>NC_046291.1:89698125-90001666 GCF_004115265.2 Rhinolophus ferrumequinum | reverse complement strand
AATTGAATCAGTCATCCAAAACCTTCCCAAAGGCAAAAGTCTGGGACAGATGGCTTCACTAGTGAATTCTACCAAACATTCAAAGAGGATCTCATACCTGTCCTACTCAAACTCTTCCAGAAAATTGAAGAAGAGACAATACTTCCTAACTCATTTTATGAGGCCAACATTACTCTGATACCAAAACCTGGTAAGGATAACACACAAAAAAGAAAATTATAGACCAATATCTCTGATGAATACAGATGCAAAAATCCTAAACAAAATTCTAGCAAATTGAACGCAACAATGCATTAAAAAGATTATTCATCATGACCAAGTGGGGTTCATCCCAGGGGCACAAGGATGGTTCAACATATGCAAATCCATCAATGCGATACATCACATAAACAAAATAAAGGACAAAAATCATATGATTATATCAATAGATGCAGAAAAAGCATTTGTCAAGATACAACATCCATTTATGATTAAAACACTTAATAAAATAGGTACAGAAGGAAAAAATCAATTAATGTATGTGTTGGGCGCACAATGTATAAGATGTAATCTGGGACATCATCACAGAAAGCGGGGACAGAACGTAACAGAAGCAAAGTTTTTGTATGCTATTAAAGTTAAGTTGGTATAAATTCAAATTAGGTTGTTATAACTTTAGGATGTTAAATAAAATCCCCATGGTAACCTAAAGAAAATATCTATAGAATTTGTACACAAGGAAATGACAAGAGAATAAAAATGGTTCACTACAAAAAA
Source organism: Rhinolophus ferrumequinum (assembly GCF_004115265.2). Taxonomy (NCBI): domain Eukaryota; kingdom Metazoa; phylum Chordata; class Mammalia; order Chiroptera; family Rhinolophidae; genus Rhinolophus; species Rhinolophus ferrumequinum. Next base: position 90,000,910 of record NC_046291.1, on the reverse strand, counting down.
ATCAACTAAATACAAACAAAATAGTAATGGAGGAAATGAGGGACAAAAAATGCTATAACTTAAGTAGAAAACAAAGAGAAAATTGGCAGAAATAAGTCCCTCCTTACCAGCAATTACTTTAAATATAAATAGATTAAACTCGCCAATCAAAAGACAGAGTTGGGCAGAATGAATTTAAAAAAAAAAGATTCCTCTATATGCTATCTACAAGAGATTAATTTTAGATCCAAGACACAAACAGACCATAAATGAAAAGGTGGGAAAAAAATATTCCTTGTAAATAAAATCAAGAGCCACTCAACAATGGAGATATGTTCTGAAAAATGCATCATTAGGTGATATTGTCACTGTGCATAGTAGAATGTACTTACATCAACCTCAATGGTATAGCCTACTACACACCTAGGCTATATGGTAGAGCCTACTGTCTTAAGAGACAAGCCTGTACAGCATGATACTGTACAAAACAAAATGAGATTAAATCAAGCACAAAAGAAAATGATAGAATCAAGAGATGCAGTTGGGGTGGCTGGTTAGCTCAGTTGGTTAGAGCATAGTGCTAATAACACGAAAGTTGCCGGTTCGATCCCTGCATGGGCCACTATGAGCTGCAACCTCCTTAAAAAAAAAAAAAAAAAAAAAAGATGCAGTAAACACAAGATGTGTGAGACTGCTGCTGGCGTAACATGGCATTCTGTTTTACAGCAAACATTTTTTTATAAGTAGAAAGAATACTCTAAAATGACATTAAGAAGTATAGTAAGTAAATGCACAAACCAGTAATAGTCATTTGTTATCATTATCAAGTATTATGTACTGTACATAATTGTATGTGCTATATTTTTGTACGACTGATAGCACAGTAGGTTTGTTTACACCAGCATCACTACAAAAACATGAGCAACATATTGTACTACTACATCATGATACCTATGACATTACTAGGCAATAGGAATTTTTCAGCTTCCTGTGGTCTAGAGACCATTGTCATATATGTGGTCTGTCACTGACTGAAGCACTGTTGTGAAGTGCATGACTGTAGCAACCAAAAGAGAAGTGAAGAGGGTATACTAATATCAGACAAATTAGACTTTAAATCCAAAAGGATTACAAGAGACAGAGGACATTACATACCAATAAAAGTTCGATACAGAAAGAAGATATAACAATTATAAACATTTAAAGACCTAATAACAGACCCTCCAAATACACAAAGGAAAAATTGACAGAATTGAAGGGAGAAACAGACAATTTTGCAAAAATAATTGGGACTATAATTCACCATTTTCAACAATGGAGAGAATAATCACGTAGAAGGAAGATAAGTATGGAAATAGAGGATTTGGACAATACAGTGAACCCATTAGACGTAACAGACATATATAGAAACTCTAGCCAATAGCAGCAAAATGCACATTCCTTCTCCAAGGTGCCACAAAGGTATGTTAGGCCACAAAACAAGTTACAACAGATTTAAAAAGATAGATATCATACAAAGTGTCTTATCCAAACACAGTGAGACAAAGTTAGAAATCAGTAACAGAAGGAATATTGGAAAATTCACAAATATGTGGAAATTAAACAACATACTCTTAAGTAACAAATGGGCCAAAGAAAAAATCACAAGGAAAATTAGAAAATACTTAGAGGTGACTGAAAACAAAAGCATAACATACCAAAACTTATGTATACTTACAAATGGTTAAAATAAATATTGTATTATGTATATTTTACAATGAAAAAAATGTAAGTCATGTTGACCAGAATAGCCTGATACTCTGCTGCATGACTGGCCCTTACACACAGTATATCTAGCAGATGGACATCTGTCTTCCCCTTTTCTCCATCCGCAAGCCTTGTTCCTGCCCCACTGTTTCAAGAAATCTGGGTTCAAAGGGTCACTGCCTTTGAGGGGAAGGTTCATTCACTAGCTATTTAGTGTCACATGATTCCCTGCAAGAGCCAAGGAATGAATGGAGTGATCAGAACCATAAAAACGGAAGTGGGTGCTTGTGAAAGAAGACCCAGGGCTGGAATGATTGCTTCGGTTTCTCTTCTCCTTTTGACTCTCATTTCTGTACAGCACTAGCAGTGAGCCTCTGGCACTGAGAAAACTGAATGGTCATGTAGACTAGAAATCCAGGTGAAGAAGGGTTCACTTGCGATTTCATGCAGTCACAGAAAACACCTAGAGAGCTTTGGGAAAGAGGGGAGTAGTGAGTTGCAGTCCGGAGTGACTGATGGATGAATAAACAGAGGATACATGATTTCTGCATCATGATGGACAGCTGGCTGCACAGATCCAAATAAAATTCTGTGTCACATTGTCTCCATGTTTGCTGAAGCAGAGGTGCCAGGTGATCCCTAGGGGATAGAGTAGTGTAGTCAGCCTGAAGTCATGAAGGATGAAATCAGTGCTCACTTGACTGTTCTACCTGAGATAAGTTCAGATGAAACTGGGGAGGAGGTGCCTTCTCAGGTCACTCCAGGCATTTAGAGCTATTGAAGCTGTGCCACATACTTGTTCAGGATTGCTAAAGTTCACATTTATGGCTTGTGGCTGTCCAGCATCCATTTTCCCTTCCTGGAGCACCTCAAGTTCCTTTGTCAATATTACCTCTTTTCTATTTTCATTCAGTCCCCCACAGTTAATCATTAGGGGGTCTGCAATAATTAGGGGTAGACATGCAAACAAAGCTAGGCCAATGACATGGTCCCTTCTTGTATTTAACTGATAGGCAGAGAAACAATAGTCTAAAACAGTTGGGATTTTAGTCTTTTCTTGCAGTGTTGTCCTGAGCTGGCGATTCCTGCTACCTGACCTTAGCCCTGCCCTGCTTCCCACCATCTAAAACTGCCTCTGTTTCTCTCTTATCAAAGCCCAGTTCTTTTTGTCAAATCTGGAAATCCCAACATTCTTCCAATACATTTCCTCTTGCTAAGTCTACTAGATTTGGTTTCTATTGCATATAGCTAAAGAACCCAGACCCCTCTAGCCCTGCACAAAGGGATTCCAGGGCCTTCTTCTAACCTTCTTTCTGTTCACCTCTTAGGTCTGTGTCCCATGGCTCTGTATTTTCAGTGGTTGGGTAAGGCTCTCCCTTCATCAACCTTAGCCTCATGGGACCCCAACTAGCCCAAACCCAAACCAAGGGGAGAAGAGACTCATAGTTTTCAGAACCAATATGGGTGATTCACTCCCCTATAACCTAATCCACTCCCAGTTCAAATCCAGTAATTATCGATCCTTTTGTGGTAGATGTCAATTTTATCTATTTCTGAAAGGAATGATGTTTTCTTTTTTTTCCCCCTTTCTTCCGCCTCCCCCGACCCCTCCAGTTCAAGCCGTTGTTTCTCAGTCTAGTTGGGTAGGACACAGCTCCCTGGCCCCTGCTGGTATTATGAGCCTTGCGCTCCCCCGGCTGAGGCAGCCGGTCTCCAGTCGTCAGTCGGCCGCTCAAAGCAGCTTACGGCAGCTCTCCCCGGCTGCTGGCCGCTCACGATGGCTGCGGACACTCACAGCAGCACACAGTAGCCCACAGCAGCCCACGGCAGCTCACAGCAGCACACAGCAGCCTATGGCCACTCACGCTGGCTGTCGGCCACTCACTCTAGTCACCGGCTACTCATGGCAACGCACTGTAGCCCACGGCAGCACACGCCAACCTCCCACTGCTCACGGCAGCCCAGCTCCAGGGAGAGCTGTTGTTCACAATCTTAGCTGTAGAGGGCGCAGCTCACTGGCCCATGTGGGAATCGAACCAGCGACTTCGGCATTAGGAGCACGGCGCTCCCACCACCTGAGCCACAGGGATAATTTTTTTCAATAGTAAAATAGTAGCAAACAAACAAACTTGAACAACCCAGAAATAACCATCAACTGGCAATGAGTAGTGTCCCTCTCAGAGTCCTTACGAAAGGACTCAGAGGCAGACCCCTTCCCTCTTGTAGCTTATGACTTTGTATTAAATCAAAGATGCCAAAGTCCCCAGGTGAGACATTTTCTGTTTGTTTAGTTATGACTGACCTGCATTTGCGCCCTCTTTCAATGTCTAAGGTCTTTCCCACCTTTGGAGATGTAACAAGAGGCAGAAATCATGTTTTACTCAAGAGGCTGAGGAATCTAGTTATTTGAGTTTCCAACCTCACTTTGCAGCTAGGCGTGGGCATCTGGTCAACCAGACACACCACGGCAGGGGCAGCAGCTGCAGAAATGCCAAGGTATCGTGTCAGCACTCCTGGACCTTAGCAGATGGGTCCTCCCTGAATGGGTTCTGTGGCATGATTTCGGCTGTGGCCTGGTATCCCTGTGTCTGACCTTTGCCGAGTCCTGGTTTATCAGTCTTATCAACAATTCTGTGAGCTCCCAATAGTCTTCAAGTAATCCCCTTCTTAGCTTCAATCAGCCAGATTTCCATTTCTGTTGCTTGCAATGAATATTGCAGACTGGTACACAGAGCAAGAGAAGCAATCAGCAATCCAGACCCTCAGGAGGCCCAGGTGTTTAGATTTTTGGAGAATGATAAGGTCCAAGTGCTTTATTTGCTCAGCAAATAAGGGTCTCTGTGATTGCGCTAGTGCCTCCCTCCTAGGCTCTTACTGCCTTCTCCTCCATGCACCCATATTTCTCTCTGGATAACTACAGTTTACTAAGGCTGTTCCTTCGGTTAGAAGAGACTTTCCCACTCCTAAATCTAATCTGGTGACTGATCATCACTTAACCCAAGGGCACCTTCTCTATGAAGCCTACTGCTAAGTATAAAAGGGATACCCCACACACACACACTTCCTATCCACCTTTACATGTACATTCTTCACAGAGATTCGTCTATAGCACAAATAACTCCGCAGCAGTTGTATTTATTGGTCTCTTTCCTAACCTATGAGCAGGAACCACATGCTATTTTTGCTTTAACTTCAGTTCAAGCAAGAATGAAAAAATGAAGAAATGATTGGGAAACATGCAGAAGCTGAGGGGCAGTGCCCACACAGCATTACAGTAGCACCAGACGCTGTATGTGTCCCCTAGAGATATATGGAAGGAGACAGAAGGAAAGGACAGACCAGAGGGCCTTTTATTGTCTTATGGACTCGGTTAGATTAGATCACAAAGAATGGTGATTCAGAAAATCTTGGTGGGGAACTGTGGTTTGTTTTTATCCAACACAAAATCTTATCTGGTGAAAAATGTAAGGAGTATTGTGGCCAATTGCATCTGAGAAATTAAGGGTACACATAAGGCATTTCTAGCCAGCTGAAGCCAAACTCTGACCCCCACCAGCTCCCCGTTATGACCACTTTTGAGTGGGAAGATGTCCAATGAGCAATACGATATGATCCCCTCATCATTTGGTCTGACTCTCTGTGCTTCCCTCTAGACGAGAATGCAATCTGGGTGTTCCTGAATCTAAGACTTGTGCAAACTATGGTAAAACTATCTAAAACATAAATGCAAGGCATTACATTATTAGTCTAAAAAATTCCCAGGCTATTATTATTTCTCTTGTGTCATTTTTGATCACACAAAGGAGTTAACTAACGGTGAATGTACAAACTGAATACAAATAAAAAGAGAAGCAAAGTCCTGATGCAGAGTTTCTCAGGGCTGGGCGGAGGGAACTGAAGTAATCACATTTCCATGAACTCACTTCAAAATGGTTGATTTTATAGAATCACTTCCCCAGGAAGGGCAAGGGAACATTTACATTTTAGTACCTACTTGGGACTTGGTAGAGTTAAGCATTTACATGGGTTCATTCTTCACAACAATCCTCTTTTAATGTAAATGTCATTGTTTCACTTTTACAGGTGAAGAAACTGAGGCCCAGGGCCATTAAAATATGTGTTGAAGGTCATACAAGCAGGTTTATCTGAACGCAGTGCCCAGAAGTATCCACTATGTGTCCACTGAATGCTGGAGCCACTGGGCACTCAAGGGGCCAGAGTTATTTAAATGGCGCATTCACAAGGGGGTTTTTGTCTGAAGCAAGGGAGCTGATGCCATCCATTGTAAAAAAATAAAAATAAAAAATACAAAGGCCCGGAAGCTGGTGAGCCCACAGTGAAAATTATAAAATATGTAACAAATGTCTTGGATGCACTTTCCCCTACTTGAGGTTCTTGCTCTCCCTCTGAAAGAGGCTGTGCACTCAGCACTTCTCCAGCCAGAATTTACCCTAAGGAAATACTCACAGAATGCACTGTGATCCAAATATATTGCAGCATTGTTTGTTATAGCAAAAATCTGGATGTCGTCTGAATAGCCTTCATTGTGAGACAGCATCAATAAATTATAGAATGTTATGCAGCCATTAGCAATAATAAGATAGATCTGATCATATTAATTAGGAGAGAATTGCAAGAGTTATTAAGGAGGAAACAAAGTTATTTTATAAGGAGGAACAAATAAATAGTATGATTTCAAATTAAAAAGTATATGCGTAAGCACACAATATCATAGTTTTTTTTTATATATATATATATAGTAGAATAGTACATAAAGGCCTTTCAACAGTGGCTGTCTTTGAGATAAGAGACTGGGGGGGGCGGGCCTGGTGGCTCAGGTGGTTACAGCTCCATGCTCCTAACTCTGAAGGCTGCTGGTTCGATTCCCACATGGACCAGTGGGCTCTCAACGACAAGGTTGCCAGTTCAGTTCCTCGAGTCCCGCAAGGGATGGTGGTCTGCGCCCCCTGCAACTAGCAACGGCAACTGGACCTGGAGCTGAGCTGTGCCCTCCACAACTAAGACTGAAAGGACAACAATTTGACTTGGAAAAAAGTCCTGGAAGTACACACTGTTCCCCAATAAAGTCCTGTTCCCCTTCCCCAATAAAATCTTAAAAAAAAAAAAAAAGTTCTTTAAAAACAAAAGAGACTGGGGGTAGGAGGGATATAATTTTTAAATCATTTAAAATCATCATTGCATAATAAGAATTCTTAATCTTTATATTATGTTCACATCATCCTTGCACTGTCCTAAGCTTTTAATATATTTTAATGTATTTAATCCACATGATACTAACACTATGAAATTGGTATCATTGTTAGCTCTATTTTGCAGAAAAGGAGATTTGGTTCAGAGAAGTTATGTAACTTGCCCAAAGCCTCATGGCTATTAACTGACAGAGCTCAGGCACTCAAGCTCCAGAGTTGTGGCTCATAACCACTGCACTACCCTGCCTTCTAGAATAGCATAACACACACACATAAAATAAAAAATAAAAAAACTGATAAAAGTTAACATCTTAAAAGGAGCAGTCCGCTGCCCTACACTTCTTCCCCAGGGGCAAAACTTTGCAAACTCTTCTAGCTATTTCTTCTGATTATTACCTCCATATTTGTATGATAACGTGTTTATGCTGCTATTTTTGATTTACCAATTCTAGAACATAATCTATTAACTTCATGTTATGGAAGATAAGGATTTGGGCCTCTTCCACTGCCACTCTTCTCCCAATTCTACTCTCTCAAAATTTAACTAAATCTATAGTCAATGCTTAAATCTCCACGACCAAGTACAAATGTTCGTGGCTGAGCCAAGTCAATGACTATGATTGACTTTCCTTTACTTTCTTTTGGGTCTTTCTTGAGTTAATACTTGGCTTGTTGTTTTCATTGGCTTGGTTTCCTATGACTCCATCCTGAAGTTTTTCCAAATGTTCCATCAGATCTATTTAAAATCAATAAATATTAGTTTTCAAACGATCAAATATATTAGACACACTATGAATTTCATTTTTCTGATAGAGCTCTTCCCTGAAGTTTTTAATCAAATAATTTTCTATACTGCTTGAATTTTTTCATCATGTGCTTATATTACATTAAAATACTAAATTGCCTTTAAAGCAACCTTATTGAGGTATGATTAACATACTATAAACTGCACATATTTAAAATGTCTAATTTTGCATAATTGGCACATTTATAAATCTGTGAAACAATCACCACAATCAATATGTCCATCATCCTCAAAATTTCCTTGGGCCCCTTTGTAGTGCCTACATCCTGCCTCTCTCTACAATGCCCAGCCCCAAGCAACCGCTGATCTACTTTCTGTCACTATAGATTAGTTTATATTTTCTAGAGTTTACATAAATGGGCTTATACAATATGTTGTCCATTTGCTTGGCTTCTTTCATTTACCATAATTATTTTGGAACCCACTATGTTATTGCATATGTCAGTTATTCACTGTTTTTATCACCTAGTAGTTTTCTATTGTATGGATAGACCACAATTTGTTTATCTAGGCACCTGATAATGGATATTTAGGTTGTTTTCAGTTTGTGACTACTACAAAGAAAGCTGTTATGAACGTTTGTGCACAAGTCTTTGTGTGGACATATATTTTCTTTCCTCTAAGGGTAAATATCTAGAAGTGGAATTGCTGGGTCATACGATAGGTGCATGTTTAACTTTTTAAAACAACTGCCAAACTGTTTTCCAAAAGAGCTTTACCATTTCATATTCCCATCAGCAGTATACGATAGTTTCAGTTCCTCCACGTCATTGCCAACTATGAAGATTGATTTTATGTGTCAACTTGCCTGGGCTAAGGCATGCCCAGACAGCTGATAAACATTATTTCTGGGTGTGTCTGTGAGGGTGTTTCCAGAAGAGATTAGTATTTGATTTAATAGACTGCATAGAAATGATCCGCTCTCACACGTGTCAGTGGGCATCATCCAATCTACTGACGGTCGGAATAAAGCAAAAAGATGGGAGAAGGGCAAATTCCCTCTCTTTCTTCTTGAGCTAGGACATCCATCTTCTCCTGCCCTGGGACAATGGAGCTCCTGGTTCTCAGGTGTTTAGACTTGGACTGAATTATACCACCAGCTTTCCTGGTTCTCTAGCTTGCAGACTGGCAGATTGTGAGACTTCTCAGCCTCCATAACCAAATGAGTTAATTCGTAGAATAAGTATCTTCACACACACACACACATACACACACACACACACACACACACACACACACACACACACAGTTCTGGCAATTAAGTTTGCGAACTCATCCTAGAAAAAGTGCTACATACCTTATCGCTGAATATCACTACGGTTACTTTTGAAGTATGCCCCTTGGGAAGCTATGCACTGACGCCAGCGCCTAGTCCACTCTTTAAAGCAATTTTGGAACTGTTTTTCTGGAATGGTCATCAGAGCTGTTTTCGTATTACCCTTGATGTCCTGAATGCCATCAAAATGTCTTCCTTTCAACATTTCCTTTATCTTTGGGTAAAGAAAGAAGTCATTGGAGGCCAGATCAGGTGAGTAGGGAGGGTGTTCCAATACAGTTATTTGTTTACTGGCTAAAAACTCCCTGACAAACAGTGCGTGTGAGCTGGTGCATTGTCATGATGCAAGAGCCATGCATGAATTGTTGGCGAAAAGTTCAGGTTGTCTAACTTTTTCACATGGCCTTTACAGCACTTCCAAATAGTAAACTTGGTTAACTGCTTGTCTGGTTGGTACAAATTCATAATGAATAATCCCTCTGATATAAAAAAAAAAAGTTAGCAACATCGTTCCAACAAAGTTCATGAACTTAATTGTCCGACCTCGTGTGTGTGTGTGTGTGTGTGTGTGTGTGTGTGTGTGTGTGTGAGAGAGAGAGAGAGAGAGAGAGAGAGAAAGTGTGTGTACCAACAGCCTATTGGTACTGTTTTCTTTGGAAAACCCTAATATACCAACATACTTTTTATGGTCACTTGTTAATTTGGGCCATTCTAATAGGTACACAATAATATTTCATTGTGGTTTAAGTTTACATTTCCCTAATATAATAACTAATAGTATTGAGTATCTTTTTATGTGTTTCTTTGCTATCCAGACATCTTCTTTGGTGAAGAGTCTGTTCAAACTTTTGTACATTTTTAAATTGAGTGATTTGTTTTCTTATTGTTGATTTTTGCCAGTTCTTTATATTTTATTACTACAAGTACTTTATCAGATACATGGTTTGCAAAGATTTTTCTTCTCAGAATTGGCTTTTTAAAAATTACTTTAAGAGCTGGATAAAGAAGATATGGTATAGATACACAATGGAATACTATTCTGTCATAAGAAAAGATGAAATACTGCCCTTTGCAGCAACATGGATGGATCTTGAGATTATTATGCTAAGTGAAATAAGTCAGACAGAAAAAGTCAAAGAACCATTTAATTTCACTGATATATGAAGCAACAAAGGAACAAGATAAACAAACAAAGAAACAAAAATTCACAGACATAGACAACAGTTTAGTGGTTACCAGAGGATAAAGGAGGGGATAGATGAGGGTAAACAGGATCAAATATATGGTAATGGAAGGAGAACTGACTCCGGGTGGTGAACACACAATGTGATATATAGATGATGCATTACAAAATTGTACACTTGAGATCTATGTAACTTTATTAACCATTGTCACCCCAATAAACTTTAATTAAAAAAAATGTTTTAAAAGTTAAAAAAATAAAAACTATAAAAGGAAAACCATATGCCATTTCCAATGAAAAAAAAATATTTGAAACAATTCAATCTCAATTACTGATAAGAACCCTCAACAAATTTGGAATATAAGGAAACTTCTTTAACCTGATAGAAAGAATCTATGAAAATCCTAAATTCACTATCATATTTAATTATAAAAGACTGAATGTTTTCCTCCTAATATAAGGAAAAAGGCAAGTATGTCTGTCCTCACCATTTCTATTCAACACCGGAGGTTCTAGTCATTTAATAAGGCAAGAAAGATAAATAAAAGGAATCTCAATTGAAAAGAAAAGTAGTACTGTTATTATCACAAATGACATGATTAACTATACAGAAAATTCAATGGTATCTATACAAATGGTACTAGAACTAAAAAATGAATTTAGCAAGGTTACAGAATACAAGATAAATATGCAATTAAATTTCTATATACTAGTAATAAACAATCAGTAAGTTTTTAAAAAAATTAATTACACAATAGACAATAGCATTATAAATATGAAATGTTTACAGGTAAGTTTGGAAGGAGATGTATAAGACCTATAGACTAAAGTCTATAAATATTGTTGAGAGAAATTAAATAAGACCTAAGTAGAGAGATATACCATGATCATGTATCAGAAAACTCATAGGTAAGCTATTATTTCTTCTTAAATTAAAAGAAATTTCTTCTTAAAACTTAAATTTGATCTATAGTTTCAGTGCAATTTCAATCAAAATTGATAAGTTCATTCTAAAATTTATATGGAAATGTAAAGGACTTAGAATAGCCAAAATACTTGGAAAAAAATACAGAGTTGAAGGACTTACTCTACCTAACTTTGACTTATTTTAAAGTTACAGTAATCAAGACTTTATAGTATTTGCAATTTGACTGTTCACTTGTTCAAATCTTTTGTTCATTTTATTACTGAGTTTTCAGAGTTTTTTATACACTTTGGATACAAGTCTTTTATCAGATATGTGAAGTCCAAAATACCTTTTCCCAGTCTATGACTTATCTTTTCATTCTTGTGAGAGTGTCTTTTGATGAGCAAATGTTCTTAATTTTGACAAAGACCAATTTATTCATTTTTCTTTAAAAGACAGTGCTTTTGATGTCATATCTAAGAAATCTTTGCCAAACTCGAGGTCACAATGATTTTCTCCTATGTTTCCTTCTAGAAGTTTTATGGCTTTAAGATTTGGAACTAAAATCTGTGATTCATTTAGAGAAATTAATAAGCCTCAACCTCTTTCAAGTAATCTTGACCTCAAACCCAAGGCATCCTTTAAGATCAGTGAGCTTGAGTGATTGCCAATAGTAATGTGTAGACTACAATGTGTTCAGTTGGAAGTAACAGAACACCCATCTTAAATTGTCTTAAACGTTAAGAGGAATCGCTACCCTGTTTACCCCAAAATAAGATCTAGCCAGACAATTAGGTCTAATGCATCTTTTGGAGCAAAAATTAATATAAGACCCGGTATTACATTATATTACCCGGTCTTATATTATAGTAAAATAAGACCCGGTCTCATTAGAGCTGATCGTCCGGGTAGGTCTTATTTTCGGGTAAACACAGTAGTTCATCAACTGCAAGTTCAAGGTGAGGGTGGGTTACAGGGTTGGTTTAGTTCAACAGCTCAATGATGCCACCAAGGTTGTTTCTCTTCTGTCAGCTGTATCCTGATTTGGGTCCTTCTCAGGGATCACATGAAGGTTGCCTAGAACTTCTCATAGCTCAGAGAGGGACTAATGGAGAGAGGACGCCATCACGTCCAAATTGGACCACATGTCAAACTCTGAGTGTATAGCTGTGGTCAGTGGTGGGGATAGAATTATTGCAATTATTCTAGGTATGAGCCATGTGCTTCACCTCCATAGGTGAGGGTCAACAGCTTCCCCAAAAGACCGTGCAGGCAAGGTGGGGATGATGAAGTATAATTGAGGTAGTTCCTAGGAGAAGGGAAAAAGGGTGTTGAGAAAGCAGTTTCAATGTCCCTTACAGGTGGGTTTGGGGCGGGAGAGATGATAGTTTTAGCAATGCCTTATATGTGAAATAATTAAAAATGTTCATAGAAATTACTATTATTTGCAGACTTGTGATTATTCAGAGGGTGCCAAGAAGTGTATACACATTTTAAGAAAGGAAAATTTTGTATTAAAATTGTAATACTCAATATATACCGGTAACACAAGATGAATACAAGTCACATTTGACTCCTGCAATTACAAGAGGTGCTCAAGGTGGTCACCATCAGCGTAATTTCAATACAGTTCTTTTCCTTTCTTAAAATGTGTATACATATTTTTGGCACTCTCTGTACATCTGGAAAACTCAAAAGAATCAAATGAAATAATAAAACCATTAAGAAAAATCCAATATAAACAATCATCAATTAGAAAATATAATAAGTATAAGAAAATATCTCATTAGTTTACGTGCAAAATTAGCATGTAAGCATAGCCCCAAAAATGAAAATTGAAAGTTATGAGAGAGGACTAATGTTACAAGATATCACAAAGTATTATAAAAATTCAGTAATTGAGTTTGTCCTTGTCTACCTATGACTAGACCACAGCAATAGAAGAGAAGAGAGAGCTCACAAATACTAAAAATATACATTGAAATTCAGGGTACAAAAAGGGATGCATTTCATATCAGAAAAGGTAGACTATTTGAAAAATTATGTTGGGACAACTGGTTAGCAACTTTTTACCAAAAAATTAAATGCTGATGAATTTGAGATATAAATGTAAAATATGAAAAATAGAAGGAAAAATGATCTTTTTTACTATATTTTTAACATTTTTGGTATAGGGAAGAAATTTCCAAGCCAACCAAAACACAGGAGCTCTAAGTTAGAGTACATAAAAGTTACAATTAGCGATATGGGGAGAAAAACTTCAAAAATGTTTCATTTTAAAAGGATAAGCCATGAAACATATTTAAAACACATTTTACAAATGGCTAATTTCCTGAATATGTAAAGAGTCTACAAACAAATTAAAAAGATACTAATAGATGGACAAACAAAGCACATGAACAAGCAGCTTGAGGGTGGGAAATAAGTCATAAAGAAATGATACTGCAAGTCATATTTCCATTTTTTAAATGTCTTGGAAAATATCAATAACTTTTACAAAACATTGTGTTGAAAGTATGAGAATAGACACACTCATGCAGAATTGATGGGAGCCTAAATTGCTGCACCTTCCTTGAGGAGCAATTTGGCAAATCTATGAAAATAGCTATCTTTTCACTTGGTAATTCCACTCTGAGCATTTATTTTCCAGGTAATCTTTTTCGTGTGTACAATGTCAACAGATTCGCTAACCGGTATTTTTTAAAAAAGGAAAGAGTTTATTCAAGCAAATTTTGCAAACCAGGGAGACCCAGCCCCCAGCGAAAATAGAAAGTGCATTCCCTTGAGAAAAGGAGACGCCATATTTTATGGAGAAAGTCGTCCGCCCCGCCCCAACCCATCTCCCAGGTTCCCATTCAGGTCCGTTCATGCAAATGAGGACGTCAAGTCTCATCAGTTCGGATTGGTTGACCTAGATGTAAATGAGGGGTACAATTTGTGCAATTCTGATTGGTCAGGGCAGGTCACAGTCTCTTGGGTAAGTGGTAATACGGTGATGATGGGACAAGGAACTTCCCTGCAGTGGGGGACTCAGACTTCATAAACAGGCAGGGTACAGTGAAGGAGGTTGAAAATTCAGTCTGTGGTTCTTTCCAAAATACAGAGTGCCTGAGAAGCCTCTGTCAGCAAACGGCCACTAGACTCCAGTTTTGAATTTAGGCTCAGTTTGCCGTAGGGAGTCCATGTCAATAGATAAATTCCTGTTAGGAGTTCACAATTAGGATATTCATGGAAGCAGTGTCTGTAAGGAAAAGACTGAGAACAAGCTGAATGTCTCCCAATAGGGAGCCAGTTAAATAAATTATGATCCATTCATACAATGGAGCCCTACTATAGGGCAATGTTTTTGAAATACCATCCAATGTATTTCCCTTCTTGACAGTTTTTCTTTTTTTTTTCCCCTTTTTTCTGGATAATCTGGAAAATTCACCATTTCCTGAAATAGGAAAGGGACTTCTCAGAACTCCCAAAGCTGGATTTTCACATTTCAAGAACCAAAGTTTGGAGGTTAAGCCACAGAGTTAAAGACAATAAAATGACATAAAAAGAATGACTGATGGGCGACACCTTCCTAAGTGCCAGAGGAGCCACCCGCAAGGTGGTGCTGGAAAGTGAGGGCAGTTGAGTGGGGCAAGTGTTGGGAGGGTCAAGTCTGGCTCCCCTTTCAGGGTGCAAAGACATAGGATAGGCTGGGGGAATCAGACCATTTTGGGGCTCTTGTGTTCCTTTTCCAGGACACTTCCAGGGAGACGACAAGCCATCAGCATAATGTCATATCCCACCCGGCTTGGGACTGCATCTGAATAGTAGGTAAACCTGAAGGCAGTCCTTAGATCCCACAGACCGCAATGTGGTGCAGAGAAAGCACCCAGTAGACCCCAAGCAGCTGAGGAAGCGCCAGGAGACCAGGCCTGGGCCCTGGGAAATGCTTAGGCTTAGGAAGAAAGGCTGCACACGGCAGAATCTTCCTTCTGAAGGCGTTGGCAATCTCTGAGCACCCTGACAGAGAGTGTCAGGACTTTGTGGGGCCAGCCAGTCTCAGTGGATACCAGTGTGGGTGCTCAGGCCAGCAGTTGATCACAGTGAACGAGACATCACACACAAAACACATACAATTGGGTAAGCTTATATTTGCAGTGCCTGCTTACAGAAAGAGGCATAGGAAACATCCCAGTGCTACATCTGGGAAAGGGACTTGCAGGATTGAGGGTCTGGCAGGGTCTAGGCAGGCTGAGAGCAGATATAGTGCCCCAAGGCCACAGTCAGTGCTGTCCCCATTAGACAAGGCACTCACTAAGCTCAAGGTCCACTGTCTCCCCTATCAGACTGGGGACTCTGTAAAGGCAAGGCTCTCAAAAAGTAAGCATCTTTGTCGGGGAGGTCCTGGGCCAAGGTGGGGAAATAACTTTGACTCTGCCCCTGTGAGAATCCAGCATTGTGGGAAATGCATAGCTATAATCTTCTGTAGTTCCGAGAGATAGATATAAATTCTTCACAAAACCCTGCAAGTTAACTGTCCTTATCCCCATTTTCCCAATGAAAAAGCTGAGGTTTGGAGACGTGATATAACTTACCGAGGTCACACAGGAATTTAGTGGTATAGCTGGCATTCCAGCTTCAAATCCCATCGTGATGTGATGGACAACGGAATTTGGTGACTGAGCTTAGGGGAACTGTATCTTTTCGATCTACTTCCATCCATAAAGACACGGGTTCTTCCATGCCCTGAGGACTGCTGTGGTTTCCGTGCCCGGTATGTTGTGGCAGTATACCCAACACATGTCCTGTACGCACGTGCTACTCTTTCCTCAGAGTCATGGAGCACCTCCCACACATTCTATTTGGCACCCGGAGCAAAGTCTGGGCTGCCGGCAGCACCAGAACCTAGATTCCGTCCCAGCTGCTCTGCCGCAAGCACAATGTTAACCATTTTAACAATGCTGACTGGGGTTTCTTTTAGAACAATAGTCTGTTTTCGTCATCTTGTTAATTTTTAAATCTTGTTGAATTGTCTGTGTGTCTCTATGCAGTCTCAAATATTTTTTGGAACATTGAAGTTAATAGTGAAGCCAGGAGGTTGGGGGAGGGTCAGAGACCATCAAATCTGCCTGTGTGCACAAGCCCCCTCCTCACATCTCTGACCAGCATCCTGGACTCGCATCTGTGATGCAATAATCACCCTGCTTCCTAATCAATCTCCCTGTGGTGCTCTGGTCACGCCTGCATGAGGCAACAAACAACACTGTCCTCAGCATTTGCCCAGTTCAGAGTATGAGGCACAGAAAAACCAACAATGTCATTTCCCAGCCCAAGGAACTTACCTTGTTAGAGAGACAAGAATCCAAGTTCCGAAACAATCAAGTTTATGTATAAGGGACAACAAGGGATGATACAAGGGAGCAAATAAAAGCCATTTCCCTTTTGAGAAGAACTTTATTTTCTCCAGAACACAAAGAAATAGGTTTTGGCAATGATCTTGGCAGAAAACTCAGGCCACAGATCGCTGGGAGATCAAGAACTTTGCTTCGACCTCCTGGAAACCCAGTGCCTGTCCACATTGATCTAATAGCTCCAGTGAATCAAACTTCCTTTCCTTGAACTGTGCAGACATGGCCCCATTGGAGGCTTAGAGAAACCCTCCGATGTTGAATATTGATTGGACAGAGTGTTCAGGTGTTTGGCTGATTGTTTCCTTATCCCCGCAGAGGTTGTAGGGTCAGAGACGGTGCCTCAGAATACGCCAAAGGACCTCTGTCTTTAGAGGAGCTGGGTCACTTCCATGTCAGGGCTCACTAATACCTGGTTTGCTCTTCTTCCTAGCTCAGGAGGGATTTTCTCCTCAGCTCCCTTGATTTAGTTGGAGCCGGGAGTCTAGTTCTGGCTAATGGCCTACCAGTACAAGTTATACATAGGTAAAAGTGGGTGTGAGTGCTCCATACGCTCTCTTGCTGAGGAAGCCACGTGTAAGGATCGTAAAGCCATAGGATAGAAAAGGGATGAGTTGTTTAGTCATCACCAGGAGGGAGAATTCTGTGAGCAAGAACAACACTTTGGTTGGGCTAAGCCAGTGAGATTTCAGTACCAATTTGTTACTGCAGCGTGTCCTTGACCTCGCCTCTCCTGGCTCTGAAAGACCTCAGAGTACTGCTGCTCTTGTCTCTGCTTTGCCGTCAATGATCTTTGCACGCTCTCTATGTACCACCCCCCCCCCAACCTCCCCTCAGGTATACAAAGACCTACCACAGCACTTATCCACTGGTCTGTCACTATAGACAAGGAGACTTGCCTGATGGCCTTGCTTCATAATCTATTGTGATTCCAAAAACATCAGGCCCAAATGGGGCCCAGGAGCCTACCCAGTTCAACATTGTCATTGAACAGAGAGAGACTCTATGGCGTAGGAAGTAATACAACTTGCCGAAGTTCACACATCTGGGTGATAGGATTGATACCCAGGCCTCCTGGTTCCTAGGCCCAAACTTTCTCCTCCATCTCTTCCCATTGGCCTCGGTCCTCGCCTAAGGAGGGATAGGAATGCTATTTTACGTCTCTTATGTTAAGAAAAAGTGTTCAAAATTTTGGAAATCAAAACAAAATACAACATATCCCTCAATGTTGTACCAGGGCATTGTTTAAGAAGCCCACTAAAGAGTTATTCATTCTCTGCGAGAATGTGCTTGTGCTTCATACTATTTCATTAGAACCTAGACACTGAAATTACCTGTGGATTTCTGTCTGACAATAGAAGATAACCCCAGTGGTTATGCTTTTATTGACCTGTAGGACATTAAAGAGTTTTGATCTAACCCAATAATCTTTCTTTTCTTCCTTCCTTCCTTCCTATCTTCCTTCCTTCCTTCCTTCCTTCCTTCCTTCCTTCCTTTCTTCCTTCCTTCCTTCCTTCCTTCCTTCCTTCCTTCCTTCCTTCCTTCCTTCTTTCCTTCCTTCCTTCCTTCCCTCCCTCCCTCCTTTCTTCTGATCTCTCTCTCTCTCTCTCTCTCTCTCTCTCTCTCTCTCTCTCTCTTTCTCTCTTACTCTCTCTTCCTTTCTTAATGAACTATATCAATCTAAGTTCCTCAAGTGGTTTTAGAACTAGTTTTACCACCTTACTGGTTCTCTCAATCATTCACATGTTGAATAAAAGGTGACACACGTTCATTCCATATTTGTAATGAAAATCATGATTTTAACTTTTTCAAAATTTTATTTTGACACTGAGCAGTGTCCACTATTTTTCAGTTTTTACCCCCTGTATAGTGTCTTCTAGAACTGGAAGTCATAAATGTCCATTGAATGAATGGCTGAATTAGGGCCTACCCATCAAGTTCACAGATCATAGATCTGCATGTTATCAGGATCTTGACAACTCTAACGCAGAGGAGAAGCTCTGACGTAGGAATCTCAGGGACCAGGAGAATCTGGTAGGAGATGTTGGAACTTTATGAGCCTTGCCTGAACTTCCTCATAGGCACTAACTCCATCTTCACATGGAAACATGCTACTTCTGTCCTGATGCCCCTGGAGACACACCTTTTAGCTCAATGGGAGAAGCTGGGATAGGCACATTTCTCTGAGACGCCCCCTGACAGACCCAGCTGTGACTTACACATCCCTCAGAAGTTAAGAGGGAACGTCAGTCTGTAATTCCACTCACTCATTCTTTTCCCCCTATTTTTCATCAGCTTAGCTGGTCATCTCTGATGACTCCAGCAGGCAGCCCAGAGCCAGAATAATTTATCTTGTCCCTCTCCTACCTGCTCTAACTATAGACCTTGTCCAAGAATCGTGTCCTTCAGAGGGACGTGGCTTACAATGGTGTTGTTTCCAAGGAAGTTCCATAGGGACTTCTTGGTTGGTTTTCCCTTCTAACTATAGGCACTGTCACGTCCTCAAAAACGTACGACAATGTAGCTTTTCACCCTCCAAC
The DNA here is from genome assembly GCF_004115265.2 of Rhinolophus ferrumequinum. NCBI lineage: Eukaryota > Metazoa > Chordata > Mammalia > Chiroptera > Rhinolophidae > Rhinolophus > Rhinolophus ferrumequinum. The sequence goes on along the minus strand of NC_046291.1, from coordinate 89,981,877 downwards.
AAGCAGACCCTGATACTGAGAGGAAAGTATTCTGAATGTGACTGAACAGAATTTTTTCAAAAAGAGCAGTGTCCTTCCCTTGTTCAGAAACTTCGCTTGAGCTGAAGGAAACTTTGTTTTGCCTGTCATGATTTGTCCTTACCGGCAGGAGCCCCGTGTTTATCATTCAGTACCAGGCTTAGATGAGACTGAGTGGATGGGAATTAAAGCAGTTGATTTATATTCAGAGCGGAGTTTAAATTAACTGCACAGAAGTCAAATCTTGCCTTGCTCGTGTTTACTTTTTCCAAGCAGTGCTGAGGACTTATGCATTGGCCCGTCCAAATTCCTGATGGGCCAAGTGCCCCAATTAGAGTTGATTTTGTGAACATCTGTAGCTCCTGAGAGCTGCCGCAAGGATGATTCAGGAGAAACCATGGTGTCCTTCAGCTGGTTACAGGCCAGTGACAGTGTGGGAAGCAGGGTGGCCCTGGGCTCAGAGGAGCTTTGGCTGGTTGGAGTGATGGTCCCAGCTCTCCATGCCCCTCCCCCAGCTAGGCCTTCAGAGGGACCTGTGTGCTGGGGGTGCTTTTTAATGGAACGGACACTAGGGGTGGTGCTCTAGATGAAGCAAGACGGGCCTGTTTGGACCAATGCATTGATAATATTGATGAGCCAGGAGATGGGTACGTGGGGTTGGTTGTTCCATCGTTCTATGTTGAATGTGCTTGAAATGTCCATGGGTAAATTTCTTTTGTGTTTAATAGAAGAGACATTTTTGAGAGAGGAGAGAGAGATCTAGGAAGTTCATTCTTAGGAAAGCCCCCAAAGCCCAGACAGACCCCATTGCTGCCACCTGTGCCAACTGTGGGTTAATAACCTGTTGGAGGATCCAGGTGTCTGGAGCCAGACTTCGCCACTGATGACAAGGGGCACACTGCTGGATTTGGGCAGTTTCTGTGTAGCTGATTTGGGCAGTTGGTTGCGTACCCAATATTCACTCCGCGTTTTGTCCTTGCTGGCGGAACCCCACTGTGTTCAGCAATATGCTTGGGGGTGGTGAGCCCACACCCTAGGAATGAATCATACCAGTGATTGCCTTAGGGGTGGCCATGTGACCCAGTTCTGGCCAGTGAAATGCAAAGAAAAGTCTTTGGGGTGAGGGTGGACTGCTGAGAAATACTTTCTTCCCTGATAAACAAGAGTTGCATTAGGAGAAGCCTTCTTTCCTTGGTGCGTTTGCTGTCATGTGTTTTCAAGGACCCAAAGTCTTCCCTTTCCTTTCTAATCTCACCTCGTATGATGTTTCTCCTCATCACTCCTCTTTAGCTACTGGTTTCCTTGCTTTTCTAGAACATACTAAACACATTGCTACCTCAGGGCCTTTGCACTTACTGTTCCCCTCCATCTAGAGTATTCTTTTTCCAGATCTTCACTGGCTCCTTTTTTTGTGTCCTTCTGTTTCTTTGCTCAAATGTGAGCCTCTCAGTGAGACGTTTCCCTGCCACCATTTAGAAAATATCCTTATCCTTCTTCTCCATCTCCTTATCCTTATTCTTCCCTTTTTATTGTTCTCCATAACACATGCCACTAATGTTCTATGTAGTTTTCTTATTTATTTTGCTCATTGTTTCCCCTTTACCAACTAGAATGGAAGCTCCTTGAGGGCAGGGGTTTCCATCAGTTTTATTTGCTATTGTGTCCCCAATACCAAGAAAAGAGCCCCAAACATAGGAGCATTATTACACATTTGCTGAGTGAATGAATGAGCAGGTACTGTACGTTACGGCCATCTTTTGACCCTGAGGGTAAGTGAAGAACATCACAGAGAAACAGACCCACAGACCCATCATCACTGAGCTGCTGATTTAACAACTCCACCTGCTGAATTACTATCATTATTAATTTTAAAAACGCTATTTATTTATTTTCAGGAGGGCGCAGCTCACAGTGGCTCATGTGGGGATAGAACTGGCAACCTTGGTGTTACTAGCACCACGCTCTAACCAACTGAGCTAACCAGCCACCCCCTACCTGCTGAATTATTGTTACTGAGGTAATAAGGTCTTAATATTATAGCTTAAACCACTGTTAGTTGGGAAATTGTTTACCTACGACTGAAACATCCTAATTGATATACCCTTCAAAGCTGCTTGGGTGAACCAGAGGAGGCTCTGGGCACAGGCTCCCCAGGGAAGGGACGGGGAATGCAGGCTGTGGAGTGTCTGCAGGGTCATCGTTAGCAGGTGTATAGTCTGATCTCCAACTGCTCTCTGGTACACTCAGGGTCTCAGTGTTTCCAACATTGCAATGCACTTTGTAATACCTACTTTCATCGTAGATCAAAGATGCAGAAACTTCAAAAGAATTTCAGGCCTTGGTGTTCAAAAAGCAACCTGTCACCGTGACGTTTTGTAAGAGAAGGAACAGAGATTGGGTGACATTGGAGTGGGTCCTCTTTAGTCACACAGCTCCAGCTACAGGACTGGGACAAATCCAGAGGAATCTAGCCTTCTCTGTTGATTTTCCTTTTTCCTATTTACACGAGTTCCAGAATCCACTGTCATTCCAGGAGGGGGCGGGGAGCACTGAGAATTCTCACACTACTTCCTCTTTACAATAAGGGGGATGGGATGTGACAATTCTCTGGTCATCTGAATTGGCCTAGACAGGTAAAACGCGTCAGTGGCTGGGATTCTGGGACAACCACAAGAGAGGCTGGGAAGATAGGACTCCATCTGGTCTCCATGAAGTAACCAGAGGGCTCTTTTAGAGTGTAATTCATGTCGTGTCACTCTCCTGCTCTAGAACCTTCCATGGACTTTCATTGCTCTGAAATTAAAATCTGTACTTCTTAGCAGGACCTCTCTGGATCCGGCCCCCACTTCCTCTCATACTCGCCTCACACCACTTTCCCAGCCCCATCCCACAAGCTCCAGGCACAAACCTCTCCCTGTTCCTACCCTGGACCTTGGCAACCATTGTTCTCCCCCACCCCCCACCCCGGAAGTCCTCCCAGCTCTGCACAACTGACTTATTCTCAGCCTTGAGGTCTCAACTCTTGTAGCTTCCTCTTTAGAGAAATATTCTCTGACCTGCCTCCCTACCTGATGTGGCAGCATCCCAGCTCGTCTGCTGCATCACCCTGTTCGTTTCTTCCATGCACTTACCACAGTCTGTATCTGTCTCGGTTGCTTACTGACTTATTTACTGAATGTTGTCCAGAGGGCAAGGACTGTTATCTCTTCTTTGCTGCATTGACAAGTCCTCGCTCAGTGCCCAGCACGTGATAAAGCTCAATAACTGTGTTGATTGGATACATGAAAGAATGAATGAATGCTTCTGTTCACATCAACCATAGCACCAGATGGCCCAGCCTCAGCAGGACATTGGCCTAAAGACCCTGTGATGGCCCTGGACAAACCAGAAGTGTCACAGCCACCACGAGATAGTGATGCTAGATCATATGTGCCATCCAGCCCTCCAGGGCCTGGAACTGCTCCCAGCCATCACTCCAGCTCCTGCCCTGAACAATCCTCAAACTTCTGACCACAGAGGAGCTCTGTCTCTCCAGGTTTCTCTGTAGCTGTTTAGAGGAAGTAAGGCCTGGCCTCCCTTAGCCAGCCAGGTGCCGGCTGAGGGCTTATCAATGGAATGTCGGGGCAGCAGTCCTCCAAGAGCCTGCCCGGGCCTCTCTTGTGCTGTCTGAACACAGTCACAGGAGTGTCACACAATCAAGTGTGTCTGGGGAATTCCAAGGATGGGGAAGCAGAAACCCTCACCTTATATTAGGGGTGGAGTTTGCAGTATCAGAAAGATAACTAGTAAGGTCACATACACCCTTCCTCTTCATGCCCAACCCAGCAAGGAAATGGGCTCACACACACACACACACACACACACACACACACACACACAACGCACACACATACACATATTCGTGCACACACGCACACAACACACACAATACACATACAGTGCACACAATGCACATACATATACACACATACACCCCCACACACATAAACACACAGTTACTTCCGCAAAAAGCACATTTCCCTCTCTTCAAAAGTATTTAATGTTTCAGCGAAAGTTATTCTGGGATCAGAAACTCCCTACCCTGTACCCTGGCCATTAAGGAGTCAGAGTTGCCACACCGGGTCGGCCTCTTGGCTTCCGCAGGCCAAAATTCTGTCTCTGCTGGAGATCCCAGAAAAATAGTCAATGCAATGGTGGGGCTGTTTTTGCTGATACCATCCTGAGTGTTCCAGATGTCCCCAAACATTCAGCTTCCCTTAATATGTTCCAATCTGGGTCTGTCATCCTCGTCTTAAATCTACTTATAATTTCAGCTGTCAGTTTATTTCCCAAAGTGAGGGTAGTAAACGGGCCCTCAGTGAATCCATCAGCAAGTGCTGTTGTGCTGGGAACAGGAGCTGGGAAGGGATGAATATTGCACTGGAAGCAAAAAGCCTGGATCTTGGGCCCATTGCTCCACCAACTTGCTGAGAATCTAGGAAGTCACGACCTCCGGAGGTCTCAGTTTCGAATGTGCACATGCAGGAAATAGTAATACTTCCCTGCCTGAATACAGATGTGAAGTGTTCTCTGGTGCTTAATTTCTGCCTAGCTCTGCATCTGACTCCTCCCTTCGGGGAATTTGCTGGTGTATGGGAGGAAGTTCTGAACCTTTTTGTGTATATTTACAAAGCATCAGGGTTGACAGTGGTCAGTCCTGCTCTCCTAACTGTTGGAGAGAAAGATTGGTGCCGGAGACTCGGGTTCATCAATCATCTTGATAGCCAATCGGGTTGGGTGGCTTCACAAGTGTGCCTCTCCCCTTTCTTGCAAACAGAATTCGATGGCTTTGTGCTTCAGGGGAAAGTGGGCCCTGTGCGTGCCCCTGAGGAAGGAGCTTGATTCCTCTAGCATATGCGTGTTGATTCTTTTCCCCTTGACAGATGAGTGGACATGTGACACAGTCCTGGCCAAGGCGGCTTGAAGGAACCTCCACTGGGGGAAGGAAGAGGACTTCCGGAAAGGTTATGTTTATTCTTAAAAACAGAAATTCTCTCTCCTGATCTCTGGATCGTTTCGTATGAGCATGTGATGTCTGGAGCTGCTGACGCTATTTTGCCCAGCTGAGGGGAAGAATTAAAGTGCTAAGGATGGTAGGTGGAAAAACACCTGGGTCCTTGAGGACATCATTGAGCCTTGAAATTGCCCAAACTTGGAACTATTCTATTTATAGACTTTGTGTTACAAAGAGATGAGGAGGTAATAAATGTCCTTATTGTTAAGCCATTTCCTGATGGATTTTCTTTTTCTGCAGCAGAAAGCATCTTAACTGTATTAGATGATGCATGATAACAAAGGACACTTGCATTTCAGTGACTTGAGACTTTTTTTTTTTTAGTTGATTTCTTTTTTTTTTTTTTTTTTAACAAGTTGATTTCTTACTCAGGCCATATGTCCCTTGAGGTTGGCAGGAAATGCTGCTCACCACAGTCCCTGGGGAACTGACTGTTGGAAGCCGGGGGAAGAATCTTGTGAACGGCACACTGGCCCTAAAAGCTTCTGCCATGTAGTGACATCTGTCACATCCTCGCACATTAAAAGCAAGTGATATGTGGATATGTCTTCCTACAAAACCCTCCGGGAAGTACAATCCTGCCACCTGCCCAGAAAGTGCAAAGGTGGAATGGTTTGGTGAACAGCACTAATATTTGCCATATTAACGGATATGAACTCTATTAGCAGCGGGTCATATGGCTTCAGACTAAGAACTTACCTTCTTTGAACCTTGGTTTCCTCATTTATAAAATTTAATTTCTTTGAATGTTTTCTCCTTTTCCTACTTGTGTGAGGAGACAATGAGTAATGAAGATATTTTTAAAAAGCATAATGAAGCCTGCTTGAGCAGGTAGCTAAAGGGGGTGTTCATACCTTCTCAGCAAAGATCACTGGCTGGTTCCAGTGACTGCTCTAGACTTTCAACTTTCTCTGTCTCTACCACATGCCTGCACCTAGACTACTTGGTAGTGAAGACATTGGCTGTTTTCTGTTTTCAGGATAAAATAGAGAAGAATGTGTGTTTTGGAGTCAGACGTGGGAGGTGGTGGGGGAAGAGGGTGAGCTTGGGAATATTCTCCCCAAGGCACCTCTGGAGACTCTCAGTCAGGTCGTGCTGCTATGCCACAATGCCACGGACTGGCTAGCGTGAACAACAGAAATGTATTTCCTAGCAGTTCCGGAGGCTAGAAATTCAAGATGAAGGTGTCAGCAGGGTTGGTTTCTCCTGAGGCTGCTCTCACCTTGGCTTGCAGATGCCCACGTCCTCCTGTGTCGTCACATGACCTTCCCTCTGTGTGTGTGTGTGTGTGTGTGTGTGTGTGTGTGTGTCCTAAATTCTTCTTATAAGCACATACTGGATGAGGCCCTGTCCTAAGGACTTCGTTATACCTTAATTACCTCTTTAAAGGCTGCCCCTCCAAATACAGTCACATCCAGAAGTAGTGGGGTGAAGGCTTCCACACCTGACTATTGAGGGGCCACCATTTAGCCCATAACAAAGGCGATTCTTCTCCTTCCATGAGAAGTTGTCCATGGAAGAAACACACGCCAGTTTCCACTCTAAGTGAGAGGAAAGGGAGAAGATAAAGGAAAAGGAAGAAGAGAATCAGAAGGAGAATGGAGAGAAGAGGAAGAGAATCAGAAGGAGAACAGAGAGAAGGAGGAAGAGAAGGGAAAAGAAGGCCAACAGAGGGAGCTTGGAAACCTCCTAAGGAAAGCTTGGAAGAACCCGGGGGGGTGAGGCTGCAGGTTCAGAGCTGTGGGCATCACCCAGCTCTGAGGATCGACCCACGTGGGCATCAGGGCCAAGTCTGCAGGTGACCACAGGCGCCAGGAACAAGGCTAGCCAACTCAAGCCACTTCTGGCCAGTGAATGCTGCCAACTTACTGTGTGCAGACGGATTGGTCATCTTAATGAAACCAGCCTTGCAGAATTTACTTACATAGTTGGAGAAGATATTTATAATTAATTGTGTAGGTTTTAAATGCCTATGAAAAGTGTATTTATCATCTTAACCAGAGTCTCTGCATGAAGTTCATCTTAAACAGAATCCTAATTTAGGGAACTCAGCAAGATATGAGTCAATATATTGAAATCTGGGTGAATTCTGCTCTTTACCTGGGCTCTTGCAGCGCTAACCTATTGGGCAAACAAAAGAGGGTATACAGCAAGAACCACACACGTATAAAATATTATTATGATTTTATTCCAGGTGAGTAATGAATGTGCCGGTAGCATTTGCTTTTTAGCCCCTGTTCGGGGCTCCATTCTAAGACCTAAACTATTAGGTTAGTGCAAAAGTAACTGAGGTTTTTGCAATTATTTTTCACCTCTTAAACCGCAATTACTTTTGCACCAACCTAATAGAAGACAGTGGGCCCCGGAAGGTACGAATTCCGAACGGTGCAGTGAGAATGTCCACATTTCAGTTGCACTCAGGCACTGCTAACCAACCCACCAGGCAGACAAAGCACAGGGTTGGGCAAAGACAAAGTAAATCAAAACATTATTTTCAAAGTCTTCGATTTGCAATCTTTTCTCCAAAAGGAATTCAAATAGCCGTCAAGGAGAAAGGGGGGGTTTATTGGCACTTGTTACAGTTAGTTTACAGTTTCGCCTGGGAGATGGGCATCGAAATTGTCATTAAGGCTTGCAGAAGGGGTCTCCTCTTAAACGGGCGGGGGAGTCAATACAAATGTCGTGAAGTAAAGAACGAGAGGGGTGATCCAGTCAAATCAGGCCTTAAATATTCAAAGGTGCAAAACCCCCAAATGACGAATGTGCAGGTATTTCCTTCACAGTCAGCAGTTCACTCCCTTTGCGCCAGGAAGGGCAGCCTCAGCCTGACGCGGGCTTGCACAGTACTTTGTCCACCTGCAGACACGAAGTGAAGAAGCGACTTTTATTGTTATTGCCGTCATTAATCCTTTAATTAAGGTCTCCTTTATTCCTGTCAGTATCCTGCCCCTTTCTCCCCTTCCTCTCTTCCCAATCTCGTTCGTTGGGCTGGTTTCTCCAAGCTCTCTTGGCTCAAATTTTAATTAAAGGGAATCACAAGCCTTGAATCTCTAATGAGCCCCTTTTCCATCAGAAATCAGTTGCTGTACTCTCTGTGGTGTTGTTTACCAGCATAGCATTATTTTTTGAATACAAATGGCCCCTATTCTGAGTTGTTTTTTTTTTTTTTTTTGCTTTAAATTGATATTCAGATGGGTAACTGGCCCTTTCTTACATGTTGCATAGGCATAGTGGCAACATCAGTTAAGACATCAACATGTAAGAAGCAAAAGATACATCAACAGGGACTTCCTCATCCTGAAAGAGGCTTCACCATTTTGACACTGCATCACCGAAGATTGAGGGGTTCTATACTGGGGGGCTTTCAGATGACTGACACTTCTTCTTCTGGATATCAAGATTTCTTTCGTTTTACTCCGTTAATGTAAGTTTTCTAAAATGCCACCTCTTCTTAAACAGAGGTCAGTGCTTTCTTGATGCCTCGAACCCATCATTAGGACAAGTGATCAGCTGAGGTTTGGCCCAGGGCATCCTGCCATGACCTGCGAGGGTATAGCCCTGCTTCGGAAAGTTGAGGGTTTCCACAAGCTGAACTTGCAGGAACGTCCGGAGGAGTGGGGTACAAGCAAGGAGAGGGCAGGTTGCTGCATTTGCCCTTTGTCTTATTGTAGGAGATAGAATCATCCCTGTACTCTCAGTTAATAACTCTAAGACACTTAGAGTTAATTAGCAAGTTTATTTTTTTCACATATTCTTCCCATCCCCTCTTTTATTTTTATGTTTTTAAGTGTGTTTTTCCAGGACCCATCAGCTCCAAGTCAAGTAGTTGTTTCAATCTAGTTGTGGAGGGCGCAGCCCACAGTGGCCCATTTGGGGATTGAACCTGCAACCTTGTTGTTAAGAGCACTGCGCTCTAACCAACTGAGCTAACCTGCCGCCCTCATCCCCTCTTTTAATAATTGTACTTTATTTACATTGTCAGAACAGATAGGCATTACATACTGTACTATCTCTCTCATAAGCATTTATTTTAGATCCATAGTAAACATATATTTATATTTACCACCAGTCCATGCATTGATGTCTCTCCAATCAACCAAAAATATTTTGGTGGCTTGCAATTGTTTTCTAATGCATTCCTGCAAATTTTGTTCTGGACCACAGAACAATATTGTTTCTGTTCCTACATGATAAAAACAATTGGTTCTGGTCTTTTACTCTAAGGCCAGTTTGGCTGAAATTAGAAATCCATAAAGTGCTTGATGTTGAAAGTCTGATGACAACCTCATTTTCTTTTCCTTATTGATGGCACTGTCTTTTTGTCTGGATTCCCAGTGGATATTTTTCCCTTAACGTCCAGGATTTTCTAGACTATGTTTCAGTTTTGCCATTTTGGGTCAATTTTCCTAGGTATGTGCTGTGTCCTTTCCATATGCTTCAAGTCTTTATAATTTCTTAATTCAAGAATGTTCTTTGATTCTGTTCTGTTCTGTTCCATGGCTTTAGTCTTTGTCCATATCTTTTATATCTATCATTTTTCGTGAATACTCTTAAAAAATCTTTCTTTTTTTTCTTCTTGATATTTAAAAATTTTTCTACTTTCCATCTTCTATTTGTCTTAAGAAACTACCCACTGTCATTTGTCACTCTTGTTCATTTTAGTTCAGTTTTCATTCATATTTTTTTTCTCTTATTTCTAATTCCTTTCTGAACGTCAACCTCTCCTTTCAAATCTTCCTTTTCTCTAATCACCTCTTTCCTGAGCTTTCCTAATTCATTTTTATGTGGTCCTTTCTATCATTTTAAAAATTACTTTAGCTCAGTTGGAGTTTGGATATAGTTTCACATGGTTTATGGGAATGTCTTTCTAGCCTGCTTTCATCATTTGTGTAGGGCCATTATTCTGTGTGTGTGTGTGTGTGTGTGTGTGTGTGTGTGTGTGTAGGGACATGATTCTGTTCCAATTTTTTTTCTTCTTACAATAACTTTGTATGTATTCTTTGGCAATCTTTTTCTCATTTTTAAGGAAAATGACATTTTTTGTACTTTCAGGAGTATGAATAGGCCAACTCTCACAGCTCTAGCTTCCTTCTTGTGTTGCTTTTATGAAGTAAACAAAAATATAGTTTCTATCTTGTGATATCTGCCTCCTCTACTTCCTTCCCTTTGGATCTTTTCTTTTCTTCACCTCTGTTGTCCCTGACTTGCTCAATGTGAATTTCACCCTCAACAATTTCTCCTCAGGGTAGGGCTTTTTCCTGGAGTCCATATTGTACTTGGTTTTCAGGAATTCAGTGTCCACACTCCTCCAATATTTTCAGACCTTACTGAGGTCTCTGTGCTCACCCATAAATTGGATTCTATAGAAACCTCTTCCAGTTTCAGCTGCTACTCTCAGGTTGGACCACTGTGTTTTCCAGTGAGTTCCTGTGGTGATTTTGGAGTTCTGTTCTCAGAGCCATCGGAGGCACCTTGTCTTCACTCTGCATAGATGCTGATCTCAAACAGGCAGCTGTCAGTGACTTGTCTCCACCCACTCATATTTTGGGGTTTCTGAGCATATCTTTTCAGTTTTGTTTTAGATATGTCCATAGGGTTTTTATTTTGCTATCTTGATTGTTATATGTGCCTTCACAGGGGAGTTACACACATTTTAAAACTACCTTGCTACAACCCATCCTGCCAGAATCCATCCCAAGTCACTTTGAACACGGATAGGGTACTGTTTTGTTTTTTTTTATCATAAACTCCTTGAAGACAGGGAGACTAATAATCCATGTCTTAGAGCAGACACAGAGTACCATATATGGATAGGTTTACATTTTTGTTAACAGGTTCTGAAAACAATACATAGTCATTCTCCCAAATCTGGAAAACACAGAATAGTATATAGGAAGAAAATTAATATCACCAGTTACAGTACCACCATAGAAATACCCACTGTTAACAATTTGGTGCTTTCTCTGCCAGTCTTTTATCCAAGAAAAATATTTTTTAAATGTTCATTTTAATTGAGATCATAGTTTACACTGAAATCTTTTGGTCACAACAACCAGAGACTCACTCAATTTGCCTTAGGGAAGAGGGAATTATTAAGTTACAAACTGAAAATAGAAATTTAATGGAGTGCTACCAGCAACTGTGGCTGCTTTACACGGATGATTCCTGTGGTTTCTCCTCTGGGCCACATGCTCTTCTCTCTAGCTTCTTTACGTCTCTTGTGCCGATTCTATGATAACTCAGATTGCCTGTGGTCCATCTTGGCTTCTCTCTACATTACGGTCGTTCAGCCTTAGCTCCTACTAGGAGTGGACTCATTTTTTTTGACATTTCTTAGTCCAGATTCCTCAGAGAGGAGAGCTGATTGTCCCAGATTATCTTTTCATGTTTAAGAGGCCCATCTTAAACAACCGGTGGATCAAGAAAAAAAAATCACAAAAGAAATTTAAAAATATCTTGAGATAAATGAAAATATATGATAAACAAAAATTTATGGGATGAACAGAAAGTAGTTCTAAGAGGAAAGCTCATAGCTATAGATGTTTACATTAAAAAGAAGAACTCAAACCAACCACCTAACTTTACACCTTAAGGAACTAGAAAAAAGAAGAACAAACTAAACTCAAAGCTAGAAAAAGGAGGAAAATAATAAAGATTAGAGCAGAGGTAAATTAAATACAAGATTTAAAAATAGAGAAAGTTAATGAAATCAAGAGTTGGTTTTTTTGGCGAGATCAACAAAATTGACAAACTTTTAGCTAGATTGACTAAGAAAAGGAGAGAGAAGATTCATCTCAACTGATGCAGAAAAAGCATTTCACAAAATTCAACACCATTTCATGATAAAAATAAAATTCAGCAACTAGAAATAGAAGAAACTATCTCAAGAAAATAAAGGCCATATATGAAAAGCCCACAGCTAACATCAGACTCAATGATGGAAAAGACTGAAAGCTTTTTCTCTAAGATCGAGAATAAGACAAGAGTGACTGCTTTTGTCTCTTTTATTTAACATAGTAATGGAAGTCTAGCCAGAGCAATTAGACAAGAAATAGAAATAAAAGGCATCCAAATAAAAGAAGAAAAAACAAAACTATCCCTGTTTGCAAATGATGTGATTTTATAGGTAGAAAATCCTAAATATTACACACACACACATACACACACACACGCACATAATCCATTAGAACTAATAAATAAATTCAAAAAAGTTGCAGGATACAAAATTAATATGCAAAAATCAGATGCATTTCTATACACTAACAATGAATGATCCAAAAAGGAAATTAAGAAAACAATCCCATTTACCATAGCATCAAAAGAGAGTAGAATACTCAGGAATAAACTTAACCAAGGAGGTGAAAGCTCTATATACCGAAAACTATAAAATATTTACCAAAGGAATTAAAGAAGACACAAAAAAATGGAAAGAATTTCTGTGTTCATGGATTAGAAGACTTAATATTGTTAAAATGTCTATTATATTACCTAAAGCAATCTACAGACTGAAAGCACTCCTTTAAAATATCTTAATGACATTTTTTCTTTTTTGCAGAATTAGAAAAATCTATTTTAAAATTCATGTAGAGTCTCAAGGGACCTCAAATAGCTAAAAAAAAAAAAAAAAAAAAAAATCTTGAACACAAAAAGAACAAAGTTGGAGGTCTCACACTTCCTGATTTCAAAAATGATTACAAAGCTACAGTAATCAAAACAGTGTTGTACCAGCATAAAGACAGACAAAAAAGCAATAGAATAGACTACAGAGCCCAGAAATATACCCTCACAAATGTGGTCAAATGCTTTTCAACAAGGTGTCATGACCATTAAATGGGGAAAGGAGAGTCTTTTCAACAAATGATAGTGGGAAAACTGGATATCCATTTGCAAAAGAATGGAGTTACACCCTTACCTAACACCATTTACAAGATTAACTCAAAATAGCTCAAAGACCTAAATTTAAGAGTTAAAACTACAGAAGTCTTATCAGAAGATATAGAGGGAAAGCTTTATGACATTGAATTTAACAATGATTTCTTGGATATGACACCAAAAGCACAGGCAACAAAAGTAAAAATAAATTGTATTACATCAAAATTAAAAACTTCTGTGCATCAAAGGACATCTATGGAATGGGAGAAAATATTTGCAAATCATATCTGATAAGGGGTTAATATCCAGAATACATAAAAAACTGTTACTCAACAACTGAAAAACTGAAAAATCCATTTTTTTTTAATGGTCAAAGAACTTGAATAGACATTTCTCCAAAGAAGATACACAAATGGCCAATAAGCACATGAAAAGATGTTCAACATCACTTCTCATCAGGAAAATGTAAATCCAAAATGTAAAAAAAAAATTACAATGCGATCCCACCTCACACACATTAGGATGGCTGCTATCAGCTCTGTTATTCTATGATTTTAACAAACATGTGAGAATAGATCAGAATTTCTCAACCTTGGTACTATTGACATTTTGGATGAAAACTGTCTCCAGACATTGTCATATGTCTCTTGGGGGTACCAAGTTGCCCAGCTGAGAACCACTGACTTCAATCACACAAAAAATAAATGAAGAGCCTGCTTACTCTATAAAGTGTATGAGAGATTTGCCCTTAATAAAACCATCCTGAAAGTGTTTTGGTTTAAGGAACTGCATGGAGCTGTTTTGCATTCATCATCAGCAAGAGGCAAGAGTGACTGCTTTTGTCACTCTTCAAAATTCTCTTACTCTCCCTTTCAGAATACGCTTATACTTTTCTCTTATAAATGATTTCACCCCCACCCCCATCACCAAGCCTAGGCAAACAGTAGGTTTCAAGAAAAGAAGTGATCAAGAATTTAAAGGATGGTACAAGAGCAATGTGATGTAAGAAACTAAACTGGGACCTAAGCAACCTGGATTCTAGTTTTGGCTTTGTTATAACCAATCCTGTAACCCTGTGTAAATCAGTTAATCATTCTGGACCTTTATCATCTCCTCTGCAAAGATGACTAGTGGATCAGATGGTCTTTCTGTACTCATTCTCACTAATGGATAAATGACTAACACATCAAGCTTTGTTGGTTGCATATTTGTTGCAGCAAGGTGCAACAAGTCAGTTGTAACAAAGCAATAATGTGCACATTTGTTGGAAATAATGCTTTCATTAAGCAAAGAAACATCAAACTTTGAATGCAAGACTGAGGGTTCTACATCTATGTAACATGAAAAAGCATAGAAAGTTGCAGAATATAATTCAGTCCTAGCATTTAAGACTCTCATAGCTGGAAGTTACATTAGAGAACACCTTATCTTCCCTTCTCAATTTACAAAAGAAGATTCTGAGACCTAGAAAGGGGAGGTGACTTGTCTACCTCTTATTGCAAAGTGGCCTAAATCAACATAGTGTTTTCTTAATACTGGAAACTTAAAAGCATAGGGAGAATTGCTTTTTGGAGGCTATACACATTATTCAGTTCTGTGCACTTTCAGGGTCACTTATTTGAAACCACTTAGCACACTCACTCGTGACTCCTGCCCTTGGTGGAAGGAAAGAATTTCTTTCCTGATGCATTTTTATAAACAAGTCCATTGATAAGCAAGACAAACACAAAAAGAATATCAAGAGCAGATAGAGAGTGAAAAATAAAAACCTTCACTAGTGGAATGAGAGACCAAAACTACACGGGATATTAAACAGAGAAAGTTAAGTAAAGAATTATTAACTAGTATCAGGGGAATGTAGTAACTGGGCTTTGGCTACTAAGGGTAAGGAGAACTCTGAGGAATCCAGGAATGGCTGCTAGAGAGAGTAGGCACTACCCTAGGGCAGCGGCAGAGTCCCCTAGGGAAAAACAAACTTGGAAGCCCTCTCCTCAACAGACAAAGCTGAGATTCAGATCTTATTGGAGAGAGTGGGACTATGGTCAACTGGATAGTTGTTTAGAAGTTTCTGAGGTGACACAGATAAAGACGGTCAAGCTGGAAACTGTCTCATGAGGTGACAATGAAACTTTCTAGGAAGCTGCCACAAAGAGAAAGCAGTTGAACTTTCTGAGGCACAGGAGGGACTAGCCAGGAAGCTTCTGGGAAGCCATCCCCCACCCCCACCCCGCACCCCTACCCCCATAGGGCGCTCTTGAACTCACTGGAAGCCAGATGAGGTGCCTGCAGAACTCACCAGAAAGCCATACACAGGGGGTAAAGGAGGCTCCATGGGCGTCGCGCCCTGCAAAAGCAAGGAAGCAAGGCAAGGGGGACCAGGAAGAGAAGTGCCTTCCTCCTGCAGTGTACCTCCAGCGCCCTCTACTGGCAAAGTATAGCATCGTGCCTGTTGGCAAAGGAGAAAAGTTTGCAAGATTCGGTTCCACTATCACAGCAGGGCAAAGAAGGATGGATTGGGAGACGTGGGGTAATAAATGGACACAGTCACAGTCAGGAGTACAATCACTAAAGTGGTCGTTATTCTCTCTCTCTCTCTCTCCATATATATATATGTATATATATATATGTATATATATATGTATATACACATATATACATATATATACATATATATATATATATACACACACATATATATATATATATATACACATCACTATATATATGTATATATATATCACAATATACACACGAATGTCCAGATAAAACCTATGAAATAAGCACTCCTTTTCTTTAGTTCACCATCTCTTCTGGATACGCAGAATCTCTACCTGCTTGGAATCACCAGGAAATCACGTCACAACTTCTTGGTCCCCAGAGGTACCCCAAGATCCAGCCTTTGAAGTTTTCTTACTCACCTTCTTCCCTCAGCTCTTCCATTAGGGTTGCACTGGGTGGCATCACAAATATCATAAAATCTGAAAAAAATAAAAAAAGTTCTGCTTGGGTCTCAGAAGCTTGTGCTATTAGAGAGGAAACATAACTTAGAGAGGATGACCTTGTGTTGGTTTTTGCACCTGTCCCAGGTATTACCTCTTCTTACTCTTCAAAACATCATGCTTTAGGCAATAAATTACATGGACCACCAAATATAGCCAGCAGTCAAACTCCCCTGAACTTACAGACTAGGAACTCTCTTAGGTTGATGATAAACAGGAGGCCTCTCAGGGTAGGGTGGTGGGAAAACTGGACGTGGGGCTACTGTGTAACTTTGGCCAATTACTAAGCCTTTCTCGAGAATGGCCACCAAGTTGGGGTGCTGGGATGATAAAAGGAGACAGTATATGCAGAGCATCAGGCACAAGTTGTGGCCCGAAGGATGTAGCAGCCCCCATCCCACAGCTTCTCTGCCTGCCTACCTCCCCATTTCCTACCACATCTTCTCAGTGTATCATTCAGACAGGGTCGGCAAGCTGCCTTTTTATAATGGCAGGGCACACTTATTATATCTTTCAGAATAATCACTGCTTACAGGAAATTGAAGGGGATAAAATCCCAGTTTGTTTGAAAAGAAGAATTGGGGGCTGTGAGTGTCCCAGATTTCATTAGCAAGAAGGGGATATTGAACCCTCTTTCCAGTTTATGCCTCCCTCCCCCGAAATTCCCTCTTCCTGAAGGCTAGGAGGTGCTCAGAGCAATGGGCAAGGAGCAAAGGTCACCCACTGGGAAGCCAGGTCCAGCCCAGGTGCTAGTAGTCCGTGGGAAAGAGCATCTCAAGGTCGCCATCTGGTGGCCAAGCTCTAGAACACATTCCCTGGTCAATTTGATGACCCACCAGATGGGCAGCTATCCTAAGGCCATTTATAAGAGAAGAATCGCAGGCTTGGATCTCTTTGTGTGGGATACGGTGATGGCTGCTAATGGGGGTGCTTGGGAGCACGTGTCTGTGGGGTACATCCCACAGGCCACACTTTGATATGTACTCAAAGACTGCTCTGCCAGGCTTGCTGTCCTAAATCTAGGACAGTTGACTCTAGGGTTTCTCAACCTCAGCACTATTGACATTTGGGGCCAGATAATGTTTTGTCACAGGGAGTTTAGTAGGATCCCTGGCCTCTACACACTAGATGTCAGTAGCAACCCTCACCCAGTTCCCGGTTATAACAACCAAAAAAGTCTCTAGATGTTGCCAAATGCCCTCAGCAGGGAGGATTGCCCCTGCTTGAAAACCACCGGGCTACTCAACCAGTTAGCTGTTCATTTCACAAACATTCCAGGTCTTAGCAAAGTGACAAAAAGGACCGTAAACTCCGTCCTAGTCAGCTCAGCAGCAGTTCCCAAGTGTGTGGGGTCTACCAAACAGAGACAAACCAGCCCCCAGCCTCAGCTCTCCAGAGCACCCTTCCACAAATCTTTGTCCATACACATACAGGGGTATTTTGCAGCTGACCCCGTTTTAGGTGTTGGCTCAAGAGATGATCTCAGTGGAAAACGAAACCTGTCCAGGCGAGGTTTAGGTGAGCTCATCTCAGAATCCTCAGAATAGAAGACTCTATAGTCGTAAGAACAGCTACTGTTTTGTTTTTTTCAGCATGAAATAAGTGTCAAGCCCCGTGCTCAGCATTTTTCTCCCTTCATTCCTCACTACAACTCTGTGAGGTGGGTGCCATTTTGTAGATTAAATAACTTGTCCAGGGTCTTGGAGCTTGTACTTAGTGGAGGTGAATTTTGACAGCCTTCGGCAAGCTCCTGGAGTCCTCAGTGAGCTGTCAGATGCTGCTTGGAACTTGTCACCCGTACCTCACGGTGTAGGCTCTGATGAAGTTCTCCTTTGCCTCTGCCTTGGATGTGCTCCTTTTGTCTCCTTAAACAAGCTGGAGATACCTCAGGGACAGGGCCATGCCTGTTGTTTCCCTGGTGCTGCGTCCAGAGCCAGCCCAGGGCTGGACACGGAGGCACTGCAAAGACCCTCACAGATTCACCACGGCAGCCCCCTTCCATGCAGAATGGGCTTTCTCAAAACTATGACTGCCCTACCTGGAAACCTCCAGAATCCCACAGAACAATGTGGTTCCTCTTTCCTTAGAATCATACCTAATAAAGAGATCTCATCTCCACCGTCATCTCCCACTGGTGGCAATCTAATTAGGTTCTCTCCACAATTAACTATTCGTAATTAAAAAGGAGCAGAACCCATGTGTCATTCTTAAACTTCATCCATTAAACAACAATGTCCAATTTTGAAATCCCTCTTCAGACAGGAGAAACAGGACGAGTGTGGGATAAGAATTCTCCAGGTATGCGAACCTAAATTTAATTATGCAAGGAGAATAGAGGTGTAACTTCATCCTTCCTGCAAGTGCTATAATTAATTAAAACTCAATTAGGGGCAGTGCTGGCCAATGTCATTATCCAAGTGTCACCCTGTTGAAGAGACAAGCAGCTCAGTACCTCTTACAGGGACTCTGGCCCAAAGCCTTTGCAAGGAAAGGGGTCATTTGAACCATCCTGTGTCTTCCAACAGTCTTCCAAAAGCACCATTTGTTCAGTTGCTTTCTCTTCATTTACAGCTTTTCAAAACTGTTCTACCCAAGCATCCAAGTCAAAGGAGGAAACAGCCATTCAGATGTCTTTTCCAGTAATAATTGATCAAGTGCTTTGACGGGCCAGGTGCTTCCCACACAGGATCTCATTGATCTCTTTTAATC
This sequence comes from Rhinolophus ferrumequinum, assembly GCF_004115265.2. Taxonomy (NCBI): domain Eukaryota; kingdom Metazoa; phylum Chordata; class Mammalia; order Chiroptera; family Rhinolophidae; genus Rhinolophus; species Rhinolophus ferrumequinum. Next base: position 89,963,226 of record NC_046291.1, on the reverse strand, counting down.
TTTACCTCGAGCAGAGGACGTAGGTATCATCCATATTTACAAAAAAGAGAATCAAGATTCAGTGCAGTTAAAGAACCTGCTGGGCACACCAATGCGAAGTGGTGAGGCCAGGATGTAAACCAACCAGCTGCTTCCTAGGTCTGTGCTCATTATGGTATATTGGTATTTTGAAATTGTTTTCCAAATATCTGATATTTGACATGAGAGGCAAGCTTACTCTTCTTTTTTTAAAACTGTAAAACAAACAAACAAATAAAACCCAGGAGATTCTGAACTCTTTTTGCATGCATTGTGTTCGCAGGAAGGCCAATGATTTAGGAGGTTCCATGTTGACTTCATGCTGGTGTTGGAGAGTGTGGGTTTTTTTAGGTCATTCATTCAGGTGGCAAGAGGCTCACCTGACTGGAAAAGGTGCTGTTCCAGTGACACCCACTGTTCCCAACTCCGGGTCACAATGCCATACAGCCAGACAGGCCCAGAAAAACACTTCTGTGATCAGAACTTTCAGGAACTCAGGATTCAAAAGGGGTATTGTGAAATCTGTGTGACTTTCTATATCAATGCTCTGTTCACAGCTTCGCCTCCTAAACCCCTGCCGGGAATCTGGGTGATTCCATCATGGTTTGTGATTAATCATAAGGGAATTGTGGGGTTTCCATACTGGCTAGGAGGGGGCGTGACCCAGCCAAAGCCCCGTTGTCTACACAGTCTACACCTTTGGTGGCGCTGTCTGCACAGATCACCCACATCAGCCATCAGTGGGCAATCCTTGTGGCTCTTCCTTTGGAGGGACACAAAGAGTGCCTGTCAGTTAGGCCAAGGACCTTACCCAAGGACACCACTTACAGCTGGAAAAGTGCCCTTCAGAGGGAAGGGCACCTGCGGGGGCATTAGTGGGCTTGAGATCCAGCTCACACACCACTCCAGCCAAAGAAAGGGCACCTCTTCTAATTTTCTCAAAGGTGCTGATAAGAGAACAGTGGTGTGACCCGGCTGCTTTCAGGTACCCAGACCCACAGCCCCTGGACATGCTGCCTCTAGCTCTTTCTACACAGAAAACAGAGTCAATTAGAAACCTCCAGAGGCAAGCCTCTGAATCCACCCAGAACAGGAAGCAGAAATGATAAGGACCTGAAGGAAGGACCACACCCCTACTCCTACCCTTTTTGGGGGGATCCAAGGCGCTCTCCATTAATATCTTCTCTGTCTAATAATTTCCTTCCTTGGCTCCCCCACCAGCCTCTGGATTCCACTTCTCCACAGACAATGAGATTGAGTGAAATGCAGTGCTCAAGTAATCAAGCTTCAGAACGAGGACAGGAAGAGCGTGATGCTGAGATGATCAATTTTTCCAAGAAGAGAAAATCGTGATCAGAAACTTCAAAAGGCTCCAGATACAGCTGAGCTGGCAGAGAAAGGGGAAGCACAAGGAGGTGGGTTACCCAAGGGGGCATGAGACCTGCACCTGGGCCCCATCCTCAGCCTCCCCCAATGTTATAACCCACAGGACGGGTCACCGCCCACAGCTAACCTCTGGGGTGGGCAAGGGGGCAGCATCAGAGGCCCAAGATCTCTGGAAGGACCAATTGGTGGCAGAGCTGGGAACGGCGCCTGGGCTGCTCTTCCTCTACAGTCACAGACATCTGCCTCCTGCCTTCCCAGTGGAAGGAATGCTGTTCCTTTAGGATCAGCTTGGCTAAGTTTCCTGCCAAAGCATCTGCAATAAGAATGCAGTTGAAAAGCAGGAGCTTACATGGGCAGCCCGGGGACTCTTGGAGTAGTTTGCTGCACAAATGGAGCAGCCATGAGTTGGAGAAAGGCGGCAGGGTGAGGCCACTGGGCTGGCAGGCCCAGGTCAGGCACGTGGTAGGTTGGAGGGTGAGTGATTTGTTGAGTCATTTATTCAATCATTCATCAGTCCATTCATTTAAAACCCACTCGCTTCCAAAAGGTACTTGAAACAGCTTGAAACACGTCTAATGTTGAAGTTTAAACAAAAGAGAACACAATACAACCACTTCAGAAAACTGGGAATTTCTAACAAATGTAAACATACACCTACCCTTTGACCCAGCAATTTTATCCCTAGGTTTGATCCAAGAGACATAAGTCTATATGTTCCCACAAAACACTTGACAAGAATATTTGTAGCATGTTTATCCATAATAGCTGAAAATGGAAGTGTCCAGGTTTCTATCAAAGAAAAGTGAATAAACAACTACCGTATATTCATATAATAAATTTCTATTCAGTAACAGAAGGGAATACATTTCAGACAGATACAACAACATGGATGGATCTCACAGAAATTATGCTGAGTGAAAGAAACCAGACACAAAAGTGTGTATTTATGAGTCCACTTAGACGAGCGTCAAAAAAGCAGCAAAACGAATCTATGGTCTCAGCAGTCAGAGTAGTGGTTGCCTCTGGGTTGAGGGGAGCGTGAAAAAGATTGAGTGAAGAAGGCATGAGGGAAATTTCTGGGATGATGGAGATGTTGCATATGTTTTGTTTTTGTTTTTTTTTTAATTTATTTTCCAGTTACAGATGTTGTATATCTTGATTTGAGTGTGAGTTACACACGTGTATATGTTTGTCAAACCTCATCAAACTGTACACTTAAGATCGGTGCTACTTGAAGAATACACTTAAAGCAGAATAAGCAACAACAGCAACAACAACTTCTATAATTGCTTTGGAAACAAACAAGCAAGCAAGTAAACCAAAAGGCAGTCTAGAGCCAGAGGGGCTGCATTCACACCCTGGCCCAGGTCTTACCAGTAGAAGGACTTCAGTCATAGTGAGGGGATGCTAAACTCTCAATGCTGTTTAAAAGGAATATTAACCATTCAGGAAGCTGAACCTTTACTTGGAGGGAGGCCTCCAAGATGGAGCTCTAGGAAAGGGCTCACAAACCTCGGGAAAATGTGCTGAACTTAATGCCCATGTGTGTTGGCAGCACAGCCAGACCCTAAGATAAGGACTCCAGGCGCGAGGGATGGGGTGATTCCTACAAATGAATGACGAAGGTAAACACTGAGCCTCCTGGCATCTCCTCCCTAAAAGGGGGCCACTAAACCCAGATCACTCTTAAGACACACAGAGCGTGGCTCTCAGAGACACCGCCGCCTTCCCAAGGTGGGAGGGACTATGAAACATGGCTTCTTGGGGTTTAACTGAAAACAAGGCCAGAGCTGAGCTTTCCCAGCCTTGTAAGTGCAGTGACGCTCATCTGTGTAGAGCATTGAAGCAGGGATAGAGGGGGCGCGGTCAGGGCTGGGTCATGGAAATGGAGGTAAGAGAAACTGTGGAGCTTGTAGAGAAGCTGTGATTCGGCGTTCGGGAAGGAGTGAGGGGGCCTGAGAAGTGGGAAGAACTGAGGCTGGGAACGAAGCCCAGGAAGGGAACTCTTCTCGTCGTCCCCACACCTGCACTTCTCCTCCAGCATCTCCCCCACCCTTGCCTCCTGGCTCCTTGCCCTAGGAGAAAGCTGCTGGCAATTGTTTCTACTCAGAACAGGAAGAACAGCAATGAGCTTGGTTTACCCCGCTGTAAGGTGAAGGGCAAATGGCTGGTTCTTGGGGAGTCGAGCAAGATGGAAATGACTCATTTTGAGACTTTGGAGCCAGGCCGATGGGATTGGAAGGTGCCTCCACTACACCTTCGCTGGGTGACCTTTAAAAAGGCTCTTCGCTTCTGTGTGCCTGAACTCATCATCTATAAAATGGGGATAAAAATCTGTCCTTCGTAGGGTGTCATAAAGTCTGAACTGCATGAGGCCTGGCACTTAGTAGGGCTCTGCACACAGTCGGCACTGCTTCAAAGCTACCACAGCTACAACAGACCTACTGGGAGCTTCTGACCTCTTTATATTCTGTCATCTAATGATCAGTGAGTGCCATTTGGGTGTATTAATTCATTCACCTAATGAGCTGTGAGCCCCTACTAAGTGCCAGGTGATGTGAACACAGTGGGGAAGAGACTGGACATGGCCGTCTTTCTGAGGCCGACGGGTGTCTCTGGAGCCACTGCTGGAGTCACAGCAGCATGTTTCCATCCAGGCACTTCTCAGGAGAGATTCCTGACACTCCCCCTTCCTTTCTGAGCCTGCATTACATGCTGGGGTCCAAACTCAGGCGGGGTCCTGCTCACAGGCATTACTAGATTACCATGAGTTCTGGTTGTGAGCACCACTGATGAGGTGCCAGAGACAATCACCTTGTTATCTGATTACTGCTGGGTGTTGACAGCCACCCTGGTGTCCTCCCCAGCTCTGCCTGGGGCTAGGAGCCACAGTGTACCCAGCAGCCCAATGAGAAAAGCCCCCACACACATGTGGGCTGGGAAAGCAGTCCCAGTTCCAAGGGTACTTACTTCCTGTATGGGGAATTCACTCTGGTCACAGCTTTGAGTGCTAGCAACAGTCTGTTCTGAGACAGAACCAATGCGGTTGCCACAAGCCATCCAGAGGCTGGGTGGCAATGGTGTCTGAGGACCAGCACTTTCCGGAAAAGCAGTGGAGGTAAGAGGCTAGGGGGCTGGGGTGGAGGGGTTTTAGTCCTGGCACACCTCTACCACTCGTAAATAGCAACAGTATCAACTCTCATTCTTATAATAAGGCACCCCCACCCCAACACACACACACACACACACACACACACACACACACCCCTTATCCAAAACTCTAGGAGCCAGATGCATTTGGAAAGTCAGAATTTGGGGGTTTCAGGAAGGTCATATAGGGTGTAAATACTATGTGGTGCCTGACATCCCCAAGGGGTCTGAACAGCACCCCATAATCAAACACACAAATGGATGAGTGTTCAAACCAAGCCAAAGAAACAAAGACAATGAAGAATTCCACACTCATTCAGCGTTGACTGCCACCCAAGTAGTGCCAAATCACGGTTTTTCTGAACCCTTTCAATTGATGATCACAAGAAGGGATTGTGGAAAAGTGCTACTTACAGTAACAGTTATAACAATAATAATATTGTCTCGTCTCTACAATTGTTTTCTAGATCTTGTTCCAGTGGAGAAAAATACCTCTAGAAAACTGCATTTGCATTGATCTACATAACATGCAGTTGAGGGAAAAACAGTGTTTCGGTAGTTCACGGCTCACGCCCTTCCCATACCTAGTCCCCTGCGGAGATGGTTGCCCAGGGGAACGCCTGGATGAGGAGATGCCTGGAGGCACTCCTGGAATCCTCCTGTTTCATCGAGTACCTGCTTCACCTGGAGGTGGCTGAGGACCAGCTGCAGCCTTGGTGGAGCCCCTGCTAGAGCTGAGGGCTAGCCTGGTGCTTTTGCCTAAAAGAGGAAAAAGATTTGTCTCCTTCCCCCAGGGCTGTGAGGGCTGTTCTTCCCTGGCTTACGGTGATTCCAGGTGAGTGTGCATGAAGAGGGTGGAGACATGGTGTGGGGACAGAGCCCCAAAGAGCAGTTTCCAGGCTCTTGGCCTCACATAGAAAGGTGCTGGCTCAGGTAGTAGATGGCCATCAGCTGTGACTAGTTGGCCTTCGGCTCTTACCGGTTAGCCATCGGCCACTGATATAACTGCTGCGGCTAAGCTAACAAAGTGGTGGTGTAGTGGCGTGGCGTGGAGTGTGGATTGCGGATTACAGAGAGGCGGATTGCAGCTAGCAAGTGAGGTTGGTTGGCAGAGACAAGTGGACGGCGGGTTGCGGATCGTGTGGCTCCTGCTTCCTGTGTCTCCAACCCAGACGCCAGTGAGACTATAGTGGTATGACTCCCCTATCTATGGCTCGGTCGGTGTTCCTTTTTGGCCTCACCATATCCTGCGTTCTTATGTAGGGAGTGGGAGCTGAGACCGCCCCCATGCCACCCTGTGTGACACATGGCCTCATGGAGAGGACAAAAACACAGGGTTGGTTGTAGGGGAAGGAGGTGGCCTACAGGGGACCTCTTGGCTCTAGAAGGAGTACCCATAGAACAGCCAGCTGGCTGGACAAACTGCACATCCCTCTGTGTAAGTCCTTTCCTTTATCCAGGACCTTGAATAAGGGAACTCGGAGGAGAAGCAGCATCCATCCTCTGGCCACAGCTTCACAGAGCAGAGTCCTGGAGGCCTCATCACTGGCCACCAGTCACAGAGAGACACCAGGGCAGGCGGGGGTGTCTGAATTGCCTGGGGACCGGTCCAGAGACTGAATTTTTAACCACATTACCAGAGAGCTTTTGCACACTAAAGTATAGGAACTTGTGACAAAAGAGAAGGGACATCTCTGAGATGCAGGGAGTTGCCAGCCTCCTCAGCCCAAGGTGGGGGTTCTCCACCATTGCTAATCTTGGAAGATCAGGTCTTCCTCAGTGAGAATTATGACTTATTCTCATGACACACACTATATTCTCACGATTATTATATTGTGTCATTCAAACAACACTTTGAATAAGGTGCTGTCATTCTCATTTCATATTTGCATTCAGCCAGGAATGAGCAGTGGTGGAGTGGAGATTCAAACACTGGTCTGCTGAGTCTGAGGGCTTGCTGTCTCCTGCTTCCATCTGAAACCTAGTACCACAGGAGCAACATGAAGTCTCCACGGTACTTACACTCGTCAACTGATGGTGACCAATACGATCAACACCAACAGGAATTTCCAGTTTGGGGTGCAGTGAAGAAGGGAAATTTATTCAGTGCAAACAGCTCAATTGAGATACAGCCCGGCTGTGAAAACAGCATGGCTGTGAAAACAGCAGGCTGTAGAACAGCTCAATAACTTTGTAGCTCAATTATGAAGCAGCATGACTGTGAAACAACACGGCTGTGAGGCAGCCCTAGGGCAAGGTGGCCCTGGGGTAAGGCCCCTCTCAGGCTAGACAGCTCTACTCTGCTTTGGTTTGCTCCACCTGCTCTGCTTCATTCTGCTTCTGTCTTCAGTGGAAAGGGAATGTGCACTCTTCAAGTCTTAGGGGATCTGACTTATATAGACAGGAGTCTCCGCCCCAGTCTCTGATTGGTCCATCCTCATGCAAATGAGGACTCCAAATCCTCACAGTTTGATTGGTCCAAAAGACACTGTCTTGATTGGTCAGAATGGAACCAATCTGATTGGTAGGTGAAGATGTTGTTGAGGGATATAACTGTGCAGCTCTGGCTGGACAGGGAAAGCCTCAGTCTTATTGGTTGAAATACAATTCCAGGAACTCCTTATAAGGGCTGACACTGAAGGCTGGAACGCAGTGCAGGCAGGCATTTCAGTGTGGGAAGCAGGGAGTTCAGTACAGACTTCTCCCTGAAGTGTGGTTTATGTGAGAGGTCCCTCTTTAGAAACCGTTGCTAGGATGTGCTTTTAAAATTTGAGCCCAGTTAGCCACCAGGAGCTCTTCTTAGTAGGTATCTTCTTTCTCAGCGTCCATATACTGTATCTAAGAGAACAAAGGAGATTATGATACAACCAAAAGAATCCTAGGAATCTGATTCCTTAGTTTTACCTCCTGTTTTTAAAAGTCAGGCCAAGAACTGTTAATGCAAGTAATGCCACCAAGCATTTGTCAATAATTTACAGTTGCCAAAGGCCTTCTCCATATTGCATCTCATTGTGATACTCTCAGTGAAAAGGAAAGATCCATAGAGGAAGACTTGGTGTCTATTTTAGGAGTTTGGGAATGGAGAAATGTGCCTTTCACAGCTGGCAGGCCAACAGCAAGGACTTGCGCACCAGGATCCTTTATGATTCTGCAGTGCTGTGTCAGCTCTTCTCATTGGGGATCATACTTTTTTCCCAGGCTCCCTGACATGTCAGCCTCTACCTAATTCAGGCTAGGTTTACTGCTTTGGATTTTGAGAACCTAAAAGTTTATATTGACATCACTGATTGATACTGTCATCAATAATTGCACTCTAAGAGTTAATCTCAGGAAGTTGACAGCAGGGAACCATCTAGCATGAGAGTAATGTTTCCTGACTCCACAGACAAGAAAACACCCCCTAGGGGATTGTGCCTTCATCAAACCAACCTCACTTCCACTGTCTTTAAAAAAAAAAAAAATCTTAAGGAAAAATGAGCTTATGTGAAATCCAGAATCGTCATATGTTTGCATCTGTTTACTAGTTGATGAGTTCATTTGGGTACTTAATTGTTAATTTTTTTTCCAGTTGAACCTTTCTACTGAAAACCATTAAATGGCACAAATATTGATTTAAATACATGCAGTGAAATAGCTTCTGTGCATGTTCTCACTCATCAAATGGAGGCAAGCTCCAGCTGGGGACAGAATGCCCCTCCAGCCTGCTGTGTAGACTCATTCCAGTCGTGTCATTAATGTCCCAATAGTGTGACCTCGCATTCTATGTACCTGATACATTTTTCTTTGGATCCACTTAGCACCCTGTGGCACTGTTATATTCATATATAATCTATAACAAAAGTTTCATGAAACAATTCTTACCCCTACTTCTGGGGGCACTCTGAACGTTTTGCTCTATCTCATTTCTTTGTGTTTAATGCTGGGCATACACCACTAAATTGATTTCGTAATCCACCAGTGGGTCAAGATGTACAGTCCGAAAAATACTGGCCTAGGAATTCTCACCACACTCTTGTATCTAGTCGCCACCTATTTATGAGATCAGTCACTCCTGAGTCTCTTCACAAGTTTGATTTCTCTCCTGAGCTTCAAACTCTAGTCCCTAACTGCCTACTGAGCGTCCCCACTAGGCGAAGTCAAAGTGAATGTACCCCAAGCACAGCTCAATGTCTTCTCCCTTCTCCTCTGCCAAAGTTTCCCTCCCTTATGTCCCCCATCTCCTGAGAGGATCACTCTCGACCCAAGTGACGAAGCCAGAAACCTGGTTGGTGTCCCCCTCCTTCCCCTCCTCATCGTCCATACCTAATCGATCAGTAATTCCTGACCAATATCCTCTCCAATACCTCTTGAATCCACCTACTTCTAACATCACACCCTCTCCTCTATGTGAGACCCTCATTGTCTCTGAATTATTCCAACAGTTGCTAACTGGTCTTTTTGTTTTCCAGTTTGATCTCCCTCCAACCCACCCCCCACACTAGAGAGGAGTCCCTCTAAAATGTGAACCTGATCGGTTTACTTTTTAGCTGAAAAGCTTTCAGTAGTTGAGCTTGTGGTGACATTGTTCCCTTTGCCTTGGACCTTCTCGCATGCCCTCTCTCCAACCCCACATCTGCTTAGTCCCTATTCGTCCTTCAGTCCTGCATGTCTCTGCTAAAACATCGCTTGCTGTGGGAGCTGTGACTCCACCCAGACAGCAAAGTCAAGTCAAATCTGATCTGAACACCCCTGTACATTTTCCTTTAGCACCTTATCCTTGTATCCCAGCACCGACCACCATGTACTGCCTGAAATAGAGGAAGGAGAGCAATTGCATTTTTTTTCTTTGACTATCTCTTTGACTGAAAGCCATGTAAAGACAGAGACCATGTCTGTTCAGTTCTCCGTCATAGCACCAGTGCCCATCCAGTGCCTGGCAATAAATATAAGCTGAATGAAAAAATGAATACTGGTATCTAATTTATTCTTTTCATTCAGTGCATAATAAAATATTCTTCTACTACATTTTTACAGGGGATCTAGTATATATTACATGAATATACCATGATTTATTTAACTATAAGTCAGGCATTTAAGTAGCTATAAGTTTTTTTCTGATTATGTATATTATTACAGTAAGCATCTTTGCACACAGTTTTCAACACACAATCTTATGAGGGGGTGGTAAAATTCCTAAAAATGGAGTTATTAGATCAAGATGTATGCATGTTTTAGCAGGTTTTGATTTATATTGTCAGACTGCCCTGCAGGAAGTCTGGGCTAATTTGCAGTATTACCAACTGTCGCGCGGGGTGTCAGGCGGGGTCTCTGGTCCCACTCCCCACATAAGAACGCAGGACATGGTGAGGCCAAAAAGGAACACCCATGGAGCCATAGGTAGGGGAATCACACCACTATACTCTCACTGGCGACTGGGTTGGAGACACAGGAACCAGGAGCAACACAATTCTCAACCCTCACTGTGCCGCTTGCAGACTCAGCCACCATCTTCTTGCTAGCTCCCCCTTTTTCTGCTAGCCTAGCCATGGCAGTTATATTCATGGCTAACGGCTCACTGGTTACAGCTGACGGCCAACTAGCCACAGCTGCTGGCCATTTGATCACAGTCGATGGCCATTTACGACCTGAGCCAGCACCTTTCTATGTGAGGCCGAGAGCCTGGAAACTGCTTTTTGGGGCTCTGTCCCCACACCAACAATATAAAAGAGTGCTCATTTTTCCTCATCCTTAGCAACACTGGGTTTCATTTTTTTAAATCTTGCCCAATTTGAAAGGCAGAAATTCGTAACTCCCTGTTGTTTCATATGGGATATTAGCATTAACATTTTCATAAAATCTTTTCATGTATTATTCATTGTATGAGGGGCTACAGGGGTACATAAAATAATAGCTGTTGTTTAGAGCATGTCTATTTGTAGGCACTGCCATACAGAGAAGGAGAAGGGATCTGATGAGAACTTACCACAGAAAGACACGGTGAGAAGTTCTAGTGACATGACTCCCCACCAAGTCCACATAAGAATCCTGAAAGATGTGTAGTATTACATCTAGTTTACAGAAAAGCTAAGTAAAATAATTGTAAAGCATAAACTAATAATTATAAATTATTATAAATGTGAAAGTAGTTATTTATTGCGTAATTACTACATGCCAGCTATTATGCTTAGTGTTTTCAAAGTCCCATTTAATTCTTACAACACCTAACCTGTAAATATATATATATATATAATTTTATGTATAATATACTATATATTATATGTAATTACACATTATATATAATATATATACGAATATTTGACAAAGATGCCGAGATAATTCAATGGAGAAAGGACAGACTTTTCAAAAAATGTGCTGGACCAAATGGAATTCTATATGCAAGAAAGAGCAATGCTACCATAATCCAGAAATTCAACTCCTGGGTTTATGTGAACCTATAGGTATCCACATGCACACAGAAAGGCATGTTCTGTGATGTTCACTGCAATCTTATTCATAATAGTCCCAAACTAGAAACAATCAAAATATCCATCAATAGTTAAACAATGATTTGTGGCATATCATAGAATGTGTTATTACACAACACTTGGAAAAAAAAAGACATACCACTACATGCAATATGTTGGATGAACCTCGCGGCGTAACATTAAGCTGAAGAAGCCACATGCAAGAAAGTGCATGTGATAGAATTCCATTGATGGGGACTTCAGAAACAGGCGAAACTAACCTGTGGTGACTGAAGTCAGAACAGCGGCCACCTCTGCAGGGATGTGACTGGGAAGGACACAAGGGAGCCTTCTTGGGACTAGAAATGTTGAACTTCCACCAGCCCAATCTGGGTGCTGGTTGCACAGCTGAACACAAATGTAAGTTTCGTACACTGGACATTCCAGATTTGTAAACTTGACTGAACTCAAGTTACACCTCAGTTAAAAAAAAATTAAGATATACCTAAAAATAATATTAACTGCCTACTCATTTCAATTCCTTGATTTTAAACTTGGCAGACATGTGAACCAGCTGGGTTGGGGTTTTTACCTGCTCTCTGTGAAAAGAAGTAAATTGGTAGGATATACAGTAGACAGGCTGAACTTATGAGTGAAGACTTGTTTGAGAATTGTCTTGGAGGTGTGGAAAATTACTATGTCTGCAATCACGTGTGTTCACATTGAATGTGCTAATTATAACCATTTCTTATCTGTTCATCAGATCAGATTTCCTAACCACTGTATCCAGGGCCCCTGGAGCTGTGCGAACACCTAATTGCCATCTCCCTGTCTGAGAACCTATTAAAAAGCAGTTTATGAGCTGCAGGGGGAGTGGTGAGCTGTTCACTTTGCAACACTCAGAGGGCGAGGGCCCTTTCTGCTGCTGTCATGTCACTCTGGGTTCCCGGTGATGTGCAAGCTTACTGTAGCCAGGAGCCCTCTTTACGGTCCTTCTGACCAAGAAAGTCTTTATGGAAAATATATAGGCTCTGAGTCCAAGCTCCCCGAGTGCCTGGATGGGAGGGGAACTCAGAGCTCACAGAGCTCATCACCGTCTCCCTGGGTAGATGCAGGGTGCTGGGCCAGGTATATTATATGCATGATCTAATTTAATCCCCTCACTGACCTTATCTGGGAGAAATATTAAGTATCCCTCCTTGGAGACGAGACAACTGTGACTCAGAAAAGTTAAGTGACTTGCCCAAGGTCACACAGCTAGAATGGCAGAGCTTGGACTCGAACTCAAATCTTCTGACATATGGGCCTCATACCAAAGGTTTGACTCACCCAAATGCTAAACTATTCCCTTTCCACAAACTTATTCCCTTTATACACAGCCCCAACCCCTTCCCAAACCGATCTTGTGCAGGGATAAAAACTGGAGCTATTCATAGATGTATCATGGAGCAAACAAGGATACAGGGACACTCCCTTTAACAGGCCCAATTGTGGGGAGCTGGGGCTCTTCCTTTCCTCTCCTGAGAAGCACTAACATGTTTGTTTTGGTAGCTGGTCAGTGAATCATGGGATTCTCCTCTCAGAGCCCATACCTGAGGCTCTGATAAAAAGGGCAATCAGAGTGCCCATCTACAAAGGACAATAGTCCAGGAGAGAGGCTTTGCTAAAACAAATTAACGGTGCAGTCCAGCAGTTTAGAGCAATGACTTATGGGTAAAGGTGGTGTCCCTTCCACTAACGAGCTGTGTGACCTGGGGAGAGTCACTTAAATTCTTTGAACCTCAGTTTCCTCATTTGTAAAACAAAGATATTAGAAGACATATCATCTGTTCATAAATAGGAAGACTCAATATTCTGAATATGTCAATTGCCCCCATACTAATCCATGGACTAAATGCAATCTCAATAAGTGCCCAATAGGACTTTTTGCATAAAACTTGACAAGATGATTTTTAAAACTATATGGCAGTCTAAAGGACTAAAAATAGTCAAGATATTCCTGAAAAAGAATAGGTTGAGGGTAATCAAGGCTTATCATAATGTTAGAGAAATTATATGACAAGTGAAACAAACCAAACATCAAGCATTAGACTTACCATATTTTGCCGTGTATAATGCACTCTCATCTTTTTGGTCCAAACTTACAAGGAAAAATCTTTTAATTTTTTAATTCAAATTTTTATTTGTTCACATTTAGGGACTTGTTTTTTTGTATTATAAAGGAATTGTAGCATTTATTTTTTAACATATTGTGGTACAAGAAATTTTATGTTACAAATAATTGCAAGACACAAGAACAGGTACAAGGTACAAGAAATTTTATGTACCGGTAAAAAATTTATGATATTTATGCATCATAGAAGGCCAAGAACTCTTTGTCCTTGCAAGTTCGTCGTAAGTTCACCAAAACCGATTATCATATTCCAGGGTATTATTTTGTATATGGGTATCATTATTGATTTCTAGAGTTACACTTTTAACTCATAAGCATAAATAAAAGAATTAAAAACATTTGTATAGATATGGAATTAGTACTACCCATGTATAATGTGCATCCTTATTTTTCCCTCACAAATTTAGGCAAAAATGTGCGCATTATACACGGCAAAATACTGTACCTATATATGAAATTGTGACATGACACAATGACATTGCAGACAGCAAGGGAGGAGGCACTGGGGCTGAAACTACTAGTTATTCCATTAGAAAAAAATTAAATGGAATCTTCTCCTCTTCTACATACTCTGGGCTCGGAGTAAATTCTAGATATACTGAGGACTTGCAGGTGAAAGGGATGACTTTAAAACTTTTCAAAGAAAACACAGGAAGTATCTTTCTGACTTTGAGTACAAGAGGATTTCTTTCACAAGAGAAAAAAGAAACACTAACTATAAAAAGGAAAGATTAATAAGCCTGACTGCATGAAAATTAAGAACTCTATTTATCCAAAGACACCAAAAAGAAAGTGAAAAGAGAAGCCACAAACTGGGAAAAGATGTTTGCAACATTTACAACTGGTAAAAGATTAATATCCAGAATATATAAAGGGATTCTGCTAATGCAGAAGAAAAAAGACAACACGACAGAAAATGAGCAAAAGCCATGAACAGGCATTTCTCAGAAGAGAGAACACAATAAACAACTCTATTATGATCAGGGAAATGCAAAATAAGAACCCAGTGAGATGCCATTTTAGAAAAAAAAACAAAAACAGGTTCTGGACAAGATATAAATTAACAGGAACTTCTACACTAACACATTTCTGATGCGTGTTTCTTTGGTGTCGTCTCTTGGGAAACAATCCAGATACTTGTGACTCAGCAATTCCACTTCTAAGTATATACGCTGGAGCAGGGCCGGCACACCACAGCTCGTGGGCTATTTTGTGTTGTTTTTGCTAAATAAAATTATTTGGAACTCAGCAACACTCATCTGCTTTCGTATTGCCTGTGGCTGAGCAGAGGTGAAGAGCTATAACAGAGACCAGAAGGCACATATAGTCTAAAACATTTAGTAACAGGCCTTTTACAAAGTTTGCCAGCCTTGATCCAAAGACATTTTTTATAGCCTCATTTTGTTTTCACCTACAACTATTTTAACCACAGCATTTTAAATAGACTTTATTTTCAGAACAGTTTTACACTTACAGGGAAATTGAGAAAACAGTGCAGAGGGTTCCTATATGCCCCTCACCTAGATTGCCCGTCTACGAACATCTTCTACCCTGTTTCCCGAAAAATAAGACCTAGCCGGACAATCAGCGCTGTATCTTTTGGAGCAAAAATTAATACAAGACCTGGTATTATATTATGTTATATTATATTATATTATATTATACCCGGTCTTATAGTAAAATAAGACCAGGTCTTATATAAATTTTTGCTCCAAAGGACGCATTAGCGATGATTGTCTGGCTAGGTCTTATTTTCAGGGAACACGGTTGTTAACATGGTATATTTGTTACACATTCATTTGTGACAATGAACTAAAGTCCATTCTTTGTTCACATTTCCTTCACTTTTATCTAATATCTTGTCTTCCTCTGCTCCAGGATCCCATCCATGATGCCACATTATATTTTCTTGTCCTATCTCCTTGGGCTCCTCTTGGCTGTGACAGTTTCTCAGGCTTTCCTTGTCTTTTATGACCTTGACAGTTCCAAGGAGTGCTGCTCAGGTATTTTGTAGGCTATCCGTCTACTGGAATTTGTTTCATGTATTTCTCATGTTTAGACCGGGGTTATGGGTTTTGGAGAGGAGGAGCAGAGAGGTAAAGTGCCATTTTTGTCATTTTATCTGGGTACATACAAACTTGACTTATCACTGCTGATATTGACCTTGATCACCTGGCTGAGGGAGTGTGTGTCAGGTTGGCCACAGAGGGATTCTTCCCGTCACCCTCTGCCTTTGCTTACTGCACTGTTTGGAAGGAAGTCATTGCACTATGCTCCTATTCCTTGAGGGTGGAATATGTATATAAGTTATTTGGCACTTTTCTGCAAGGGAGATTTGCCTCTTCTCCCCCATTCCTTTATTTATTCAATCACTTATTTGTATCAGTATAAGATATCAAATCACTTATTTGAATCAGTATCAGACTCATGGGTATTTATTTTATGATTTGGGTTATGATCTAATACTACTTTATTTTGTAGCTCAAATTGTTCCAGCTTTACCAGTGGGAGTTCTTTCAGATGCTCCTCTGTCCCTTTGACATAACCTTACCAATGTAGGTTTTAAAGTGTTTTTGAGCACTTCCTTACTTTCTAGTACCACAAGATGCTCCGGGCTCACCTTGTATATCTCCTGTTACAGTTCTACAATTGGCCATTTCTCCCAGGAGCCCTGATTCCTTATTAAAGAACGGTATTAGAGACCAAGATCTGGGTGCTAGTGTGCTTTTTGCTACTGGGATATCACTGCTTTTAGGCCTCCTCCGCTGATAGAACAGGAAATATATGTGTGCGTACTAATCTGTGCAAAAATATGCTTATCTATAAATATGTCAATTTGTAACCATCTGTATTTATATTAAGCTAAACATAAGTTCATACTGATGTCTCCAACTCTAGTCCATTATCACATGGATCATTCTAGTTTCCTACCTTTGATTATCTGTAAATTCTCATTCCAGCAGTGAGAAACCTGGCTCCCACCATCTGCCATCCATTTACTTAATTGTTCAATTCCAGTGCATATATGGAGTAATATCAGAATTATTAACATATACCTGCATGGGAAACAACTTTACTAACCAGAGTGTAGTGTTCCTGTGCTGTTAGTCTGACTTATTTCCAAAGTTGCTGAGGTCAGCACCTTTCCCCCACGCCCTTCAGTGGGGTTGTTTCATCCACTTACACACCAAGTTAGATTCTCTTGTCACAGTCTGCATTCCTTCATAGGATTCACCGACCTCCTAAATGATCTTTAAAAATTTATATAATATATATATAACGTATATAATATATATAATATATATAACATATTATATGTGTGTGTGTGTGTGTGTATATGTATATATAGTCACTCTTTGTGTCATCAAGTTTCATGGAATTTGACAAATGCATAATGGCATGTATCCATCATCATGGTACCCTACTTTTAAGTGATGAAACTGTTTAATAATAGTTCCCCTACTTTAGTCAAGAACAGTTTCACCACCTTAAAAAATCCTCTGTGCTTTACCTATTCACCCCTGATCTAAGCGCCCTGGCAACCACTGGTCATTTTACTGTTTTCTAAGAGAATTTTTACCTATGGAGACCAAGAGACACAGATGAGAATGCTCACGGAGTCAAAGAACTAAAAGTACCCCATATGTCCATTGAGAGAGGAGAATGAATAAATATACTGAAGTACATCCCAATAATGAAGTCTTATACTGCTCTGGGCATGACTCAAGTCCAGGTACATGTAACATGGAGGAATCTTAAAGAAGTAATAGCAAGTGAAAAAAAAGTCCCATAAGACCATATAAAACCATTTTTATGAATTTCGAACACAAGCAAATCTGAACAATATGTAATCAAATATGTAAAGCAAAGAAATGAAAAACACACAATTTAGAATAGTGATTGCTCTGGGCAGAGGCAGGGGAGTGAGATGGGGAAGGAATGAACGTGTGGATGTTCTAGTTCTTGGGGGTAGTTCATAGGTGTTCATCATCATTATGATTTTAAATTTACATATTTGTATACATGTGGATATATATATATATATATATATATAGTCGGTATCAGATCTTATATTAAACATTTTAAGTCAACATAATAATACCTAATTTATGGGATGTTGTGAGAATTAAATGAGATAGGATATGTAAAGTACTTAGTCTCAACAAATGGCCACAATTGTGTTTGTATTATCACCTCAGAAATCACCGTCGGTCACCTCAGTTTGGGCCATCTCCTTGAACCTCGAGTTAGGCCCCAGACTGGGCCTTTCTTGTAGGTCACCACCGGTGAGGCCTTATTTGAGTCTCCTCCACCCATGTCTCAAATCCCACCATCAGATTTACGGATTTGGGGAGCCAGAAGTGAGCTTAGCAGCTGTCTGCTATAATCTTTTGTTTTGCACTGGAGGAAAAGGGGGCCCCCGAGAGGTCGAATGAGTTTCCTAAAATGACTCAACTCTTGCAAAGTTGCCAGGCTTGGATCTCTATCTTCCTGCAGAGTCTAGAGCTGGTCCCTCTGGTAAGAAGAAAAACTTCCCAGTAAGTTAGTGTGTCAGAATCTACATTGCAGATGTGTAGCAGAGCTACAACGATGTGGAGAGGAATAAAAGGAGAGATGAAACAAGGAAAGGCATTCTTCTGCAAGTTTAGGATTTCTGATTTGTTGGCCCATCCAGTGTGGTAGCTACAGCAAGTAATTGGTAACACCGGGACCAAAGGCCTAGAGACCTGCCCAAAGCCTGTGGATGGTGTGGTACCAAGAAATGGCCACACGAGGTCGCCAGAAGCTAGTATTTGGAAACAAGTGAACTAGGGCTCCCAACATACCTATTCTCTGCCCCTCAGTTCCTATTTAGCAGAATGGAAATTTTTCTGAAGCTCTGAGCTGGCTCCATGCATGTGGTTAACAAGAGAATGAAACTAATGAGGGAGTCCTCAAAATAGTTTCAGAAGGGAAGGGATAACCTAGATCAGCACTATCTGATGAAAAATATAATGTGAGCCCTGAATTTGAGCTGAATATGTAACTTTAAATGTTTTATTAGCCACATTAAAAGAAAAGAAACATATGAAATTAATTTTAATAATATATTTTATTTAACCCAACACATTCAAAATATTATCCTGTCAACATGTAATCCATATAAAATGTTAATGAGATACATACTTTAAATTCTTTTTTTGTGCTAAGTCTTTGAAATCTGGTGTGTTTTACACTGACAACACATTTCAATAGGACCAGGCACATTTTAAGTGCCCGGTGGCCACATGGGACCAGTGACCACTGTAATGGGCAGAGCTGAGACAAAGTCACATGTGTCAGCTTTGAGACGCAGTTGACACTTCAGAGATATCAGGAGCCAAGGCCGATTTATCCCAACTGCAAGGGTGGCTGATCAGATAGCTCCGAGACAGCCTGGACCCCTATTCTTTGCCACCTCCTGGATAACGCCTGATTTTTCTACCATCAGCTTCATATCCTTTAGATTCTAAATGTGACACATTCTTCCCTTTTCAAACTCACAGGCCAGAGATAGGATCTGAGTTTATGGAAAGATGTGGGCCATGAGGTCCTCCCTTCAAGGGGAAGGTTCCAGACCAAGAGGATAGAGGAATGGCTTCTCTGGCCCATCAGAGACCTGTCATAGCAAACAGAGTTCAAGGTATGGTAACCCTCTCCCACCTCCCCACTCCCCAATTAACTTCCATGACTCCACACTGGAAATGCTCAGGATAGTGAAGGCTGCCAGCCCGTCAAAGTAGCTCTCTGGGGCGATGTGCTGGAGGAAAGCCGTCGGCCTGGTTCTCCCAGCCCTAGTGTACTCATTCCTTCCACCACCCTGGACCTTCACACTGTGCTGGGTCACGTGTGCTGGAGCAGTTTCCACTGGGAAGAAATGGGGCTGTCTCCCCGCTCCCCCCACCCGCGGCTGGCTTGGGGAGGATTTCAGTTTGGTGGTTTCTATAGGCCTTTGACCCATTCTACTCTATGGACTCCTGCAGGGAGGGGGGAAGGTGAACCCAATCTCCCAGGCTACTTACTGTGGGACCTGATAACATGCTATTATCTGGAGGAAATGCTGAACATTTCAGCTCCCAGGGCCAAACAGCCCACAGTGCGGAAACAACTGAATTTCTGGAGAGATTGTTTTTCAATGTCTGGCACTGTGTTGACAGCCCATGGAGGAGGAGAAGGGCTTGCCACATCGGAATAGAAGCCCCATTTCCTGAACAGCCTGTTCAGATCAGAGTGTTTTTAAAAGAATTAACCAAAATTATTAAACAAAATGCATGGGTACCCACAACCCATGGCAAACACAGTGGCCAGGGTCAAATTACAGATGCCAAATAAAGATTGGGAGTCCTCAGTGTGGAGCCTCAGATAAAGCTGAGAGCTACCACGTTCTGGGCGGCGGGACAGTGTGGGTGCGTCCAGCTGCTACACGCTGCCACGCCCCGTTCTTTCCAGCCCCATCTCTCCTTGTTTCTCTCCCTGTAATCCAGAGACTAGCCCCACTCCAGCTTCTCAATTCCACCCCACACACCCCTGCTACCAACCAAAAGGAACCCAAATGCCCAATATTAAAAAAAAAAAAAAAAAGTTTGCGATGAAATTTTGGAGGAGGGAAGGTCTTCTGATGAAAAATATCTTCATGAAAACAAAAAGGCTGAGTCGGCAGCTGTGGTCGGCAAACTTACCTGCAATATCAAATGTGTCTCTCTCGTTCACTTACCTGATTTGGAAACAAATTCTTCATGATGCAGCAAGAATCTAGAGTGGAGCTGAATAAAACAGCAACAACAAAAACCCCAAACTTGTTAAAAAGTAACAAAAGTAATATATGCTCATTAATTCCCCAGTTCCCCTGAAGGTTTCCAGACCACAGTTCCCATTCACATTAGGTGGTTACTGGGGTGCACCCTCCACCCAGAAAATAAGCCAAGTGGGGAGGGGACATTCCTGTTCACCGTCCTATTGTCCTGGACGTATAACTGTACAGCATGGCCTGGAAACTACCTGCATGCCTTCAAGGTTGCCTGTGAGGTTGGGATGTCTCAGTGGGCAAATCATATTTTTGAATTGCAGGATTTGTTGACAAGTAGGATCACATTTGGGGACTTTGATGGAGTTGCCTGTGTGGATTTTCCACTTTATCCAAAGTAGCAGCAGGTGGATGGTGTGGCACACAGGGCACTGGCAGTTGCTGCCACTAACTGGTGGTGTGAGTTTGCATATGTCACATGCTTCTCTGTTTCCCAGCTAGAAAATAGATGCAAGGGCTGGGCACTGCAGCACCCGCACTTCTCATTATAAAGGAAATAAAAAGCAGAGCCTATATTTAGGCAGAAAGGAGTGAAATGGCAAACGCCAGGATTCCTTTCCATTGTGCATGTGTGTTACGTATGCCCTCGGAGCACGTGCACGCATGTGTGTGTGTGTGGGGGGGTGTAAACCTCCTCAAAGTTTTACTGTGTAATTGCACAAGGCCAAGACCCCAAACCTGACACTGCCAATGTTGATAACATTCTTATTCGGGTGCCTTAAAAAAAAAAAAAAAGGAATTACCACCTGTTTCTGAATGATATGTAAAAAGTTTTACTTTTTAAGGCAAGGTGTCTGAGTTATTGAAGCCTAATATAAACAAAACAAACCATTTTGTTTTTAAAGCTTACTGGAGACAAGAATTTCTTCTTTTGTGCAATGAAGAAAAAGTCAGCTATTCTCTTCCCAAATGAGAAGGCATATGTCATCACATAGCAGTAAAAGCTGAACCTTGAACCAAATCGAGGATGACAAGAAAAGGCAGCTGGAGGAGCCCAAATTTGTAACTATTCTCCAAGTCACTAAGAAATGGAATTAGGGCAAGTTTAAGAGTGAGGAGTGTCAGTAAAGTATCTAGGTGACTCTACAAAACCCCTAAAAGGCTCAATAATTTCTGGGGTGAAAATTCCCAAAAGCCTCAATCATGAGTCACTGCAATTTACTGTCCTCCGAGCCTCCGCTGGTTTTGGCAGACATCAGTGCCCCACATCTCCAGTCCAGCAGCAGCACAGAAGCTTCTGTGGGCAGAGGATGGGCATGAGGGATGGTAGTGATGAAACTGCCTTATAAGGAAAGGCTAAGTCTTGGGAAGGCCTGGTGTTGATCAAACTAGAAAAATGGTAAAGGGAAGATCTGAGACCCCTGGCTCCTCCCATCTAGCAAATGAAAGGGAGAGGGAGGGATGTGTGTTGCCCAAGAGAAAATCTCTTCAAAGAGAAGGACCTTGACGTAAATGTACCCTGGTGCCTGTCACAGCCTTAGAGGAGGTAGAATCCAGTGTGTGTGTGGGGGGTAGACACACCCTGGGAATCACAAATTTCTCACTTGACTGATGATGGACCGAGTGTCAGAGAGCGCAGTAACTTAAGAACGCCAGCCAGGATTAAACCGGGTGCTGCCTCTTGCTGGCAGGGGCATAACCTGGTGCTCCCATCTCACACCTGGCCATTCAGAGCTGGGGCTCAGCAGCAGAAAGGATGCAAAGAATAGGCATTCTCCAGGATCTCCTAGACAGGCACATTTGGGCTCAGGGCGGGGCTGTCTGGGATGTGCTTCCTGGCACATAATTACCACCATCAAGATTATTATTAGCATTAGGCATTTACATGACACTTAATATTTTCAAAGCATTGTACTGACGTTTAATTAGTTTTTCCTTGCAACATTCCTGTCGAGTCCACACTTGATAACTGGGAGACTGACAGGGAAAGAGATAAAATGCTAAAGGTTGATGGAGAAGAGGGGAGAGCCGCAGTCTTTTGGCTTTCATTCTCTCTGGTGACTCACTCAGCCAAGATAAATAACCTCCCCCGCTCCCTGCAAATTCTGCACCCCAACCCCAGAGCCCCACCAGTAAGGTACCTGTAACCTCCAAGAGTTGGAGGGGGGGTGTGTGGGATCTCTTTGCTGTATTTTGGCTCAAGGTCCATGTCAAGTTCAAGTTCACATTCATTCAGAACTGCTGACATCTCCAGTCTTTTTCCAAACCTCCCCAATTAAGGCTACCTATAAAATCCAAGGGTTGTGATTCTCAAACCTAAGGCAGCTTCTGATAGGAAGGTTTTAGCATTTGACAAGTTCTAATTAGATCTATTAAAATAGAGGAGTGGTGTAGGCCAGCGGGTTCTGCCTCTTGCTGGCAGCGGGGGTTTCAGACTAGGGCTATAACGCAGTGGCTTCTCCATTCTGAGAGCCCTGGCAGGGCCTTGAGATGCCAGAGGTCCCACCTCAGAGACCGTAAGACCCTCTCACTGCAAGACCTCCCATTCTGTTCCATTGGTTAAAGGTGAAAGCTGCAGGAAGGAGTGGGGAGGGAGGGAGCCTAGGCGGAAAGACCGGGAGAGAGAGGAAGGGCCACTGAAACCCCAAGAGGTTAGCTGGGGACCCATCACCCTGGGGCAACGCCAGCCACCCCCTCTCCTCACTCTGTGCTTTCCTAAAGCAGCCCAGGCCGCCTCCTTTCTCTTGTCTGGGAAAGTCCTTTCACAGGCCTGGGTGCAGTGGAACCAATGGAAACCCCTCTAGCAGCACCGGATGCAGTTTCTGCAGTCGGCGGTTTCCCCCTGGCCTGCGGGTGACCTGGGGTCAAGGCAGGAACAGGTAAAACTATGCCTCTTGGCAATGCTGGTCCTAGGTCCCCTCCTTCCTTCCCTCACACAGGCTTCGAGTCCTTTCCTCTCCATCCCTACTCCATCCTCATCGCGGGTGCCCCACGCGATGTGGTGACCGACAGGCCTACGGGGTGCTGGGGCCTGAAAGTGGAGCGATCCCCAGGGGCGATCCCACGGTTGGGAAACGCTGGGTCCTCCGGAGTTTGCTGCTGGCCTCCAGGCCCGCAGCCCTGACAGTTGAGACACGTGTCTCGGGGCCCACGAAAGCTTGTCGTCTCCGTGGACCTGAGCTCCCTGCCTGTCCCAGTCGGGCACCTTGCCTGCCGCCCAGAAACACTTCTGGAAAAAGCTGGGCCTTGGTGATTAACCTCGCAGCTGCCGAGACCAGCCACTAAGCGTGAAAGCCTGGGCGCAGACATACGCCAGCTCAGGAGCCTGGGCATGCGGGCTTGTCCAGACCAGCGTTTCTGCTCCCGCTGCCAGGTTCGGCCAACCCAGGCCAAGTCCGATGCTGGCCCTTCTGGGGTCACTGAGCTTGGAAGCGCGAAGAAAGAAAACGGACAATACCAACCAGGAGAGGCCTCGGCCTCCACGCTGCCCTCGGGGGCGCCCGTCTGGGCGATGGAAACAGAAGGTCATCTCCCCGGAGCGGGCGGAGGCTTTGGGACTCCAGTCCGAGTCCAGGACCAGAGACCCGCTGAACGCGGCGCTTGTCCTGCCCCGCCCTAAGCGAGCCTGGAAGGCGCCGGCCCAGGGCTCCTCAGCCGGTCTCCGCAGCCACCGGCAGAACGCGGCGCGACTCGGGCGACCGGGCGACTGGGAGCATTGAGGCCTCGTATGAGTGCGGGGGGAATTACAACCCTAGTCCTTCCTGGAGCCTGCGAGGCGATTTCGAAAGTCCCCTGAGCGGTCTGGTCCCCATGTGACTTCTCCAGAGCCAGAGACTGATTGGGTCTTCATTTCCCACTTGCTACGGACATGCCCTTGGACTAGCGTATTACTCGCCGTGCCTCAGTTTCCTCCTTTGTAAACTGGAAAGAATATTACATATCTCAATAGGTTACTGTAAAGATTAAATAAGCTAACTCCTAAATGCTCAGAGCCCGGCGCAGAACAAGCACCTGGTACAGACTGGGTATCTACATCCCAACCTCGTCTTTTGGAGGGAAGGGACTCCTCCCTAATCAATCAACCAATATCTCTCTCCACGGTATCCCCTCCTTCCCTCCCTTCCCCTTCTGTCTTTATTCTCCGCCCTCCCTCCTCTCCCCTTTCCCCCCAAATCTCTTTTCCCCTAACTCTTCCTGTCGGTCTCCCATCTGTAGACCAGAAACGTCCGAGTGAAATGTGAGGCAGGGTTAAAGTAAATCCGTTCCTTTTCCTACGTCAGTCCCACAATTGAGGTTGGTCTGAGCTGTGCAAGTTGGAGCCCGCGTTTCGCGGTCCCAGAGACTTTTCGGCTGGCTCTGGCAGGTTCCCATGTGGGTCAGCTCTCCGATAAGTACCCGCGGCTGCCATCTTGATCTTGATTTCTGAAATCTGGATTTCGTGGCCCGCCAGGGAGAGTCCAGGCGGGCAGCGCGATGGAGACAGGGTCCCTGCTGCTCCTCGGTCGGACTCGGCGCCAGTGTCCATGCAGCCACGCCGCTTCGGCCCACAGCTCGCTCCCCGGGCTCGCCTCGGGCCCCGAAGTGCGGGCTGTGCTAGGCCGAGGCCTGGAGATCCCGATGCCCCAGGCCGTTCTGGCTTCGCGGGTGGGCAGCTGACCACAGGGCCGCTGTGCGGAGGTCGGAGGGCGCCAAATTCGGCCGTCCACGGGCCAGGTCTGAGGGGCTGGGAAGGAGCCCGTGTCAGAAGCGGTGTGAGTATCGCGACCCGGAGAACCGGAACCGCCAAACTCCAGCCGGCCACGAGTGGGACTCGACCTCGCGGGTGCTCGCAAAAAAAAATCTGGAGCCACACAGACCGCCCACCCGGACTTCAGAGCGAGGCCACCAACTGACCCCTCAGAACTCGGTTCGCGTTCAGATTGCCGCTCACAAGAACAAGTGAGCAGATCCCCCCACACACCCTCAACTCTCCCGTTTCTAAATGGGAACATGGCCCTGAATCCTGCGTGTACGCCGATTGTCAAGATGCTGAAATTCACCACCTCCGTGGAGCCGGCGGTACCAGGACGATTCCAGGACACGCAGACCGTCCCCTCCAATCCGAAAGCGAAGGGTCCTGGGTTCAAAGTGACAGCGGCTGATCGGGCCCTGCACGGCTGCTGGCGAGCTGAGGAAGAGGAGAGCGAGCCTGCCTGCTGCTCAGTCAGGAGCCGTCAGATCCGGGGCTCCCCAATCGACACGCTTAACTTGGGCCCAGCTGCCCAACGTTGGAGCGCCAGGCCTTGCCCAAAAGACCCACCGCGCGGAACTCGGGCTTCCCTGGCGCTGCGCAAACCCCCACCTCGAAGCAGGAATTATACTCGAACTCCGGGTAAATCGAGCAAAATATTGCCCCCTCTTGCCCATTTCTGTACCTTATTAGTTTCATAGAGAGTTCAAGTGGAAGTGACTTGAGGTCTGAGCTATTCTACATTGATCTCAACGCCATTTTTGCTCTCAGGACACCGTCTACAAGGAGCTGGTCAGGGGCCACCTATACCCAGGGAGCCTCAGAGTCTCTGTGGCTTCAACCTTC
Organism: Rhinolophus ferrumequinum; assembly: GCF_004115265.2. NCBI lineage: Eukaryota > Metazoa > Chordata > Mammalia > Chiroptera > Rhinolophidae > Rhinolophus > Rhinolophus ferrumequinum. The sequence continues at coordinate 89,937,718 of NC_046291.1, read as the reverse complement.
TCTCTTGTTCTCTCCAGCCTGGGTCATTCTTCTGGGTCCTCTCTCAGACGCTGACAACAATCCCGGGCCTGGGTCTTCTTCACTCGCTAAGCCTCCCACATGAGCATCCGCTATGTTCTCACTGGCCAGGACACAGGTCCTCCCCAGCTGTGTCCACACTGCGAAGGGAACGAAGTTTTCTTGTCTGATTCAAAAAAAAAAAAACACCCCAAAACAAACAAACACAAAAACCCCTTAAGTACATGAGCACTTATCAGGATAATTCTGGCTAGGAAACATCCTGACCCACTCAAAAGAAATCTTCAGACAATTGGAGAAACAGCAATATAACTGAAGCAGCTACACATTAAATACGTGTAAGAGATTAGGACATAAATGGCATATAAAGATCCAGGATCCGTTAAGCGCTGGAAATATAAAGAAGACAAGACACAAGTGTCTACATATTCTTCTCAGATTTAATGTCAGAGTTGAGAGGGAATCAATCTAACCCAATTCCCTCAGTTTACAAATAAGAAAACCCGCCCAGAGAAAGCCAGGGGCCTTCCCAAGGTCACAAAGCAGGAAGCAGGCAGAGGCAGCTAAGGAACTCAGCCCCAGACTCCCAAGCAGAGCTCATCCCACTGTTTCAGCTATTTTCTGCTTTCCAAATTGAGGAGCAAACAGCTCTTCATGGGTTATTCTCTCCAGTTTTTGGCTCTTATGAGGCAAGGGAATCCTAAGAAGGATCCCCTTCCAGGAATGCTGTTGTCTTTTCCCCTTCAGGTGACAACTGTCAGGAAAGTGACCGAATATCCCCTACGCCCGCCGGCCACTTCAAACACAAACCTCTGCCTCACAGCCTCGCGTACCCGAGAGCACCACCCAGGTGCAGTTCTCGGATAGGACCAACAGGTGGCGAGTTCCTCACAGGAAAAGAGGTAGGGAATCCGCCTGCGCCCCCTCGGACCCTGCTCCCTGACCTGACCGCCTGCCTAGGATCTCCCGAAGGAAAGGGGACAGGAAGGGACGCAGCACAGGGGCTTAGGATGGGTGCTAATGGTTTGCAAAAAAAGAAAGACCCTAGAATCCCCTCCGGCTCAGAGCAGCACTCATGCTCTGTTTTTTAAGGGGCCAATGAACGTTGGGTGCAGACAGCAAGCCTCCTCCGGCTTAGGCAGCAAAAACACTGGGACTCACTGGGGTCACCCCTAGGGGGCGTTATCTCCCCTCAACGTAAAAGTCCCGCTGATTCACGGTCCGCTGCTGCCTTCTTTCGCCACCAGCCCCAGCCCCCATCCTTCCGCCTACTTTTATCTTTTATATATTGGGGAGGGGGTGGAGAATATAAGGGAAAGAGGGCGCTTTTTCAATTGCAATGATAATTGTCCGCGAGATGAGTTTCTTAATCTGCAAATCCATTAATGACTTATCCTCTAATATTTGGCTTTGCTGCTTTGATCGCTGGAAGATCACACACTTGATTCCTTTGCATAACAATTTTGGGACGTGCCTCCTTGCCAAGGGAGGGGAGGGACGTGCCTAGAATGGCTTTGGGGTCGGTATTCCACCACCCCACCCTACCCTGAGCAGGAAGTGAAGCCAGCCTTCCCTTCACCGACCTCCCATCCCTGACTACCGTTCATGCGTGGAAGAGGAAGCTGCTACCTGCTTGGGAACCAAAAGGGCGTCGAGTGGGACCAAATGAGAAGGGAGGGTCTCTCCATCGTCTCCCACTGCATTTCTCTCTCTCTCTCTCTCTCTCTCTCTCTCTCTCTCTCTCTCTCTCTCTCTCTCTCTCTCACACACACACACACACACACACATTGGGGAGAGAATGAATCTTGGAGGTGAATGGACTGGGGTTGCCAGCTGGGAGAAGGAGACCACCTTCCCCTACTCTGTCACTTGGGGCTTAGGCCTGGTTTGGAGAGCCTGAGACCGGTGGGACCCGGGCCTAGTCCCCTCCCCTCTCCGGGTCTCAGTTGCCTCGACTGTGCAGTGGGCTTTTGGTCTTTGTGCTCTCTAAAGTCCCTTTGATGTTGACCTTGCTATGTGACGCACATCCTGTCCCCAAACAGGGTTTAGGGCTTCGGGATTGCACAGGTGGGTCTTGGTGGGGAACAGAAAGTGAGTGACCGTTTTAATAGGGGTTTAAACAACTGCCTTCTCTGCCCTTACATAGTTCAATGACGGAGGTGGGCATGGGGGTGGGTGGTTTGAGGTCAGAGACCTCTGGTCCTTGCGACTTCACCCACCTCACTTCCAAAGCCTGGGTCGAAGGGAGTTGCTCTCCTGTTCCCAGCTCGGCACAAACGCACGCACAGAGACTATACATATGAACACGCACAAGCACGTCCACCAGCGCAAAGCACATGCACACACACAACATTTGCACACACGGACACAACGCAACCACATGAGGGTTAGAGGGACACAAAAATACACACAATCCTTCTGTGCACACTCGGGCACACACACATACACACACGCACTCACCTGGAGCCCTACACATACACACGTACAAACATGCACGCGCGCGGCCGCACACCCGTCCCCTCTCGGGCTTCCGCAGGAACAGGAGGTCAGGGAAGGTGGCCCAGGAAGGCCTGGACATCGAAGTGACCCCCTGCCCCCCATCACTCGTTCGCGATCCTGTGTGAGGCAGGAGGTGGGGCAGCGCTGGGGGACGCACAAGAGTTCTCGCCCCTCTCTCCATCTCCATTCCCAGGCTGAGGAGACTCCCCTTTCCCCGCCCGCCCCCCTTCCGGACTAAACTTTTCCCTCCCTCACCACCCCTCTAGCCCCCCACCAGCCCCCTGCAGCGCCGGCCGTGGTTAGAACCTGGAGCTTTTCCCGCAGCCTCCCCGGGAAAAGGGTCGGGAGGCTGCACCTCCACGGACCAAAGGGGGGCGCGGCCTGGCTGGCGCTCCGGGGCCCGCCGGGAGGGAGGCGGGAAGGCGCCGGCCGACAGCCAGAGCGCTGAAAGCTGGGTGCGCGGACTTCTGCTGGCTTTTGCCGGGTCAGTGGGAAAAGAGCCCCGGGACAGTCCCTCATCCTTATGGGAGCCGGAGAAAGAAGAACAGTTACTCTGGGGCAAGCAAAAAGAACACGGTTTTGGAGCCACAGGGGCATTCTTCTGCCAAGGGCTTGGATGTTGTGATTTTTTCCTTTGCTCGCGTCTTTTTGTTGTGCTCAACTTTTGGATGCGGACCTACTCCGGAGCGTGGATTGAGCCGAGCGGACAGCAGAACCCGGAAGCCGCTTTGGCCCCTCCTCAAACGCGTACCCGTCGGCGTGCCCGAGCTCGAGGCCAGTCGGTGTGGACCCGGACCCGCGCCTAGACGGATGCAGGCGGGAGCCGCTACTCGGACAGGTGGGGAGTGGGGTGGGCAAGGGACCCCCTCGGCCTGGAGGCGCCAGGCTCAAAGAGCCTTCTGTAGAGGAGGAGGGGGCTAGAGAGGGAGAAAAGCAAAATAAAGGAGAGAAGAAAATTCGAGCGTAGAAGCTGAATTTACTCCGGGTTTTGGAGGGTGGGGCTGGGAGGGATGAACAAGAGCATTTTGGTTCTGCAGTTTGGGTGGGATGCAGGTTAAGGAAAAAAGCAGGATGTCTGATTAAAGTGAAGAAAAATATCTAGGGAAGTGTTTGTAGTTGCCTTGCTTTCAGGAGCTGTGAGCTCTAACACCCTTAGTTCCAGGGCCCTCGCTGGCTGTGGAGAACGGTTTGGGGATACAGAGAAGAAGGTGAAGACTCCCTTTCCTGCAACCCGAGCCCAGAGGCACTGGGTTTCGCTCCCCACGACCCCCTCGCAGCCCTAACCCAGCTCGTCAACCTGCCAGCAGCGACGCGTCGGGCGTTCGAGCCCAGGCGTTCCGGGCGCCTGGCGCGACCCCGCAGGCAGTCTTCAGAGCTCCCGGAGGAGACCAGGGCCGGGAGACCTTTCCGAATCCTGACCACCAGGTGCGGTTTACGGAAATCATCCAAATGTTTCCCGCATTTCCCATAGTCAAGAGGAGAAGAGGCTTAATTTTCTCATCTTGTTCGGGCGTTAGAGGAAAAAAGAAAAAGAAAAACCCAAACTGTTTCTAGAACAAAAAGGTCTGTGTTGCGAACTGCTCCCTCTCGGATAAAGGGGGGGGGGTGACCCTGAAGGCAGGATGGTAAGGGCAGAAACCCAAATATTGCAACCCCAAAGATGTCAACCTCCATCAGCAAGCTTTTCTCGGGCTTTCTAGGAATCTGGACATTTCTGTATAGGGGTTATTTAATGCACATAGAAAAGAAGAAATTTTCCCTCCCTCCCCGCAAGTCTTCTGGGTCATCTACAAACAAAGCTGCCCCCAATTTCGAGAGTCAACAGAGCATTTTATTTTCCATGGTTTACCTCCCACGCACCCACCCATCTCGGCTTTCCCCTTTCCCCCGCCTCCTCCAATCCCCCTCCAAGCTGGGGCAGAATGGCTTAGGATCCCTAACCAATACCCAACGAATCCACTGCACCCAGCCACCCCCCACATTATTATCGCCTCCAAATGAAGACCAAAACCCGGAGCGCTAATTGAATTAGCCTATTGAAAGGACTGTCAGGTACAATGACGTGGCTCGAGGCCCCGCATTTCCCAAGGTCTATAGGCTTTGGGGACCTGCGATGTATAGTCTGACCTTCTGCCTCATAATAATACCGCGGCACTTGTAGCAGAAATCTCCTCGCATTCACTCCCAACAAAACCGCTGGTCACCCAGTCCCCGTAGGAAGGCTGTGCGCTATTGTGTTGCGACAACTCATTCATGTCCCGCGCCACGAGGCCCCACCGCCATCTGATCTACACTCGAAATGCGATTACCACCGTGTGCTTGCAACACGCTCGCACTCTCGGCCCATCGCGCACACGCTTGGCGAGGCTGCAAGGTTTTCTTTCACAATTTTCCTTCTCAAACACATCCTCAATAGAAAGGTGGAAGCAGGCAAGACCGTTTGTCTCAGCCTAACGAAATCCAAAATTCTGAGGAAATGCAGCCTGGAGGGAGATTTCTCTTTTCTGAGCAGCATACACCAAAACCCTTAGCAAACACATTACTCTGGTGGGGCAGACTTGGGCGTACACACTAATATCTACATACACTAGTCTCCTGCCATGCACACAAACACACACAAACAATGTTTTTACAGACTCCTGCCTCTCTCAGTGGTTCTCATATACACAAGCAAAAAGACACAAATACAGGCTCTGCTCCCTCCCCACCCTCCAAGTCACAGAGACCACTCTCCAAATTGGTAAGTGGTTCTTGAAAGATTGGGAAAGGGGGGAAACAAAGGTAAAACTTCTCAGCCTTCATCTGGAGAAGCACTCATCAGTCTTCCTACTATGTGACCCCCCAAACTTCCCTAGCACCCCTAAACACACAAATACACTCTCCCTGTCTGTGTTGACCACGTGCGTTTCACACAGTGGAAACTCCTGGTTAGCCAGAGAATGGAGGAAGTCTGGGAATGGCAGACAGGTAGGGAGTTTGGGGTCTCTTCATGTCCTGCTTATCCCGTTCCCCACCATTGAAAGCCAAGTTGGGCCCCTTCTTCCTTCAAGTGAGGAAAGAAATAATAGGGTGTTTTTGTTTTGTTGTTGTTGTTTTTTTTTTATTTGCTCCCCCTCTGGCATTTAAATTAAAACAAAATCGTTTTCTTCCTTGTCATTCTCCACTTTTATGTGGACTGGTATGGAAGCGGAACTTGGGGACAATCAATATATTGCAGAGACGTGGCTAGGTCAGTTGCCTTCTGTGAGGCCTCTTGCCCCAGGGGAACTGCATCGATCAGAACTTCAAGGCACTGCAAGTGGTCACAGGGTGTCCCCAAACTTCCATACCTTTGGCCAAGAGCAGAAGGCGTTTGGAGAAAAGGGCTCCATTCCATTCTGGGTGCCATCCCACCTGGACATCTATCAAGTTGGAAGAAATTCTTTAATTCCCAAAGGCAGAAACAGTACCCGGAAAAGAACTGCCTTAAATGTACTCACATGTGCACACACATCACTCCACATGCACCCAACCCATACTTGTATACAGCACTCACTTTGGGGGTACTTCCTCACCTACATGCCCAATCGTGGGTCACTTTGAGTCCTCAGGACCCTTCGCACACCCATCTTGGTCAACATTTGCTCACTCCTAACCCTCCCACACCTCACTCTCAGGCTTGCCAAAACATCAATCCGCTAACACCGAGTTCCCAATAGTATGTTCATTTTCAGGCAGGAGAGGAGGGCGTGGGCCGTGGTGGGGGTCGTGGAAAGCTGGCAGCGCTGGGTGCAGAGCAACCGGCGCAGGCCTAGCCTCGGGAGGTGGGGGGGACAAGCCAGCGCGCGGTGCGCCTCCTAATCCAGCCGGAGCTCGTGGGCCGCGGGTGCATTTATCATCCCATTACTGTAACAAATCCGGGCTCCACTACATGAAAGGTAAAATGAATTACCGACGTTAAGCCGTCAATAAAGTCATTTCTGTAAATGGTGTCTCCAAAGGGCCGCCGCATTATTCAGCTGGCTTTATCAGCTGGCTGGAAATTACGTGGAGGAGCCGGGCCGCGCGGCGCGCGGGGCCGCTCACTTTGATTAAGCGTCTTGCCAGCGCGATGTGACAGAGCTTTTGACCAGGGTTTTATTCACAGGCCTGTGATGAACGCCAAGCTGATCAGGCGGAATGAAGAGTAATTAAAACCTATAAATTATCTTCCGCAGCCCTTCTCGAGGCGTCTCCTGCAGGAGAGATAAGGCGTCGAGACCCTATTTACGGCGCTGAAAGGGACCGCGGCGCACAAAAGCTACGCGGCTAAATAGGATATTGATAGTGTCCTAATTAGAATTTAATTAAGTACCCACGCTCGCTTGCGGGATAAAGATTTCAATTTTGCGAACTTAAATATAAAATTCCCACCCCCCATTTCGGGGGAAAAAGGGTGGGGGCACCGAGAGATTTCGGGGAGCCCTGGGGCGTAGAACTGAAGAGGACCAGAAGACTCCAAGGTGGGGTTGTCGGGCAGCTTGGGAGGGTTGAGGAAAGCAGGGCGGGCCTTCTTAGCTCAACACTCGAGAAAGTGGCTCTCGCTGTCCCCGGTCCGCTCGCGCAGGTCTAGGAACTCCAGAGCGTCGGGTACCGGAGGACCCTCGGCTGACACAGTCAGCAACACGAACTCCCATTCTCTACCTGTCCTTCTGAGAAACTTTGGCTACTGTGCTGGTTCGGCTGGTTGTGGTTTTCCTTGTATTTTCCTCCTAACCCTCTGTGACTTTTCTGGGCAAGGGGGTTTATTTTGCATGTTCCCACTAGACAGTATCCCCAAAGAAGTCCTTTCTGCGTCGGCCCAGTTGAGGATGGAGGTCAGGGAGAGCAGGTTCACAGGAATTCCAAGATAACATCAGCGCGAAGGCCTCAGTAGCGGGAGGAGCCTTTCTAGCCGCTACTCTCCGGTACCGCAGGCTTCAGCACACAATCGGACCCTGGCCCTCCCAAATGTCTCAGCATACAAACCCCGCCTCCCCCCACCCCATCCCTGACGATGGGAAAACTTTTGGGGTGCCTTGGTCAGGAAACAGAAAAAGAGCACAGCGGACTGGAGACTGATCTCCGTGAGCGTGGGAGAGGCGGGAGCCCTCACAGTCCCCCAAACTTGGGAAGAACACGCAGGATTAGAGCCAGAGGCCTCCAAGGATTCGAGAGCAATCCCAGGAAAATGTGGGCAACCAGGGGGAAACTCGCTGTCCACATCGTCAGCTGGCTAGGGCAAACACCTAGGGTGCAGTACTTTTGTTTGTTGGATTTCACTTTGTAGGGAAATCTAACAGGGAGGTTGCCCTGAATCCAAAAGCCGGGGCCTTGCGCGTATATGCACCCTGACTGGCTTGGCCCAGCGGCCGGGCCAGGACAACTCTACCATGCCCGGACGGCTTCCACTCAGGCAGCTAGAGAAAGAACTGGCGCCCGGCGCAACCCGCGCTTGGGCTCTCTCGCGCCCTCTGGGCCTGGCTTCATGGAGCCAGGACAGCTCCCGGGGTTGTCGAAGGTCTGGACAGGGAAGAGCATGGGTGAGGATACCCCGGAAAGGACACGCAGTGCAGCCGGCTGGCATGAACTGCAAACCTACAAACAGACGGTGCTAGCCAGGCGCAGCTGGCCTCGGGTGTTTGATATTTGAGAAAAAATAAACTGCTTCTCTGAAAGTAACCAACTCTAGGTCTATATCACATCTCCGACCCTCCTTGTTTTACACCCCCCCACACACACACTGCACACACGAACAGTGACAACATTTCAACCCTCATAACAGCAAGAATAAAAAATAAATAAATAAAAGGCTGAGTTTCTTAGGCATGGGGATGCAAAAGAGCCGAGGCCCCAGCCCCTGACCCTGCACCCAGCCCTCGCGCACCCATAACCCTGCATTTCTCCAACAAGTTGTTTATGAAGTTGCTTCTTTATTTGTCTACACCCCGAAATCTACCCCTCCCGTGTCTCCTTCGCCCCTTCCTCGGTGCTGGCCTGAAAGAGGGGGAGGGGCTCAAGTGCGGGTGGGGGAGGGTGGGCCGGACGCGCCGTGCCCGCGCCGCCTTGCCCCCTCTCCGCCCGATGCCGCCGCCCCCGGATTATTTATCCGCAAAGTCCCGCGCGCGCCCATTGGGCGGAGGCCTGGGTGTCAGCGCGAGTCCTGGCTCGCCATTGGCCCCGCACACGTGCGGTCCTGACTCACGTGCTTCCGGTTTGAAGGCAAAAAGTGTGCCTGGGTGATTTTTTTTTAAGCGAGAGAGTTTGTGCAAAGATCCGAGCTGTCAGAGATTTGAAGAAAAAAAAAAAAAAAGGCAGCCCGGCGCTGGCGGAGACGCGCTCTCCTTGCAAAAAAAGCAAAGGCGATTAAAGGCGCTGCCAGCCTCGCGCTCTGGGCACAGCTGAGCGTGACACTCGGGGAAGTCAAACCCCTCACAACTGCCTAGGAAGATGGCTAGACTTTAAAGACTATTTTTTCCCTTTAAGAAAAAAAAATTCTTGGAGCTTTTTTCTTTTTTCTTGCTTTCTTGTTTTCTTTCTTTTTTGTCTTTTTTTGGCCGTGGCTTACTCCCCCATTTAAAACAAATCATTGAATCTGGTTGCAGAAAGAAAAAAGAAATAGCCAAGTGTCTCCATATCTGGATGTCTACAAATTAGAGAGGGAGAGACAGCGAGATCTATCTGCTTGATAAGAGCGAGCGATCCAGGCCAGGCGCCTGGGCTTTTTTTCCTGCACCCGCCCCGTGCCTTCGCTGGGGCTTCGCCGGCCTCCTTCCTCCGCACACCCTCACGGGCCGCTGGCAAAGTGGGGTGGGGAGCGAGGCGGGGGGGGCGGGGGCCGGCGCGGCGGCCGGGGCGGCGGGGCGGCCGAGCATGGAAGAACAGCAGCCGGAACCTAAAAGTCAGCGCGACTCGGGCCTCGGCGCGGCGGCGGCGGCGGCGGCCCCGGGCAGCCTCGGTCTGAGCCTCAGCCCCGGCGCCAGCGGCAGCAGCGGCAGCGATGGAGACAGCGTGCCGGTGTCCCCGCAGCCCGCGCCCCCCTCGCCGCCCGCGGCGCCCTGTCTGCCGCCCCTGGCCCACCACCCGCACCTCCCCCCGCACCCCCCGCCCCCGCCGCAGCCGCCGCAGCATCTCGCGGCGCCTGCTCACCAGCCGCAGCCCGCGGCCCAGCTGCACCGCACAACCAACTTTTTCATCGACAACATCCTGAGGCCGGACTTCGGCTGCAAAAAGGAGCAGCCACCGCCGCAGCTCCTGGTGGCAGCGGCGGCCGGAGGAGGCGCTGGAGGAGGCCGGGTCGAGCGTGACAGAGGCCAGACCGGCGCAGGTAGAGACCCTGTCCACCCGCTGGGCACGCGGGCGCCAGGCGCCGCCTCGCTCCTGTGTGCCCCGGACGCGAACTGTGGCCCGCCCGACGGCTCCCCGCCAGCCGCCGCCGGCGGCGCGGGAGCGTCCAAAGCTGGGAACCCGGCGGCGGCGGCGGCGGCCGCGGCGGCAGCGGCCGTGGCAGCGGCAGCGGCAGCAGCAGCGGCCAAGCCTTCGGACAGCGGCGGCGGCAGTGGAGGCGGTGTGGGGAGCCCAGGTGCGCAGGGTGCCAAGTACCCCGAGCACGGCAACCCAGCCATCCTGCTTATGGGCTCAGCCAACGGCGGGTCCGTGGTCAAAACTGACTCGCAGCAGCCTCTCGTGTGGCCCGCCTGGGTCTACTGCACTCGCTACTCGGATCGTCCGTCCTCTGGTGAGTACCCGGCCCCCGGCTGCGCAATGCCTTCCGGCTCCGCGACGTCCCAGAACTCTTAGCCGCCGTGTTGCAGAGAGTAAACCCGGCCTCCGGCTCTCTGTTCTCTCGCGCCTGTTTCTCCTTCTCAGCCCTGGGCCCAGTCACAACCGAGGGTGCACCCGGTTTTGTGCTCCTGGCTTCTGCGGCCAGCCCCCGGGAGGTTCATGGCACTGGAAGCCGGAGTCTCCGTCCTTCGGTTTTGAACCCCGAACCTCTCCGGTTTTCTTTGTGTTTTATCTTTATTATTTTTAGGATAGACAGAATCAGTCATTGATTTTTTTTTCCTTGGGAAAGGGATATTTAGAGCCTGCGGGAAGGTGGGCCTAGTGTTCTGGGTCTGCAATCCCACTAGCTTGGTCCTGCGGAGGCCGAAATCCAGCAAGGCTTTGATCAGAGAAATAATCTTCACCTAGGGTGTTCTTATAGACACAGACACCATCTCGACAGTTTCTACGTAGAATTCATTTACATAGGGACAGATCTGAGGACGTATAGGAAGAGAAAAAAGCATGCGTTCGTTGTGACTCTTAAGCCTCATAGCCAAGACAGTCTGACCCGGGTGGGTAGAATCCAGGGAAAGGCGGTTGCCAAACGACGAGTCCCGAGACCCCTTGGCTCCTGGTTCTCTGGAGCTGACAGACAGACAGTGGAAGAGAAAAGAAGACAGGTCAGGTCAGGCTCAGACCAGAAAGCGGGGCCGAGGACACGAGAGCCAGCCTCCTCCGTAGCTTCTCAGAAGCGGCTCACACATCCTGCCCCTTCCTGCATTAACTCCTTCCTAATGCACATGTGCCAGTTAGCAGATTTACGCCAGCCGTAGGCCCCTTTTTCTTGACATTCCTTTGCCCCCTTTCCTGTTGTTCCTTGCGCTTGGAGAACCCCAGGCCGAGACCTGCCCTGGGAGAGGAGGCTGAGGCCTGCCCATCTTCCCGGCCGGCAGCGGCGGGACGGGCGGTGGGCGCTGCGAGGAAGGCAGCAAGGGCTCAGGCCTACGATTGGGTTCCGGGCACCCGGGTTCGGCGGGAGGCCGGGCACAGCGTAGCCATGCGGCGCTCTACTCCGGTTGCTCTCTAGCAGCCCCGCCGCTGCCGGCCGAGCGCGGATCGATGCGCGCTATCAACCCCCGCCATCTCGAGCCCCGTTATTGACACGTCGGGCTCCCTGAACCTCCGAAAAGCTGCTTTGATTGACTCGCCTGATGGATAGACTGATTGAGCTGTCAGGCAGTGCGGCTCGGGCTGGCCGCAAGGCTACGATTTTATTACAAGTGTCCTTGCCTCTGCACACACATGTACAACAACATCCAGGATGCACAACGTATTGGGGCCTTTCTGGGGATGTGCACATTAAATGGGCAATCTCTGCCCGCTCAGCTAATTACTCATCTAAACCAGGGTCTTCCTCCCCAGCCCACCTCCCAGTCTTCTTTGCTCCATAGTGGGCCTTGTCTTTGTTCTTAGCTGCTTTCCTTCTTACGGGCCTGAAGAGGCACGGTACTGGCTCCTTCTCCTGCATGGTCAGTTAAGGGAAATGGACGTCAAGCCAGACCTGAGTCTTTGCAGTCAGCCAGGCTTGGACTCTTTTGTCACGGGACTGCTGGACCCCAGGCGCTGGCCTGCCCCAGGATCCAGCTGTTCAGCTTGCCCCTTTGTAGCTAGGTTTGGAGATGACGAAGAAGAAGACCCTTCTTTCCAGACAGTTTCAGAGATTAAACAGGCCTGAAATGGACTTAATTGTGCTCAGTAAGCTCCCATAATCAAGATGGGGCCCAGAAGTAAAGGCCAGAAGACTTGAATGTGGAGGCTGATAGAGGTGCAGGCTTCACCCGCTGCCTCCCAGCTCTCTTCCTCCTCACTCCAGGCTGGGTCCATAGCAGCCCTCTTAAGTTTGGAGGGAGACTTCACATTCCTGGAGAGGTGTTCTGTGGCCTCTTTTCCTATCCATCTCAGGGGCAAAGCACAGATTTCTGTCTAGATTGTCCCCCGGTCTCTGTCTCTTTGCCCCTATTTTGCTCATGGCAGGGGGTGGCAGGAGAGATGTAGTCTCCTTGCAAATAACGTAGATGGGCAGGGAAAGCAAATCTGGCTTGGTTTTGTTATTTAGTTTTCAATCCTGAAATTGCAGTTTTTGTGTTCAAAAGAGATAAGGGAGACCTTGACTGTGCAGAGCGGGGAGGAATGGGGAGGGCGCGCTCTTTCTTACTACGGCAGCACCATCCCACCGGCACAGAAGAGAACTCAGGGGCCATGTGAGTAAGGCACCTAACCGGGTGAAGGCCTTTTCTCTCCCTTCAGAGGGGGAATAGTGTCTCCCTGGGACCTTCGAAAGGGCTTTTTTAAGGCTAAAGAGAAAAAAGAAGAGGTAGAGAGAGAGTAGACACTGAATACTTTGTAATTCGGCAAGCGACTCATAGCCGCTTCCCTATCCACTTGTTTTCTGGGGGTAAATAGCCAGATGGGGTCTTATTGTAGGTGTCCCGGTGTAGGCGGTCTTCATGAGGACAGGAGGCTGGCGATTTCCCCAGAGTGAACCTGGCCTACTGTCTTCGCTGCCTCAAATCTTGAGCCTCTTTTGATTCCAGGGCTTTAAAGGACCCTGACCTCCAGCTCTGGGCTGGGCCGGATGGGGCTCCAAATATTTCTCCATCTTGGATTCTGTGATTTAAGCCTCTCCTGTTCAGGAGAGGCTGTCTTGTTACACGGCTCTCTTGTTCAGAATTGGGGTGTGAGGTGCACATACAACTTTGGCAGTTTTCCTTCGCGTCCCTCCTAGCCCCCAGAAAGGGAACCCGGCGACCCCAGCAGCCAGGAGAATGATGGAGGGGCCAGCCACCGGGAGGGAGCCGGGGACGCAGCAGAGCCTCCGCTATCGCCCCGGAAGCGCGGGGCGCGCGACCCCGGCTCGACAGAGCAATTCTCACGGCTTCCTCTGCCCTCTTCCCCCTCCCCTTTGCCCTCTGTCCCCACCCCCACCCGGCCCTCTCCGCCGCTGCAGGTCCGCGCACCAGGAAGCTGAAGAAGAAGAAGAACGAGAAGGAGGACAAGCGGCCGCGGACGGCGTTCACGGCCGAGCAGCTGCAGAGACTCAAGGCGGAGTTCCAGGCGAACCGCTATATCACGGAGCAGCGGCGGCAGACCCTGGCCCAAGAGCTCAGCCTCAATGAGTCTCAGATCAAGATCTGGTTCCAGAACAAGCGCGCCAAGATCAAGAAGGCCACAGGCATCAAGAACGGCCTGGCGCTGCACCTCATGGCGCAGGGACTGTACAACCACTCCACCACCACGGTCCAGGACAAAGACGAGAGCGAGTAGCCGCCGCCGCCGGCTGGGGCTGCGCGGTCCGGCCGCCGCGCCCGCGCCCCTCGGAACACAGCCTCTGCCGCCCCGCCGGCCTGGCTCCGGGGAGCAAGAATCAGCGCAAAGGAGGGAGGGAGCAACAGGGAAAAGAGAGAGCGCGCTGCTCAGAATGGAGAGTCACGTTTGAAAGCAACATTTTTAGAAAGGGAGCGAGACTCGGACAGGTGCTATCGAAAAAATAAGATCTGTTCTCTGTTCACAGCATAAGGGACGAAACTGCGAACTCCTTAAAGCTCTATCTAGCCAAACCGCTTACGACCTTGTATATATTTAATTTCAGGTAAGGAAAAGAAATATGTGTAGCGATCTCTATTTGCTGGACTTTTTATTAATCTCCTTTATTATTATTGTTATAATTATTATAATTATTATAATTATTTTATCCCCCATCTCTGCCTCGCTGCCCCCGGCCCAGTTTCGTTTTCGTTGCCTTTTTCTTTTGGACGTTATCGCTTCTCCGGTGCCTCCCGCCCCGCAACGCTGGCCCTTGTTTCTCTGGGACTTTTCTTTGTGTGTGTGAGAGTGTGTTTCCTCGCGTGTCCTCCCCTCGCCTCTCCCCCACCTCCCAATCCCTTTTTGTCGGTCTGTCTGTCTGTCCTGCCCCCCTTTCGTTTTCCGGAGACTTGTTGAGAAATTCGACCCAACAGACTGCGAGACTGAACCGCCGCTACAAGCCAAAGATTTTATTATGTTCAGAAACCTGTAGTCTGAAATAAAGTGTACACTGTGCTCACGAGCTGCTGGCGGCCCTCCTCTTTGCTGGCTGGGGAAGGGCGTGGGCGCGGGCGCGGGGCACCCGGCGTCCCCGCGCACACCGTGCACACAGCGGGCCCAGCGCTCACCGCACAACGAATACCCGGGGCGAAGGGGGAGCGCTGTGGTACCCTTGGCTCAAATCCGGGTCTGGAGGGTCTGGCGGGACACACCTGGTCTCCGATTGTGTTCAAAGAAGTCCAAAGGCCGAAACCCCAGGCCTGCCTTCGGAACCACTGCGCGATTGCGGACTACTACTACCCGCGCCAGGCCAGGGCCTGCCCGCCTGCGGCCTCTTCCTGTTCAACCTGCTCCTCGCTCCATACTATACCTTTCTTTTTTGCTCTGGTGTGGGTTTTGCGGTTTTCTCCTCTAGAAAGAGGCCTTTCCAGGGCTGGGCCGGCTTGAGGGCTGCCTCAGGTCCAGAGCGGCGGGCTAGGGCGACGGGCGCTCCGCCCTACCTCTCCGCCGCCTGGACTTCACTGCTCTTCGTTTGGAGAAGTGATTCAGTTGGCGCAGAGGCGGGATGAGGGCAGCACACGGAGCCTCGCCGGGCTCGGATGGATCGCATGGTTCTGCAAAGCCGAGGGAGTGGAGGCCCGGATGCCGGGAAGCTATTGCAAGGTGGCAGCCGATCGGTCAGCTGCTGGGATCGCACTGGGCCCCGACCCCCGACGTGGGCACAGGCCTGCCTCGTCCCCACCGAAAACCAAAGGGGTGGCTTTCAGAATCACCAACAAAGACTGGCTTGCTTTCTGACCGGGGCAGACACAGAAACAACCCTCCAGGACTTTCAGGACACCCGGGCTTCCCAGAGAGGAATGTCTGGACTCATGCACCTGATCCTGGGGCTAGTCTTCCTGGGCAGGCACTGGGACAGGGACCTTGGGGAACTAGGAGGAGGAAGGGGAGGTCTCTCCTCAGGAGGTATCCTCTCCCTTTTTGTCCAGGATTTTTAAAAATAGTAAATCCTGTTTTCTCTTTCCCCCTTCTCTTCTGCGATCTGTGTGAATGTGTATGTGTGCGGCTAGATATGTAGGTGTCCTTGAAAACTTGTGTGTATATGTGATTGTATGCAGATATCGATGCATCAGTACTTACCTGGTTTTGTGTATCTCTGTATGTGTGAGTATTGTGCAACTGGGTGTTCGTTTCTCTGTATTTAGATGCACACTTGGATGTTTGTGCGTTCATGGTGTGTTTACCTATGCTCATTTGTGTTTGTACACCGGGATGTTTGCAGATGTGTGTGTGTGAGTGCGTGTGTGTGTGTGTGTGTGTGTGTGTACAAGCATGGGAACTCAGTTTCTGTGCTCTTCCCTTGGGTTTCTTTCCTGTTGTTTTTGCAGGATTGATTTTGTGAGAAGTGAGAATGGCCAGTCATTCTGCCCTTTTTTTCTTGAAAAATTTCCCCTGATTGGGGCCTATGTTGGGGAAGTGACAGTGCTAGGCTCCAAGTCCGGGAAGCCCAGCGGCCCTCCAAGTCTCTGCTCCAGGCTTTGGGGTTAGGTGTTTGGTGGCCTGAAGTTGGAGAACACATTTGACATTACCATTGGGTTCCCAACTTTATTGCAGTAAATCTCTTCCTTCTATCACCTTCACACCTTAGAGTGTGTGGAATAACCTCTACATATAGTAGTTGCTCAACCAATCCTTGTGTGAAGAGTTGGGAGCAGTGAGATGGGCCTTTCCTGGGTTGGCCCAGGTAAGTTGTTCTCTGATGGTTGGAAGAAAATTATTTGTCTTCCTTAGGGGAGAGGGGAGCCTGGAATCTTCAAACTCTCCAGGCCTTCAGGTTAGCGGGTGTGAGACTTGGGGCCCTGGGTGTGCCTTCCTGAATCCAGACAGCGGAGAACATCAAGAAAGTTCCTGGCCACATCCAGATGCGATATTGTGTGGTACCTAGCTCTAAAGAGAAACTTATTGTTTTGAGTGCCTAGAAACTAGGCTACCCTTTCTTTTCCCTTCTCCAGTGTGGCCCCTTGGGGTGCTTAAGCCCTTCAAGACCTCCAGATCCAGAGGCTAGGGCAGGTACCAACGTGAACAGCAACTCCAGGAGGCATCTTGTTCCTGAAGGCTCCTCTTCACTTCTTCCAAGAGATCAAAGCCAAGAGCTCTTTCCCCTAACCCTGGGGGAGAGGGAGGAGGTGGTTATCCCTCCACATGACTGTTTTGGTAAAGTGTTCAGATGTGTCATTATTATGTAATTTGATTTCTTGCCCATTATCTCTTTTTATCTTTCAATCATTATGGGCAAATAGTGATTGAAAGTGGAGGAAACTAAAGCTCTCAGGACTTAAACATTTGGCCCATGCCTCCTCTGCGGCTGTGTATCTTTCTCTGTGCCACATCAACTCAGTACAACTGCTTTTACCTCAGGAATCTGGCCACGGCCCTGAAGTCATTGTCCATAATGACTTTCCGATCTTCTGTCCCTCCCCCATCTACATTTTCTTTCCTTCTGATTGGGGCAGAGTAGAGGCAGGAGGACTCTGGTCAGACCTCTTTCTTGCACCTTCTCTAAGAAAAGAAAGTAGTAATAACCATAAACAGGCATTGATAGCTCTGATTTATGGGGCTGGCTTAGCGAGCCAGCCGCCTGTATATTAAAGTCTGGGGCTGCATGGAAATAAATACTGGACTGTGGTATCCCAACTTCCTTATTTTCTACCCATTTTTTTTTTAAAGATTGGATTAAACCATAAACTTAAATCTTCCTCAGCCCAGGAGGAAATACACACTAGCTGAGTCTAAACAATATTGATCCCTGGCTCTTTCTGAGGCCAAAGGTCTCTGTTTTCCTCCTGGAAACTCCCTTTCCTTCAGTCGGGGCAGCAGGAGGAGGCTGCAGATGGAGGTGCAGATGGAGGCCGTATTTGGGTGTGTGGGGCTGCATGTGTTTCTTTGTGAGCCTGTATGCATGTGCGTTGTACTGTGTGTAGGCATTTGTGTAGGGGTGGTGTTGAGTATATTTATTTAGGCTTGGGAGATGGAAGTGTATCTTTTGGGTGTATGGTGATCAGTAGCGATTGGTGTTTGTGGGTGTATGTGTGCTCTGGCCCACTAGGCTGGGCTGCCCAGGGCATAGATAAAGAGTGGCCTGCTAACCTGCCTCCTACCTGACCCAGCCTTGTCACCTGTAGCAGGGCTTCCAGAGATCATATCACCAGGGAGGCCACTGTGCTCCAGACACCCTGCCCCCAATGCCCTCAGTAAAAAAGGCCTAACTTCCAGGCAGGGATGGGCTTTGGTTGACTCCTAGAGGCCAATGCCAAGGCCAGGGTCAGAGAGGCCCTTGTCAGAGAATCCTTGCCTTGGGTGAAGGTGTCTGCTGTGGCTTCTCTGGGTGGCCAAGAGTTCCTCCAACAGTCAGCCTTGCTTATCCTTTTCATATTGGGGAAAAGCCATTCCTCTGGCAATACAGGTAACCCCCATTCTCTGCCTTCCACTGTGCATAGACCGGGAAAGGGGCAGAGAGGGGCAGGGAGGCTCTGTAGCCGTCCTCCCCTAGTTTTGCCTCATAGCCTAGGGGCCACTTATTCTCATGTCACCATGGGTTCAAACTGGAGATCCTGTTCACTGCATCCGGGGAGGCTTCAGAGTATGGCTCCGTCCCTGGTCAACCCTACTATAGACCTCCACCTTCCTCTCCCACTTAGAACTCAGGTGAGAGGCTTACTCTGTGTGACAACTTGTGGAAAGGGGCCTGGCTGGGGACTGCCAGCTCCTGCTCCTCCCCAAATGCTTTAGGTGAGCCATGTAATGCATTTCCATTGTTGGAGGGGCCCTCAGGGATTCTTGAATAAAAAGGTTTCATTTTATTGGGGGGAGGGATCCTGAGAGGGAAAATGCCTCACTCAAAAGTACACAGCAGTGAGAAGCAAAATCCCCAGATTTCCTGAGTGTGATGCTCTTCCCAGTGTGCTGCTGAGTGGGCAGTGTGGTGCACACGTGGCCACGCAACCCACACGCACACATTTCTGCATATCTCTAAGTGCACAAACATGCACTCAGCCATGTGTATACATGTACACACAGGTAAGATATGTGTACACATATACAAACATATTTAAATGAGCCGATGTATAGAGCTGGTGTAGAGAGGTGTGTTCCTAGCAAGCACACGGACATTGTGTAGAAGTTTCTGGCACACATTTATACATGGTCCAGGAATACACTCTTGGTGTCCGAGGCATACATGTATGCCCCAGCTGGTGAGCTTCACTTTTAGCCAGTACAGGGACAGCACATCATTTCCAGAGCCCAGGACATACCTGCCTGCCCCCTCCTTTCCATGCAGGCCACCAGGGGGACTGAGGCTGAAGTGGGTGGGTTGACTGTGTCTGGGCAGGAAGACTGGAATCAGGGCAGCCTCTTCCCTCTCCCCAGAGATTGCTTGATCTGGTGACTCTGGGCTCGGACACAGATGTACTACTACAACGGTCCCCATCCCTCAGGTGCACGCTGTGCCTTCCCAGGTGTACCTCTTGGGGGTGGGGCAGGCCCAGGGAAGGACCAGGCAAACTTTCCAAACAGGTTGCTCAGAGCTTGGTAAGTCCCGGGCAGTTACAATTTGCTTCTTGAGTTTACTTCTAACTGCAACCTTTCCCTGCTGAAGTGCCACTCTGGAGGTGAGGGGGCCCCTCCCTTCTGGAGTTTTCCTCACAGATGTGGGGGTGGGTGGTTTTGAGGACACTTAAAATTTCAGGCCTTCCATTCAGGCCAAATGGAAGACTCTGGGTCTGTAGAACACCAGAGCTTTATTGTGGGTGCGCAGGCACACACATCTTATCCTGAGAAGAGGATTCAATCAACAGCTCCTGACTCGGCTTTTGGCGACAGGAATGGGATGGGGTGAGGGGTGAGGGTAGGTGGATGAGGTAGGGGTGCTGTGTACGGGAGGCAGTGAGCACAAGCCTACCCCCTGCTCACCTCTGCCGTGGGATGGCATATAAACACCAGCATTCTCTCAGGGACTAGCAGCCACCAGGAAATTCCTCCTTGATCCCGCCACCACGCAAGTGCAGGGGGGGGGGCGGGTGCGGGTGCTAGCCGTCTGAGGTGCGTTTATCCGCCCCAAGGTCGAGAGACCTGGACTGCAGGATCACAGAGCAGAGGGAAGGAAGCCCCCTGTGGGCGAGATGGAAGGAGCCCAAGAAGAGAGGGTCCCAGAAGTACTTAAAATTCAGCCACAAGCCTGCGAGAGTGGGCTTGGGGCCCTGAGAAAGACCAACCAGTTCTGGCAGAGAGACCGACAGTTCTGCCATGTGATAAAGCGGAGACAGGGGGAACTTGACCAATAAAGCTCTGCTACTGCTTTGAGGCCTCATGAGGCTAGGGAGAAGCACCTTAATAGCCCCAGTGTCGTCCAAGCTGAAGGCAGTGTAGATGCGGAAGAAAATGCAAGTCCTGCAGCCACCTCAGCTGATCTCTTCCTGCACCTCCCTTCACCCTCCTGTGCAGGACTTATTCAGAGTGGAGGCAATTCAGAAGATGACACTTACAAAAGGTTAAAATTAATAATCAGTATTTACTGAGGGCAACCACGTACATTGGGAGCCATTTGGCTTAATTTACTTCCCTCAGTCTCACACACTATGAATTGGATATTATCATCCCCAATTTACAGATAAGAAAAGTGAGGCTCAGGGTCGTCTTGCCAAGGTCACACCAAACCACATTACAGTTTACTTTGTAATTATGTATCATAAATACCAGGATGATTCGCCCAGCGCGAATCATCAAGTCTCCGCGGCCGTAAGGAGACGTAACACTGGGTAGGGATGGGCACTGACTTGGGTTAAGGCCTTATTCTTCTGGAATCTTAAGTAGGAGTAGTCCTTAGCCCCCTGCCCCACACACTCTACATCCCCCTCAAGCCAGTAACTCAGGTTCGAATTCCTGTTCTCGCACCCACTCCACCCGGTTCTCAGATTAGGTTCCCAGGAGATCCCGTTCTTTTCCCCCGATTAAAATGAGTCCCCCCCACCTCGCCAACAGTTTCTCCCCGCACACCCTCCTCTCCCACCCGCGCCCAGGCCGGCTCCGCGGAAACAGCCTGCCGCATCCCGGCATCGCGCACTTGGCCGGGCTCCAGCCAGGCCAGAGCTGCCTGCGCCTCGCGCGGTCCGTGGAGGGCGCTGCGCAGATGCACTTCCGGTCAGCGCAGCTTAGGCCGCAGGCCCCACGGCCCTTGGCTCGGTCTCGAGTGGGGGGCTGGATATGGGGGCGCATTTCGGGCTCGCCCTCCTTCCAGGAACAGCGAAGCCCAGTTATGCTCTTCCAGAGCAGGGCGCGGGTCCTGCCCATCCGCTCGCTGGGAAGGCGAAGGGAAAGGCCACCTTGGCCATCTCCCTGCGCCGAACTCCGAGCAAGCGACAGCGACCCGCGCTACAGCTGCAGACTCCAACTCACCCCACACCCCCACCGGGTTATCTCAAGCGACTGTTCCTTGTAGTTTCGATTTGGGTCTAGGCCGGGTTCGCTTTCTTTTCTGTAATTTTCTAAAGGCTTCCCTGGTCTCTGGGTTCCTCATTCTTTGCTCTGCGGTTTCCGTTGTCGCTCCGGAGGCCGCCCTCCTGCGGCCAACCTCTGCGGCCGCTGGGACCCGCCGCCACGGCGGGGGTGCCCGGGCGTCCCTTCGGCTCCCTGTCCTCCGTCTCCTCTCGTAGCTCTGCCCGGCTCCCAAGTTTGCTTCCCCGGCTGCCTTGCTCCGCAGCTCCGAGGGAGGCCGGCGTGCTCCGACCTTCCTCTCCCCTCCTCCGACCTGCGTGTGGGAACCAGCGCTGACCTTGGAGGTGGCCGCGCTGCCCCCCTCCGCGATGTTCTCAAATCCCCCCGTCCCCCTTTGACTCGTGGCCACTGGAGGTGCGCCCTTCCCCTGGCCGCAACGCGCACTGGCTTGCAATCTTGGCTGCAGAAACCTTGGCTCCGAGCGGTCGGACCTGGGGTCAAAGCAGGAAGAGGAGGGGTGGACCTCTAGGCTGCGGACACTGACCGACTTTAGTTGTGTTGCTTCAACTTGTCCTGAAGGTTAGACGAGGCGCGCTGGCGCACACACACCACAGGGAGCCCAATTCCGCATTGCTCCGCCCGCCCGCTCAGCGCCCTGCGCGGCCTTGGCTCGCCCGGAGGCCTTGGCGTCGGAAGGCTCCGGCGCCTGCCACCTCCATGTGTGGCTGGGCCGGACCTGGCCCGCGAAGGGCAGTCAACTGAATTTGCCCGGACTAGGTGAGCACCTTCGGATATCCCCGCTGCGGGATCCTTTTTTGAGAAGAGAAAAAGTTGCAGTAGCAGCCCTGCACCCTGCCGCCTCTTCCCCCAATAAAGCGACCACCTTCAGGGCGCAGACATTTGCCTACCTCCCTCTCCTCTTCTGGAGCTATTTGTTCAATTCGCTTCCCTAGGCACAGCTGCTGTTTCCTGCTCGGGTTCACAGTTTACTTGGAATTTCTTTAAAACTCGAGGAGCCAACTTGCCCTTGCTCTGCGTGTTCTCTGGGCGGCGTCCACCCAGGCCCTGCAGAGCTTCCAGAGGGCGCGGCAGGGCACAGTGGGAGCTGAGAGACTGCAACCTGGCTGGGTCGCGTCCATCGATCCTTTGCTTCACTTCCCGCGCCTGCTGCTCCCTGCAGATTGAGGTCTGGCCTTTACCGCCGGCCCCCCGACTTCGGGTCAGTCCAAGTGCACTCTCCTCAGAAGGTGGAAGCCGAGAGCTTGCTGGGGAACCAGGACGTAGATATCCCAGGGAGGCCAGGTGTGCCCAGTTCCACGCTCATCAGGCCTGGAGTTTCTTATCTGTCCTCCAAAATTCCCTCACAGGGCCGACCTCAGTGGTGGTGCATAGTGAGAAGTCTTGTCTGTTGTTTGAGGCCCTAGCATGGGAGTGAGGGGCCCCGGGTGTTGGGTGAGTGTTGGGAGGTGGGGAGAATTTGAAGGATACAGTCTCCCCATGCCACTTTCATTCGGCTAAAGTGAACTAACTTCCTTTTCCGTGATAGAAGTGTTGGGGCCCTCCTACCGCGCAGGAATTTGGGGTGCGGAGTGGGGAAGGGAGGCGCTGAGTGTTCTGTGCACTCTGGGTACAAACTTGGCCCCAAACAATAGCGGCCACCAGGTGAAAAGAATCAGAAATACGCGGCGGTGGGGAGAGGCGCCTCCAAGGTTGACGTTCCGGTGTGA
The DNA here is from genome assembly GCF_004115265.2 of Rhinolophus ferrumequinum. Lineage (NCBI taxonomy): Eukaryota > Metazoa > Chordata > Mammalia > Chiroptera > Rhinolophidae > Rhinolophus > Rhinolophus ferrumequinum. The sequence continues at coordinate 89,915,135 of NC_046291.1, read as the reverse complement.
AATGCAAGACTCCTGCCTCCGGAAGAAGTCGCCGCTGCCTCCAATCCTGGCCTCGGCGAGGCCGGGGCCTCCATTGGGCCTGCTCACTTTCTTTTCTCCGGACAAAGTTCCCTGATCTCGCCCTCCTAAGGCTCCCTCACCTCCTCAGTTACCCAGGGAGAGTTTTCTGTACCAAGGCCCTCACCCCAGGACTGCGGCCGGTGTTTGTATTTGGCCCACCAATCCAAGCAATTCAACAGCAGCCTGGGGAGGCGCGGCGGCCCTCCCTCCCGCTTCCCGGGGTGGGGTGGGGAACTCTCCCCTACAGACCCTCTAGAGCCAGAGTGTTGATGATCATTACTTTAAATTAAAAGTCCCCCTTTTTCCTTTTCGTCTAAGCCCCAATTTAGTTTCAGAGAATGAAGCGTGAAAGCTCTTTTATGGAGATTACGGATGCTTCATTTATTCCCGCAAATGGCAAACACGGCCCTGGAAAAACCGAGCGAACGAGCTCCTTGTCTGCATCCTCAGCCGTCTCCATGTTCACAAGCTCACTTGGCTGTGAGATGGCATCCGGGAAAGCCCCTGCGGCCGGCTTACCTGGGGAAGGGAATATAACTCTTTGGCTGGAGCCCTGACAGGAAGCACAGGCTGGGTGGGATAAAGACCTAGCCACAGATCCTGATTTGAGAGCTGAGGGATTTGGGACCAGGGAAAGTGTGTGTATGTGTGTCAGGTGGAGGTAACCAGTGTTACCCTGAGGATCCCTGAGTTGTTGTTTATGTGTGCGTGGGACATACTGGTTTTCCTCACTGCCACACCTCCCATTCACTTCCTATTTACAGTGGAATCCAGTGGAATTTGGGGTGATTGCAGGAGAGAGCCAGGAAGCTCATGTACCACTTCCTGACCTTCTTTGTGGTCCCATTCTAACCGTACACCAACCCTTGTGACCTTCTCCACGCTTGGCCAAGAGGTTGTGTCCACTGTGGCAGCTCTCTGTCCACAATTTTATTTTGGTACATATATACAGCCCTAGGGGCAGGCAGTCCTCTCTGGAAAGGGTGGGTCATTTTGGAAATGCATCCAGAGCCTTTTAACCTTTGGTGTACAAAACTCACCTAGTGACCTGGCGGTTGTGTCCTCCATAATCAGGGATTCTTTGGTCATTTCACAAGGGGCACTTGGAAGGAAATGAAATGGCCTCCAGGAAAAAAAATGACAGAGGGTTCTTATTCTTTTGAGACAGAGCAGGGAAGTTTGAAGAGGGAAAAGTATTAGCTCCTACAAGGAGAATTTCCCGAGTTCAGCTTAAATTCCTTTGTGACACTGTGTTATTAACTCTAACACAGTTGCTGTCTCCACATTCTGGCTATCCCACACTGGGAGCTCTTCTAACACAAAAGCTATTGTTTGGGGGTGGGGCACAAGTAACCAGGAGGGGTCACCAACTCTTCTCACCTTACCTAGCTCACAGGTTGCAGGGAATGTGGAAGTGCTGCTTTCATTTTAGAGGGGCTTGCTTTTCTTAAAAAGATATCTAATGTAAGTGTGAGTGTGGGAGTTGCCCTCGGGTGTCAACATGGACCAGGCTGAAAATGATGCAGTTTCCTTTGTTATATAAACTGGTGACTTGTCTATAGCTTGCAAGAGAATCGGGCCTCTTTTGCCCTTAATAGATGATGACTCTTTCACCACAAAGATCCTCAGTGGCCAAGAGACCAGTCTAAATGGTTCCTTGAGAGTGAGTCACCCCACAGAGCCTGGGAAGGTACCACTGATGCAATAAGGGGAGGCAAGGCTGGCTGGGTGGGGAGGAGGTACAACATGAAGAATACGTGCACATACAACACTAAGTCGGGAAAGGAGGAAAGAGGGCTCGCTGCCTGCATGAACAGTTGCCAACTTTCATTAATTACTCAGTCATTCTAATGTGAAACCAAATACCCAAATGCTCTAGTGCCCATTCTGGATTAATGGCCTGCAAAATTAGATGAGGAGGAGACCAAAAGGAGAATTGAGGTTTCCAGAAGTATCCCACCGTTCTTTGAAACCAAGAGGGTTTTGTTGTTGTTGTTGTTTGTCCCTCCTTACAAATGCCTGAGGTGATGGTCAGTGATTTGAAAACTTAAAACAAAGTGATCAGAGGTTGGATTCCTTAGTGAACAGAGGCTGGATTCTAATGGTGATAAACATCAGAGGGAAAACCTTTTGTTGTGTCCTGATCAATTATTCAATCATTCAACCTGGTCTCACCCAAGTAGCTGTGAGGCAGTGAAGTGGGTATAGTGGGATGGATTCCTTGTGTTCCGGTGGCCATGTTGGTGTGGTATAGCCGAGATTTTTAGATTAGCCAAATGAATTCCCGAAAGCTACACCTTGGTGTTTGGAATATTGTAAACACAATAAGAGCCGATCTTTTAACTTCAGTAATGTCAGAGGCAAGGCAATACCTGTGGAACCGTTTTTGGTTGGTTTACTAAGCTGAACTTATGATCTGTGAAATAGAAAACAAAGTCAGGTTTGGGTGCACTTCCTTAGTTTATTATGTCAATAGTTTCAGGAAAAAAAATATTACTTCCCTGCTTCCATCCCATAGAATCTGTTTAGGTTAGTAGAATGAAACACTGATTTACAGAATTTAGAGATTGTATTCGCTTTTCCTTGATATTTTCCCTTCTCATCCCTGTATTGGTTCTCAGGTGTTGTCAACACATGTGCCTCTTTTGATGGATTTTCCTGGGAAATGTGGCTGTAGAGAATAGTGTCAAATAGCTTTCAAGAGCATGGTCTTTGTTTGGAATTGAACATTTAAAGCTGGGATGCAGGGTGACTCCTTGCAATCTGTGTGTCATATAAAGTGGGTGAAACTGGAGGAGAATCCCTGGAATGACTCGGGGTCTGTTTTTGGGTTATCTTCTTCTTCAGAGTTATTACTAAGAAAATACCTTCTTCATCATCTACATCACATTTCTGTATGGGCAAAACTTGGGCAGAAATTTGAAACATGCTACGGGGGCCATTTTATGTTTAATTGGCTGTGGTAGGTTCACCATGGCGGGCCTAACCCTTGACAGTTACATTCTTGGAATTCTAGGACTCTTTCTGTGATTCTTGTAGGCACCGTCTATACATGCAAACCATTTTGAGTAAAAATGACACTGTGGAATAGGCATTGGGTGAAGTCAAACAAACAGCAATGTGATTATTTAAACTGCTTTCCATACCTTGCCCAGAGCAGACTGTGGGTGCAGAGGAGGCCGATAGCTGGTCCTTCTAAAAAGTGTATCATGCGTGACTGACTTCTTGGAGTTTGATAGGGTGTAGGTAGAGGACAGGCTGGGAGGGCTCATACCCCAGAATCCCTTTTAAATCCAGTATGTTTGCCCTTAATGAATACCTTTCATAAAACCCAAGGATGCTGAATCCCAGGGGAGGAATTCAGAGCTGGGCTTTGAGCTGAAAGATGAGTCATTCCTTATTGGTGTTCAGTTTAGGAACTTGAGCCGTGGCCCTTGATGAGTGTGTGTGTTTCCTTCAAGAGGAAGGAATACTTACCCTATAGAGGCCGCACTTGAACGACTTCAACGTAAGGGAACATCCCCCCTTTTTCTCTTTCTTTTTTTTTAATTAATTTCTACCGTTGAGGACCTTATAGAAAAGATGGCTCCATGTACTTTTCTTTGGAAACTCTAGACAGTGAGCCGTCAGCCTCTTTGTGGGGCCAAGAATTTTATATGCATAGTAGTGGAAAGCCAACTGAGTAAGGCCCAGAACCACCCAAAAGAAGAAAAAAAACCCTCTTGGATGATCTGACTCAGTTTCCTTGGCATCAGGACAAACAAGTCATCATAATCCCTCTCACATTTTTTTCTAAACTTCTCTAAAATCTCATCTCTGATATTCCGAGGGAGGCAGATGCCAGAGTGAAAATGGGACTTTGTGACAGTTTTTGACCATACAGGCTGTTATTTATTTATTTTCCTATGTGGGAGGGGTGAAGGGATGGAAGGGGACAGAATTTCTGGGAATCTTGAATGGTAGATGTAAGGCTGATCTTTTTTTTAAAAAAAAAAATGGAGCGTGCTGTTTAATAAATAAAAGTGCACATGTCAGTCTGGGAAATATGACGTTTATTTGAGTGGATAAAAGATTCATAAGGCGTCAAATCACGGGACGTGTTGGGTGCAGCTTTTTCCTGTTTCTAGATTTAGGTTTGGGAGCGGCAGCCCTCTTCCTTCAGGTAACTCAGGGTTCTGGCTCAGCCTCTCCTTGTGTCAGGCCTCAGCTCAGAGCCCTTCACGAGTGGGAGGAGACGGCCAGACTCCCAGGCTGTGGGTCATTTTGTTTTGGTCTTCGAAGTGCCTGCCCTCACTCCCCAGTTGAGGTGGTAAGAAATGGAGACGAATGGCTGTATGGGGAAAGGAGTGAAGGGGTGCACTTGAGCTTTTGGTGTTCAGTTTAGACTGTTTTCTTTCCTTCACTCCCTGGGTCTGAATGGCGGGAACTTTCTATCTGGAAGAGAATTATTTCTGTGCACAATTGTCAGTCCTGCCAGAAAAGTTATGGCTGCCTTATAAAAGGGGACTGCCTGTCTCCCTTTGTCCTAGGTTGGGAAGGCCTCCTGGTCAATAAATACATATTAATCATGTAAAAGGATTGACATGCAAATGAAGGGCACCACTGACAAGCCCTGGATGGCAGAGGAGAAACCCTTCTGCAGCTGTGGTCCTGGCTGGAGGAAGCCAGGGCCGCACCAGGCTCTTCGCTGGGTGTTTTCTAGAGGGTTAAACACCCTTTTACAATAATTATGTGAAAGAGTTAATTGAACTGGAGATGGCTTTAGGATCTTTTGCTTGCCTCCTTCTTAGCTGTGCCAAATATCCAGATTTTTTTTTTTTTTTTTTTTTTTTAATTTAAGTCTGGCAGTAGGGAGGCCACCCTTTGGATTGGAGTGTCTCTCGGCCCAACTGGAAGTCTCCAAAGGTACTTTGTTTTTCTGATCAAAGAAAAGTTGAACCAAACAGAGAAAAGGGTAAAAGCTTAGCTGACTTTTTGAGGAATGCTTGATAGTGCAGGAATAATTATTAGTTGTTTTATGAATTACTGCTTATAAAATAGCATGTTGTATACTGTTATGGCTTTTTTTTTTTTTTTTTTTTTTTTTACAGAGCAAAGGCACTACAAAATAACCTTGGTATAGACAGGACTAAGATTTGATTCAGATTTTCCTATTTGTATGACACCTGTGGGTATGTATAGCCCACAACAATGATTTTTAGGATACATATGACTACTGAGGAATATGATTTGGTGTCAGAATATAGAATATATATATATATACATATATATATATATACATATATATATATGTATATATATATCCTTTGCTGTAAAGACGATACAAAACGCACTGTTAGAAGTGCCCAGTGAATCTTTGGGGGTGAATATATTTGCTTTAACTGTTATGAATCACTAGAATATAAAATATTTTAGCTCCTCTGATAGACTAAATTATTCTATATACTGAAATAGAAGTGAGGAGAATTATTCGAGCCAATGGATGGATGGTCTACCTTTGATCTTCCTTTAGGGGTGTGAGATGTTTAAGAGGTGGAGAATTGGAATTCACATAATTTGGACTCAGAGTTGTGCCTGTGGGTACTTCTCAGCTGAGATCCATGCATTCAGTCACTTTGGAATTGGACCGCAAAGCTGATTCTGGTGATATTCCTGCTCAGGCCATAGCTGTCAAAATGGGCCTTAGTTTGGTAAAGACTATGGCAGGTCAGGCCCTGGGAACAGCTACCAGGGAAGTGTGTGCATGGGCCTGGCTACTGTTTTCTTTTGTGGTCTGTGTCTAATCTTATCTAACGCTCTGCAACTGAATAACAGATCCAGCCACATTAACCAGAGGAAACAAGTGGGAATATAAATAGTTTTCCTCTCCTGGTATGAAGCCCCAACCGTGATGCCTTGTGAATTAAATGTATCTGAAGATGACTGGGGGACCCCACTCTTTCTGTATTTTGGGGCTATATTAGCGCTGACCAGGATATTGACTTGCCAAAACACTTACAGTTTCCTTTTAAATAGGTTCATGAGGATGTTTTTTTGATGAGGGCTTTTTGGCTCTGAAAATCCGTACCCAGTTCAAGATCAAGCACTAAGTCTCCTCAATTCTCATGGTGGACATATTATGCTTAATGCATTTTGCTAATGTTTATCTAGATTCTAGGTGAATCACATCTTACCCAGAACTCAGACTGAGCAACCATGTTGTCTGTTGAATTATTGTGGGTGTGTTTGTGTGTGTGTGTAAAGGAGAGAGTAGCTACAGCCAGAGATAAATTATTTAACATGATTTTCCTGTATTGTGGAGAGGCAGGCTGAGCCTCATTTTTTGGATTATGATTTGTGTTATGAAATGCTTATCAAATGTTTTCCAAAGATTAGTTTAATTTTAATTAAATAAACCTTTCTCAAGAGGAGGCTCCGAACTATTTCTTGTACCCAGAGGCTAACGTACTTGTTGTTTTTAATTATTTTCTGCTGTTACCCAAACTGCTTTGGGTACTCCTGCCCAATTAAATCAAAGGCGCAGGTTCCTTATACACAATATGTTTAATATTTAATTTTAATTAAATTAATTAAATTGTTTATTTAATTTTATGTGCATTATTGTGCATAGAATAATGCAAAATTCATGATAGTAAGAATTAGGGTGGGGAGAGCTTTTAAACAAGCTAATTACAGAGCTTAAAGGAAACTTCCCTTTCTTTCCAGGGGAAACATCCTAACATAACCTGAACTTTCTCTCGGAGCAGCCATAACTATAGCTACTGCAGATTTTGGTTTGTTGGCTCCCTTCATCCTCTCTGGAGCCTTGCAGTTTGCAGCTGCAGCAGCTGCTCTGCAGAGAAAAGGTTATGTGCGGGCATGTACATGCTGTTGTCACGGCTCATGCTCGAGTGACATTTTCTACTTTGCTGAACAAGGAGCCACCAGCACAGTGCTCCTGGGAAGGACCGTTTTCTAACCAAAGACACAGGCAAAACTACCAACGCTCTCTCCCTACTCAGGAAAAGCCCCTTACAGTGGCTTGGAGCTGCCTAATCCAGGCCAGTTCTTAAAAATGTGGAGGCATGTGGAGGGGCTTATCTTTTGATTGGAAGCAGTTCCTTTAAGGAGGGGTCTATTGACCTGGCTCAGTTTCCATTATGGTTTGCATCTTTAGGGCATAGTTTTTCAGGAGTGTTTTCGTCTTCACAGTGCGAGCCTTAACAGTTTCTCACTAGAGTGCTTAGTTCCCAGGAAATCTGTTTTAACAGACATAGAGACCAAAAAAAAAAAGGCCCCAGAATAGGTAGTTTGCTTTGCCACTTCTCCTGTCTGAGTTGTCTGTAAAATAGTGAGCTCTGGAGTAGAGTAAAAAGTTTGAAGTGTCTAAGTTGAAGGAGCCCACTAAATATTGAGGCATTTTATTATCTCTCGTTTCTTCTTTTCTGATTTACAAATAATGACATTAGCAGCATTGCGGCCTGGCACTTGGGGCATCTGAGCCACATTTTCCAAATTGACCTCATGAAGTGGCACAGTTACTACACTTCTTTTCATTTCAGGGTTTCATACATCTGGGCCACAGTTGACTATTTTCACTTATCATCACTCGATGCATTTTTTTGTGGGGGAATAGTTTCTTTCTTGGAACCTTCAGCTTATTGAGACTTGTTAAATGTACTTAGTGCAATATAAAGTTTAATTTGATTAGCTCAGCCACTGGGGGAAAAAAGAGGAAAAAAATAAGTGGAAAGAAGGGAGACAGACAGAGAAAGAAAAAAAGGGAGAAACTCGTGTCCTTAGGTGAGGCTTTCGGTTTTCACTAGCCACCTTACGTGAGAGTGGATCTGCTAAAAACAAACTCTCTCTTTGTTGTTGTTTCCCCCTCCCCGCTCCCTTAAGTCTGGTTTTGTTTCAGTCGATTAAATATTATCATAAAAGTAGCTGATGATGCAGTAAATTAAAAATCAGGTTGTGGATTATTTTGCGAAAGCCTTTTTACTTCTATGGCACTTACCCAGTTGGGGCAAATATTAGTTTTAAACCAAAAGCATTTGTCAGGAGGAATTTTTACTTCAAGTAAGAGTTCGGGGAAAACTGAGAAGCACAGTTAGTCGGAATGGAAAAAAAAAAGTGAAAAAGAGTAAAAACAAGTAAAAAAGAGACCCTGAATTTGGAGAGAGATTAATGTTGGCTCACTCTCTATTTATGTTGCACATCTCTAAGCTTAAAAACATTTTTAGTATAAAACATAATAAGATTGTGGAGCTGCAAGAAATGTATGTGAGGACAGATGCAATCGAATTTGTGGGGCACTGCAGTGTCACCACGTTTAGCATCAAATTATGAATTAAACAAGAAGAATGAATAACAAATTAGGATTCGCCTAAGCTTAGCTTTGTGCAGTGGGACAATGAAAATTTATTTGAATTCTATTCCTTGATGAGGTTACAGATTTTCTCCCAACAGAAGATACACATTAATACTGTGGAAGTTCATTTATACTTGGAAGTTCATTTTCTGGGCACATCTTAGAAAGCTTTTCATGCAAACAGAAAACTCCTGTGCAGATTTAGATTTTAGAAAAAGCCTCACTCTGTGAAACTTTTCCTTTGGAACTTCCAATGTAGGAATAATTTGTTAAAGTATTTTGAAGGATGATATAAGCAATATTAAAGCTGGGTTGTGTGTGTATTTGGATGTGTGGTTTTCTGTTTTTGCTAATGTGTAAGAAAACAATTGTTAAAGAGTACTACAACAGGCTAAGAAACGACAGGCTTCTTACAGCTGGGCTGTTTGTAAAAAATCAAAACAAAACCATACTTTCCAAAGATGACTGCATTTCTAAAAGTACAGTCAACTGTTTCACCTCTCCTAACTGGAACCGGGAAATAATGTGTTACAACCCTCGCTAATGCCTTCACCACATGCTGGAATTGGGGTGAAGAAAGGAAAGGTTGCTGGACCGTTAACAAGGGAGCAGACAAGTAGACAAGTTAGATATACTGGGAGTAATTTCTCGTGTTGCTGCATGTGAGAAAACTTTTCAAGCCCTTAATGTAACCCATGTGCCTCATCATTCTGAGCTTATTAAATAGACTAAATAGATAGACAGATAAAATAGACATGAAAATATCACCTGGACCCATACCGAGGGGGTTTTGGAAAATTAAACAAAATAATCCTGTATGAGTGATGGTTCTTTGCTATGTAGATGTGTGTTATACCTAAGTGATGTCACTTTGTTGTTGTTTTTTTTAATCAATTTTTTTTTTTTTACCTTTGAAGAGTTTTAGATTTACAGAAAAGTTGTGAAGATTGTGGCCTTACATTGATTATTACCGTTGCTGGTATAATTTACAAGTTGACCTCTTACTGAACACATTCTCAAGAGGCAGAAGGCTTCCTTCTGAGGTTAAGTACAATGCAGTTTGTGTAGCTTTATCAGGGCTCCTGTCTCCCTTGAAGAAGAGGCAGGAGTTCACACATAAAATCAGTTTAGAAAACAAAATAACAGTTTAATGTATTTAAATAGCAGCGTTTGTTTGTTTGTTTGTTTGTTTGTTTGTTTTTAAATAGCTAGGTTTAATCAAAGAACCAGCTTTGCATGGGGTGTGTTCAAATCGGTGCCCTAGTGGTTTCCTCACCTTGTCTTTCCCTCGGATCTGTGTGCTTCTATAGACGCAGTAGGAATTATCTTGTGTACGAATTAACGTGTCTTTCTCGGTGTCACCTTTGAGATTCTGACAAAAACTGGGCAAAACCTGAAGGCTGGCCTCCGCGCCCGTCCCCTCCAAGTTTAAGGAAGATTTTTATGCTTCTAAGAACTGTCTGGTGCCCCTGCCTTTACTCATTCTGTTTTGAGGTCTTGAGGAGTAAGTAGCTAATTTACTATTTTAGGTTTTGTCTTAAAATGGGCTACATTTCAAACGTTGGGGCCTGGGGGTTGAGTGTGCAAGGGGAAACCCCTCTTGGAAATCAATCAGCAAAATCACTTCTCCGAGGTCTTAACATGTTTGAATCGATTCCCTCGTCTGCCATCCCCTCTCAGTCTCTCCCTGCCTCCACCCCAACGTGCTAATCACATTCAGGCCAAAGGCAGGACTGGGCTACCTGGCTGCAGCCCAGAGGACATTTTATTTTATTTACAGATGAGCTGTTAACCCCTGAAATATGGATTCATCTGGAAGCTGTGACACAAGGAAGGCTAGCCTGTTTCGGCAGCTCCAGCCCAGAGCTGCAATAGTACTTACCTTAATTAGCTGTGTCATTCAGAACAGAGCCTACAAGCCAGCAGGCCTGGGAGGAGGGGAGGCCCAGCCCCCTCCCCACCTTTTCACTGAGGGGACTCCTTCAACATGTGTGCAGCCCAAGGCCTGGCCAGAGAGTGGATTCCCCTCCAGGCTCTGGTGGGACCTTGCTGCTTTCTTTCACCAAGTGGGGATCGGAAGTAATGACTCATACCTGAGTTTGTGTAACAAATAACAGTTGACCTCTTTGAAGCAATAGCTTTGAACAGATAGGCCCGTATTCCAACAATACTGCAACTGCTCAAAATCCTTTAAGAGCCTCTCTTTCAGAATTACCTTTATGAGTTCATTTACGTATCACATATTCATACACAGGCTTGTCACAACACATAAAAGGAATCTTATTTTATATCTGAACTTCACTTTGCTCAAAATAGCATTTCCCAGTCTGATCACTCACCTTATCTATCAGACTTGGTTCAGAAATGGATTCCAACCTTTCCAGGACTCAGATTCTTTCTCAAGGAGGACCACTTCTGCAGCACTGAGGGGTTTTCAGAATGTGCCACAGGCTCTGAAGCACTTTTAGAAGAGGAGTTCTTAGGGGAGTTAAGTATTGCAATGTAATTGGAATAAACATATGAGCTCCCAGCGTGTCTCTTTGGAAGGGGGCAAAATACATTGGATGTGAAAGTTCTGGGTTGATAAAAGTTCCAGTCTCGAAACATTATAGCCAGCAGAACCTGCTGCTAAGCCCACCACCGCAGCCCGCAGCCAGCCTGAAGTTTGATCCAGTTGGCATACCGTGTTTCCCGAAAATAAGACCTAGCCGGACAATCAGCTCTAATGCATCTTTTGGAGCAAAAATTAATATAAGGACCGGGTCTTATTTTACAGTAATATAAGACCGGGTCTATATAAGACCCGGTCTTATATTAATTTTTGTTCCAAAAGACGCAATTAGAGCTGATTGTCTGGCTAGGTCTTAATGTTTGGGGGAAACAGGGTATATATACCGGGGGTGCCAAAAAAATGTATACAAGTGGACATTTTCATCAATGTTGGCTCAAGCAGTAGTTTGCCATAATCAGAAGTGTCTGGACGCTGATGGTAACCACTTTGAGCACCTCTTGTAATTGCAGAAGTCAAACGTGATGTGTATTCATCTTTTGTTATCGGTATATTTTTGAGTATTACAATTAATACAAGTTTTTTACTTTTCTTTAAAATGTGTATACATTTTTTTGGCACCATATATAGTATTAATGTAATATATATGTATAATGTGTATATTATATGCATATATTTTTAAAGAGCCCTAGGATGACCCACCTTTTTTCCAGAAACAAGGACCTTGAAGAGGGGCTGATTGGGAGAGAGTAGAGTAAACCCTGAGAGGTCTGAGCATGTGACATCAGTAAAGCAAGGGCTCCCCAAAGCAAGTTTTGGGGAGAAATTTGATATTTGTCATTTGAAAGACAACATTAACACAGTCTCATGGGAAAGACCAGAGTTCTCTTGGATTTCCTTGTATCTAAATTTCTTGTTAGAAACTGTTTGATTTTGAAATTACATTTGTGGGCACTCTAACCCTCGGCCAGAACTTGCCCGGGCCCTGCTGGAGGTAGGTTCTCTTTATGAAATGGAGGGGACGAATTCCTTCATGCCCAGTGCACCCTGGGGGGAAGGCAGGCCCGGAGTAACCGGGAGCTGGGGGGGGGTGTGCAGAGTTGGCAGGGTGCATAGAATGAAAGCTGGCTTGAGGGGAGGCTGCAGGGACTCCCCTCAGAAGCGTAGTGTGGGGCCACTTTTCTGGCAGTTCTGACCATGACCTCTAGGAGCGCAGGCTGCTCTTTTCAGCATAGGATTACTGCCCTGGGGTCCGGAGGCTGCTCCTGTCACCAGCTGTGTGGCCCTTGGGTCGGACTCTTGTCATCTTTGGGGTGTGAGCCTATCACTTGCAAGATGAGGGGGATTAGATTTAGCTCAGCAGTCCCCTACTCGAGGTCCTTGAGAGGTGTCTGGGGAAGGAGGTGTCGTAGTAAATCTCACTGTTTTCAGGGAATTGCTGGAAGTACATCTATGCTCCCTTCGCCTGCTCAGGCAGCCCTGGCTAACCACAACTGACATTTCTTGCTTTGGGATGGAGGGTAGAGCAGCCCCTTGTGCTCACAGATGCTGTTTCCTGCTGACAGGAAGCCGACTGGCAGTTCCATGTGTCTTTCGTTAATAAAAATGGGAAACTAAATTTATAATTATTTAATAAATATTTAAAAGTTAATAACATTTATAATTCCCTGACATATTGTTGGCACTTTAGTAAATGGTAGTCATTATTATTATTAATATTATTGTAGCTTATCTGGTTGGCAAAATCTTTCAACATTGTGGACCATAGCAGGATCCATGTGATCTTTCATGAGGGGATAGTTGGGAACCCCAGTGGGACTGTGTTTTCCCAGGCCTTCCAGCAAAGTCTATGGTCTTAGTTCTTCTGGTGGCAGGCCTCCTAGTGCAGGCAGGGCAAGGTTGGCGTTATGGTTCTGGGGGTGACTCCTGGGCAGTGAATTTCAATTCAGAAAGCAGAAAGCTCCAGTTCCCATTCCACCTAGAGCCCACCCCTCTCCCTTCTTAGCTCCTTCTCAGTCCCGAGGGTCCCTGGCTGCCAGATGGACCCAGCAGCCCAGCCTCCTGGCAAGGCCGAAGGTCCGGGGACCTATCTACACCTTGAAAGCCCTAGGAGTCCAGCCGCTTGCCCTGTTGGCTGACTGTGGGTCGCATGCTCTGAAGGGACTAGGGCTGGGGTTAGGAAAGAGACATAAGACCTTTGACAGGGACAGTTTTCCTTCTTCAGTGAGTTTCACATCTAATTCATGTAGAGGTGATGCAATTCAGAAATATGATTGCACGATTGCTTTCATAGAATTTTATGTATCCATCATAACACGAACTGTCATTTATCGACTGCTTCCTGTTTGCCAAATGCTCTTCTGGGCTGTTACATATATATTACCTCATGGACTCCTTATGATAGCCCTTTCGGATGTATCAGTATTTCCCTTTGATAATTTTGGACACTGATACTCAGAGAGGTTAAATACCTTGCCCAAGATTACACAGCGAGAAAGTGGCAGAGCTGGAATTTAAAAGCCCAATCCTCTTTCCAAATACTAAAGATTTGCTTCTATACGATGAACTGTCCTACAGGAAGCAAACGTCAGCACGTTTTGGAAGATTCATAGAGTGAAAGGTAATCCAGAAAATACTTCCAGGAAGTGGAAAAGTTTTTAGTTGGCTCTTTAAAGAGAAACGGGACAGGGAACAGGGGATAGGTGGGTAGGCTGTGGGTGACTGAGCTGGGGGTGATGTGTGCAAAGGAGAGAGATGTGATTTGTGAACGGGTTCTGGGGTGATGGCAAAGGCTGAGCTCTTAGGGTTAGGCTGGAAGTGACGCCATCATAGTCACTGTTTTGGGAACAAGTGACAGGTGTTGGACAAACTGTCTCTTTCCAGGCCTCTGGCTACCAGAAATCTCTCTGCCCACTGATAGCAGGGGCTGCTCCAGCACTCCTACTCTGTAGATAGTGGCCAGATTCCAGGAAAAAACTTGCAAAGGATCTGCTTTACTTCCTCCCTCCCTTTTTCTTCCTTTCCTCCTTCCCTCCCTTCCTCCCTTCTTTCCCTTATTCCTTCCCTCCTTCCTTCCCTCCTTCCTTCCTTCCTTCCTTTTTCTCTCTCCCTCCTAATATTTGCTTTTTTAAACTAGCATTTAAGCAAGTGATAAAATTTAATTTAAAAAATCACTTATAATATATTAGTTCTACCACTCTACCATTAAACCATCATTTTTCACTTTTCTACAACCGCCTTCCAGCTTCTGTCCATTTGTTCACAATCATGTTGACACAGTTGTAAAACATCGGTAGTTACAACCTTAGGTCTTTTATTGTTTCAGACTTTGATGTCAGAACATCTTTCTTCTTCTCCGTGACCCTTTGTGATCACAGAGGCATAAATGGTTGCCTGCATTCCACTGAGCTGGGGGTGCTCTGATGGACAGAAGCTTCCTACCATGGCTGCATTTCTAGTCGCTTCTTTTTGGGGGCTCCATTGTAGCTAATGTTGTCACTGAGGGACACACGAAGGGTGGGCAGGGCCTGGGGACTCTGGGAGCAGAATGCTGAGGGGTTTGGGCTGCCTGGGTATGGGAGAGGGCAGGCGACCAGCAGGTGTGTCTCTGGGGTAGATGGTGCTGGTGGGAGCCAGTGAAGATGTGGATGGTTGGGTGGTACTGCCAGAGTTGTTGGTTTTTATTTCTTGAAACTACTATGAGGATGAAATGAGATCATGTTGCAAAGTGTCTGGCATTCAATAAACATTCGTCCCTTACTGCCCTCTCCTTCCTTCTCTTTCAGAACATCTTGAGCAATTTGGAGAGGATGATGACGAAGGCAGCCATCTCTGTAAAAGGAGGCCTTGGCTATGGACCTGGCTAGATGGTGGTCAACCCATTTCGTCAACAGATGTGTATGGAGCACCGACTATATTCCAGAACATGGACTTAAACGAGATATGCAGGACCCCTGCCATCATGGAGCTGACAGCCTAGTCTGGAGATAACCCATAAACAGGTGAACACAAAGATAAGCTTTTTCCTTAGTGATAACTGCTATGAGAGGATCACAGATACTATTTAAATTGGAAAGTCAGTGGTGGCAGCTGCATTTTATATGAAAGTGTCTGGAGGGGCATTTGGTTGGAAAGTGGGGCCAGAAGGTTTAACTCAAATTGTTTTTTTCTTCAGTGGGAAGTTTATTTGGAGGTGTCTTTGGGAGCGAGCTATTTAAGACTTTCTGGGGGGATGAAGCTATTGTGTGCTTTCCCCAAAGCCCATCCTTTAGTGCCAACACTGTGCAGAGGATAATTAATGTTTGAGCCAAGTTCTGCAAGACGAGAAGGAATCAGACACGCGAAGTTCTGAGGGAAGAGGTTTGTAGCCAAGGGCCAGCCTGTTGGACCTGTGAGGGGTCGTGGGGCAGGACATGGGGATGGGCACAGGCAGGCAGCGGGCAGGGCCTGTGGGCCAGGGCACAGGTTGTTAGGACTGAATTGCCAGTGTGGGGAGCCACTGGAGGGCTTTGAGCAGGGCTTGGGGTGCCTGATCTGACGGAGGGTTTAAGCATTTATACGTTTGAGAATATTTTAGATGAAGTGGCAAGTGGCAACCGCAGCCCCTGGTGTGGTCTGGCATATCTGGGAATGTTTCATGTGCTGTGTCTTGTTGGAAGAAACAGGATGTGATCCGATAGAAGTAGACCTCCAAGCGAGGCTTGGAGACGTAATTCAGAAGAAGAGATGCCACAGTTGGGATGTTTTCTGACCACGAGGGAAAGGGGAGATGTGGGGAGAGTCTGGGAGATGCTGGGTGCGGGGGCCAGTGACTGAGATGTAGGGAAGGGAAGGCTGGGACTTGGGGCTGGGGGCTGCTGGGCAAAGAACACTTCTCTCTTTGTCTTCTCCCTGATGTGGCTCCCCCAGGCAATGACTTAGGTATTTGTGGGTTCCCCAATCCTCGGCGTGCACACCTTCTCCCAAGGCGGTCATGAGCTTGCTTAGGTTCCAAGGACTAGCCCCTGTTGCTTCTCTCAAGGGTTCTCCCCAGTCCTGTTGCTGCCAAGAAGGGGGGAGTGTCCAGAAAGGGCGGGGCGAGTCAGGTCGGGGCTACAGGGAACCCTGAGAAATGCAGTGGGAAGTTGTGATGATCCTTCATGATTCTTTCGTGATTCTCTTAGACGGAGTGCTTATCCATCAACCCACGTGTGTGCATGCACTCAGACATTTCTGGTCACATCCGCTTACAGACCCTCTTATGTGTATTGACATGTACCTGGACCCGACCACACCACACCCTGGCAACTCTCAGGTGTCTGCACACGTTCGTTGATTGCCAAAGGAAACTCTCTGCATCTGTTCAATTCACATCCAAACTCCTGACACACAGGGCTGCACATGCAGAAGAGCCTTGGTCTCCTGGACCCTCCCTCCGAAGACCAGGTCTGGGTACAATGCACTGTCCACCAGTCTCAAAATGCAAATTCCATAATTAAATTCCACTCCAACAGACCGGAGATTTGGAAACTGACTCATTAACCATTAGTGGGTCATGAAATCAATTCAGTGGGTTGCAACCAACTTTCAAAAACAGTACAATAAACGTGAATAGAATAGGATAGGAAATATGAGTCTGTCTGTCTTATGCAGTAAGGATAAGTGCAATCCTGTGAACTTTTTTTTTTCAAATATATACATGTGGGTATACTGGATTGCAATGTAATTTTTTTTTTTTTACTATGATTTGTGGTAAAAAAAAATTGCTTGGAAAGCACCACTAAACCTTATTTCTTAGTCTAGCTCCAGGATAGGCAATACAAGAAGACCTCACCCTTTCCCTGCCCTCTAGAAGCACCCGCTGGAGGGGAGCCTGGATCTGGGCAGAGCAGAGTGTTAGGGCCAGACCCAGGGTGGGTGGAGGGGTGAGGCTGGCAGGTGAGGCTTTGTCTGGTGGTCTGGCTGAGGAAGAAGTCAAGAGATGCTTATAAACTAGAATCGGTGGGACCAGTGGAGGGGGCTGTGACAGCAGAAGCTCAGGCTCCTTCCAGGTTTGGGGTTTGGGTGACTGAAGCTAGGAACACAGGAAGAAGGGTAGACTTCTCTCTTCTGAAGGTTGATAGTGAGATTTGTTACAAACATACTGAGTTTGGGGGTGGCAGTGAGACTTTTAGTTGGGCATGGCCATAGTGGTCCTGCGTAGAGTCTGAGGGGTGGGGAGAGTGTGGGCCAAAGGTGCAGAGTTGGGGTCTGTTGTGTGGGCGGGAGCAAGCATAGACTCGTGGAGGATGTGGGGGGCGGGGTAAAGGAGAAGATGCCCCGGGGGAAAGCAAGGGAGAGCCAGGGGCAGGGAAGCTGGGATGGGGGTGGGGAAGATTATGTGGCCTCAGGCAGAGAGGCTGTTATGGAAGCCAGGGGACAGGTTCCCTGCTGAGTCACATGTGGCATTGAGTGAAGATCAACCGGGGAGAAGAACTGAAACAACGAAAGAGCTGCTGGGGGTGGAACTTCACACTACCGGCTCAGTGGATCAACGAACCTCTGAGACCTCTAACAACTTTTCCTCAGCATGTCTGAAACCATTAGGAGCCAGGAAGGAAGAGATGATGTGACAGCCGGGCGGACGGGGTCTGTTTGGAGGTGGAACTGCACTGTCAAACTGGCAGCTGAGTCCCCTCCCCACTGGCCTCCCTTCCCTAGGCTGTTGAGTGACACACCTCCCTACGGCAGCCAGAGGGACTTCTGGAGACATGAGTTCTAATTCTGCACATCAGGAGTTCCCTTCACTCTCCATGGACCTCATTTCCTGCCGGAAAATGAATGGGATATCACTGGAATAATCACTTGAACCTCTACTTTCTCTAAAATTCTTTGAGGCCATCTGTGAAATGGAGTTTGCCCTACTTCCTTCATCGGAGGAACCTTTTTGAGAACCATCAAGAACCACCAAAACAAGGGTATTAAGATGATATTTGTTAATAATTAGATTCAGAAAGGCCCTCAGGGGCCTGAATTAGCCAGATAATTGCTGAGTTCCCCCATTTCCTTTCCAGAAGTACCTTCTCCTTTCCTTCTATCTCCCAGCCTCTTCACCAACTGTATTCTAAAAATTGTGCATAGGGGTTGGTAAAAATTGGGGGATAGGGGGAACAGAGAGGCAGAAACTCATCACTCTAGTGAGTAATTGTTGGGTACCGAATGGGCGCAGGTCCTCTGTTAGATGCTGGAGTTACCATGGAGACCAGGCTTCAGGACTGGCTCTGAGGGTTCCCTGCTCCTGCAGAATTTCAAATCCAGATTCCATGGCTCTCATGCTAGACCTACCTGCCCTAAAGCTCCAAGGAGGGAGCCGTAGTGTATGTCTGTTTACAAACTCCATAGGGGGTTTTGTTGCACTCTGAAAGGTGAGGACTACTGAATGGAAGGACAAGAAGCAGCCGCTAAGGTGGAACGGTAAGTGCTAGGAGAAAGTGGGGTCATAAGTGCTGGGACAAGAGGGCTGAGGAAACCCAGAGCAGGAGACCTAAGGCCTGGGAGTGTGTGGACGTGGATGCAATCAGGGAAGACTTCCTGAAGGAGATGCTGTCCACATTGAGTTTTGAAGGATGTAAGAAGAGGGAATAGCATGTGCAAAGGCACGGCGACTTTAAATGGATGGTCACATGCTGCCTTAAAAGTGTCTGCACATAAAGTGCACAGTTGAGGTGGGAGGTGCACCTTATAGGCAAATCTACCTGTGACCCTGAGAAAATCCTACTCTCTTTTTTCAAGAACTCTGACTGGTTTCCATCATGAGGCTGGATGGGTTAGCTGGGAAACCAGTTCAGGTTATTAATGGAATAATGCAAACAAGGGAGACAAGGGAGACAATGAAATCATGTCAGAATGAGAGTGGGCTTTTCTCAGATTTCACAAAGATCAGGTAAGAACGAATGGGTAAATTTATTGAGCCCTCATGATGGGTAAGCCTGTACCTGCACTGTTGCTATCTCAAAGTAGGTATTATTTTCTCCATCTTACTCAGCAACTCAGCGAGATGGAGTGACTTGCCCAAGGTCACACAGCAAGTGAGAGGCAGAGCTAGAACTTGGGGTTAAGCTTTCACAGGCACACAAAGCAGTGACTAAGAGTGTGGGAACCAGACTGCCTGGGCTTGAATCACTGATCCATATTTCTGAGGGATCTTGGGCAAGTGCCTTAGGCTCCCTGTGCCTCATTTTGCTCCTCTTTAAAGAGGCCAGGCTACCAGAGCCTTCCTGGCAGGGCTGTGGTGAGGACTGAATGAGCAATGCGTGGTGAAAGGTGGTGAGCATGGTGGCAGTCATGCTTACTCTTGAGCCCTGGCTCCCAGCGCTGTCACACTCAGGCAACAGGGACAAGGGACTCAGATTTGACGGTGCCAAGATGGACAATCCAGCACCAAACGTCTGGAATGGATTTTGAGTCTCAGTTTCTGAAAGCACCGCTGATGTCCCTGGGATCCCTTGTCCCCCCCTGGGAGTCAGGGGACTGTCCCTTTAGCCTTCCTGTGCACCAGTTTGCTCCACTTGGCCAAGGTTGGTGCAGGGCCAGCAGCCTCCCAGTCTCATCTGGGATGGTGTTCGTCAGCCCCAGTCAGGAAGATGGCTCTGGGGAGAACGATGGATGGCAAAGCAAACTGGCCTGTTGTGGAGAAGGCGCTGGTCTACCTGCCCCAGAGGCAGACAGGAGAATGAGATAAAACTCCAGATGTGGCAAATTTTCCACAAGTCCTCGGCTGTAAAGCCCCTTTGACAGGATTTCTAAAGGGCCTGTGTGCAGGGGCAGGCACCATGGTGGGGAGCAGGGGTTGTCACAGGCTGCCAGGGCATGGCTGGGGGCAGGTGGAGTCCTGCCAGGCGGGACTGCAGCCCAGGAAGTGGGGGATGGGGAGAGTTTCTATGAAAATGAGCCTGACAGTGGCGGGTGGTGTGTGTGTGTGTGTGTGTGTGTGTGTGTGTGTGTGTGTGTGTGGTGTGTGCATGCGCGCCCAACATGATGGCAACCCGTTCTTGGAAGGGCCCCTTCTGGAAGCTGTGTGAAACTGTGGGGGGATGAAAGCCAGGAGACAAAGGGCTGGAAGGAACAATGCCAGCACAGATGGGCAAGGTTCCGAGACCAGGATTGGGGTGCTGCCTTGGAGACCCTGCACCTCTGCGCCCGCTGGAGGTGGGACAGGCTGTGAGCCCAGGGCAGTTACAGTGTGGGTTAGAGGCTCCTTTAACAGAGCTTCCTGCATGCCATGGGAGAAGCAGAAGCAGACAGCCTCCTGGGAGACAGTCAGGGTGGTCACTGGAACTCACTGTGACAATCGAAGGGCTTCTAAATTTGGCCCAAACCATCCCAACTGTGTGGCCACAGTTATTATTTTTCAATCAGCCAGTTCAAAATAGTAATAGTTTTCTGCCAGATCCTCCTGAGTATCTTTAGTACCTACTGACACATAGGCAGTGCTCAGAGAAAAAATATTGATGAAACAGGGGCTGGAGTCATGGAGCATCCCCTGTGAGCTGAAGAGCATTCCAGACGCCATGGAGGACATCAAGCAACAAAGCCGATGAGGGCGTCACCTGCCAGGGAACAGGAACACTCACAAACAAGCAGCCGTGATGATGTAACATGATCAGTAACGGCAATGGCAACAGCTAATACTTGTGGACATTCAGAGTGTACAAGACACTCTTCTAGGTGCTTTCCAGACAATAAGTCATTTCACTCCTGGGAGAATGTGAAGTAGGTGGAATTACCATCCCCCTTTTATTAACAAGGAAATGGAGGCATGAGGTGATCACATAACGCTCGTGAGATCCCACGGTGAGTGCAAATCCTGTGGGGAAGGTATGATGAGCCCCATTTGCAGCTGAGGAAAACGAAGCTCAGAAAGGCCAAGGGGACCAGAATCACTCAGAAACAGGCAGAAATCCACGCTTTGCTGACCAGACATAGATTATGGATGGGCCTGGTGTGTAATGTGTAGGCCCTTGACTGCATTCATGCTGTGTGCGAGCTGTTGCCTGCACCCAAGCCTTTTGACCTGAAGCACAGGCATTTTCTGCAGGGGGCCCTCAGACCCCCTGGACTCCTCTGAACCCCCTAAGCTAGCATCTTGCAGCATGCTCAGCCTTCCAGGAGCAGGTCTCCATGGCTATTCGGCTTTCTCACAAATGCTCCCAAGCCGAGGATGGAGCTGGACCTCAGGGCTTCCTCAGAGACACCTGGGGCTTCGCTCAGCACAGCACAGACCTCAGCCCTGAAGCAACTCGACTCTCTGACACCCTCTCACTGGGCCTGATGAGGGACTCCAAATTCCTCAGTGGCTTTTAAACCTTTGGGTCCAGGGATCTCTTTGTTTCAATGGTGTCTTATTCAAAAGCTCAGTACAACAACAGTGGTGCTGTGCTGACTGAGGATGGGAAGACCCCTGTGGCCTGGTGGCCGGCCTTTTTTGGACGCCGTGCTGGCCATGCCTCAGGGCCCCTTGGGTTCCTGGGAGCACATTTGGATCTCCGGAAACACGATGCTTTTTGACGTCCCGTTTAGCCCTAAAACCATGTGAACTGGTGTTTATCAGAGGGATATTTGCTCTGTAGAGAACCTTGAACACATGGCAGGGCCATGTCTTTGGGGTCCAGCCCCACAGTGGCTTCCACTCTGTTTTGGGTGACAGGGGAGGTTAAAGGCAGCGTGAAAGAAGAAAAGGCTTCTGTGTCCCTCTGGCCTTCATCCCCAGCAGCAAGTGCAGTTGGTTGAACATATCAGTTTTGGGCGGACACACCTGTGTTTTAATCTAATCTTTTCCAGTTCCTAGCTGGGTGACTTCAGATAAATCATTCCACTTATCCCTCTTAGGGGTGCTGGGTTTAAGTACGATAGTGCACGCACAGCCCGTAGCCTAGTCCCTGGCACATGGCACACAGGCAACACGACACAGTTTGTAGCACGGCTGTGCGAGGGGTATTTGGGACTGGCTCTGGCAGGCGTGTTGCTTCAAGGCTGGATCCAGACTTTACTTCTGGAGAAATTGGGAAGTAAGCCAAGGTGTTCTGGGCGCCTCCTTCCTTTCAGCTGTCCCTCTTCTCTGCTCCTTTTGATGCCACAAACAGAGCTGTATTGCCACAAAATTCCCCTGCCCCACAGCTCGTCTTCTCAAGGTCAGTTATTCTTTGGGCCTTCCAAGGTGACAACTGTAAGTCTGTTACGCTGTGCTCTTCTCCCAGGCAAGGCCGGAAAGCACTGGCTTCTGGAAAAGGGCGGTGATCCTTTGGCTGCTTGCGCTGGGCACCTGGGGCACTCTGACTCCGTCCCCCTTCTGCCCCCAGCACAGCCCCAGCCCAGGGCATTTAAAATAGTCAGTCTTAAGGGGGCATTTGGATGTAATAGTCTTACCTATTTCTCACCCAAAGGAGTGATCTGAAGGTAGAAATGCTTAGCCAGTTCAGGGGGTGTAAACAAAGTTCCCTTTTGCCAAGACTCCCAACTCCCTTTAAATTATGTAAGTGTCTAAGTGACAGTCCTTTGCCATGAGGCCAGAGTGAGGTTTTGCTGTTTTGTTGGGGAGACGGTTTTTTGTCTTCAGAATGTGTCCGTGGAGGCTGTGCATTAAGGCAGGCGGGAGAAAGGGGCTTGTACCCAGAGCTGGGCCTTGTTTGAGAGGTTGGAGAGGAATTCTTTGACTAAAGCAAGCCATTCTCCAAGCCAGGGAAGGAGTTCTTTGTCTCCGTGGTAGCCAGAGAAGATGTAGGATGGATGCCAGGAAGAAATAGAAATTTCCCAAGGGAGGACACAGACCAGCTGAAGGAAATCAGCATTTGTCCCTAACCATGGTGGCAGTACAGAAGCCAGCAGTCTCACTGCTCTCTAGGTCCTTTGCAGCCCGTTACCTGATCCCATGCCCCCCCAGTCTATACTGCATACATTATCTGGGTAACTGAAAACAAACGTGGTTGTCTTCCTACATGATCACAGGTATTGTAGTGCAGATCTAAACCTCGATGCCAAAGGCAGAACCAGCGGGCTTCAGCGACCATCCATGTATAAGGCCAGGTTTCCGAGGTTTTGGCAGGGAGGGCTGAAGTTAAACACTGGATTCGTGACCCAGATTCCTGTCTTCTTTGTACTGTGAAGGCCAGAGAGTGCTGGGTCTGAACTCAGGACACCTGCCCAGTAGAGGTGGTGGCAGGCTTGCAAAAGGCGGGGGACAAGAATCTGGGGTTCAGGGCAGTCAAGATCGTTGTGCCAAGGGGACACCTCTCACATCTGCAGCCAGCAGCCCTGCCCAGTAGCAGAGTGGGCAGCAACACCCTTGCCCACGGGATCCCCGGAGCTGCAGGAATGATTCAGAGAAGTAGGGGACTGTAGAGCCTACCAGGACCTTATGCAGCATCTAGTCTAACCCCCTCACCCCACAGGTCAGGAAACCGAGGTCTGGAGCTATGGAATCACTGGCAATTTTAATTTCAGCTGTCACATTAAGCATCTCTGGTTCCCTTGACAATTATTGGCATCCCAAACACCAGCGTGTTTATTAAGTAACTCACAGTTTGGGACAGGGTTGAAACTATAATCCAGGCTATCAAAAAAAAAAAAAAAAAAGTCAGTTTAGAAAAAAAGCAAAAACCCAAAACTAACACCATAAACAAAATGAAATGAAACTCTGGGGAAAATGTTTCTAGCTCATCATCCCAGGAAAGAGTGAATTTCTTTAATATATAAAGAGGCATTCATTATAAATTAATAAGAACCAACAAAGCAACAGAATATTTGACAAAGGATATACATCATTCAAAGGATAGGAAATTTAAATGGTTCTTAAACATTTGCAGAGTTTCTTGCCTTCATTCACTACAGCAGAAAAAACAAATTTGAAATGTTTATCACCTATTTGATTGGCAAAGATCAAAAAGTTTCACATCACGTCGTGCTGCCCAGGCTGTGGGGAAACAGCAGTATTATATAATATTGGTAGGAGTACAAATTGGTAATAACCATCCAAATGGAAAACAACGGCACATTCCCTTTAACATCCAGATATTTTTCCTACAAACACGTTAGCACACCTACCAAGTGACCATGTAAAGGTTCTCGCTAAAGCATCGGAAACAGCAACAGAGTTAAGAGCCAAGTAATTAAGAAATTACTTAGAGGACTTATTAGATAAATAATGGTATATCCATGTAATAAAAGACCACATAGCCATTAAAAAGAATGAGACAGCTGTATGTATCGATATGGAATAATCCCTAATATATGTACATTGTTAAGTGAAAAAGGTAATTGTAGAATAAATGCTACCATTTGTATAAACAGTGTCAAATAAATATATATACACACACCTCTATACAGGGACATTTACATATGAAGTAGCTTATATGTGCACAGATTATCTTTGGAACTATACACCCACACAAAATTGTAACAGTGGTTACTTCTGGGAAGGAGAACTGTGTGGCTGAGGGACAGAGTGGGGAAGAAGACTCGTCACTGTTTTCTCTTGTCCCTTTTGAATTTTGTATCATGCGTATTTTCCTGGTTTTTTAAAAAAAGAACAAACGATAATCATTTAATTCCTCTACCTGAGATTCAGAGAAGAGGCTCTCCAGGCCAATCTCAGCCCCGAGTGACAATCGCACCCCAGGTGACACTGGCCTTGAGGTGGCATAGCACAGGCCCCAGAAGGAGGCTGCCTGGGACCCGCTCAGCTGAGGGCTAGAGCAGGCCTGGGGGTCAGGAGAAGTCAGCTGGCTCAGAGGTCTGGGAATCCTCAAAGACACTGGAAACAAAACAGAGCTTTTGAATCACCAGTGATCTTGAAAACAAATGACGAGTTGGGTCAAATCACAGGCCCATTTCCAAGTGTCAGTCTGACTTCTGCCCCCGACCCCAGGAGGAGGAGATGTGTGAGGACAGGGGCAGGAGTGGAGCCTTTTGTAGAGTCTGTGGTGACTTGTGTGGCCTGCTGAGAAGTGCTGAGCACATGTCTGCGGACACTTAGGAGGATGGCGATGAGGTCAGCTGGCTGTTGGGTATGACGGGGGGTATTACCGCCATTGCTGCTTTCTCTGAGGTGAGGGTTAAATGGAGCAGGTGCTACAGCGGAAAGAGCAAGGCATTTGGAGACACGCTGACCTGGGCTCTAGATGTATGAGGAGTACAGTGTTAACTTAATTCAACAAGAGTCTGTTAGGCTGAGGTGTTTCTAATACTGTGGTGGCCTACATAAGCAAACCAAAATCTAAGCCTGTAAATGCCTCAAGGTTACGGAATTGAAACCTAAGGACAACCAATCACAAATAGCCAGCTAAGCCATAGCCAATCAAATAGTTTCCTTTCTTTGCTTCGGCACCTTCTCTAGATGAATTCCGTTGGCTCCTGTCAGAGGAGTGCTGGTTTCGTGCTGATCCATTGGAATTGATTTTTGCTCAAATAAGTTCTTAAAAATTTTAGTATGCCTCAGTTTATCTTTTAACATAAGTAGGAGCAAGATCCTTCAGCTTTCACAGTTGCAGTTTCTCATCAGCAAAATGGGGATCATCCTGTCCACTTTGTAGGGCTGTCATTCGGCCTGATGTGAGAATAGAGTGTGCAGAGTTCTCAGCCCCTCCTAGGTGCCCATGTTGTCTGGTGTCACCAAGGTAACATTGTTAGATTATGACAGATGGTTACATTAATTAATAAACTCTATGCAGGTGGCCTAGGTTTGAATCCTGGCTGTGCAAATTATAGGGTGTGGGGCTTAGGGTACGTCACTTATCCTCTCTGTGTTACATAATCTGTACAATTGGGATAATAATAGTACCTAGCTCATTTAGGGTTGGTGTGAGGATAAAAATGAGATGTATATTGTGCTGTAAAGCACTTGGCGTTGAGCCTGACTTGGAGTAAACAACCAAGAATATTAGCAATCATTTTTGTCATTCTTGTTATTTTGAAACAACTTGATAATATTTAGTCAGTCAATTATTGATATTAAAAATGTTTAGTTATCAGGCTGAACTTTTTCTTTTTTTGGACACTCCGTGGGCGGTTCTGGAATGGGGCTCTCTAGTTTGGGCAGCTTATGTTTTCCAGAGATACAGATCAGGCAAATGGTCAAAAGGCACCCAATTAGACTCGGCATTGTTTCCTGGGAAACTGCATCCCATCTGGCAGTGCCCATGTGGGACCAGGTCAGGGAGGAGTCATGAAGGGCTTATTTCAAAGAAATAAAAAATACTGTGCAGCTCTGTGATGACCACGGAGAAAATGAAAATGAAATTCAGAAGACTTCAGTGGAGAGGAGAAGTACTGTCTGTGTCATGGATTTTTCCTGAGAGTCCGAGTACAAAGGAAGGGGGAGGCCGTGCTTGGGAAGCTGCTGCAGTTTTGGCTCTTTTTCCAGGACAGAAACATGGAAATAGGAAGAAAAACAGAGGGTGGGGGCAGAAAACCTTCAGATAGAACAACTCGAAGAGTATAGACGATTGCAGAGGTTGGAGAAACGGCTTTGAAGGGGTTTAACAGAGGCATAATTCCGAAGGGGTGCCCAGGACAGCATGGGACGATGACTGAAGTGAGGTCAGAATCGAGATAGATTAGGGGAATTGAATGACAACAATAACTCCTCTGCCGCACCCCCAAATTAGGTGACACACCTCCACAACACTAACAATGAGGAGAAGAAATGTTTTGGGTGATGAGGGGAGTGGGATGGCAGAGGGATCCTTGCAGGGCACATATATTAATTTAAATAATAAATGAAAATAACACGTCCCACACAAAGGATACCTGGCCCTAGCTAGGGCCTACAGCCTCCCTGACATTTTATTTGAACTTTGTGTGATTAGTTACGTTTTGATTCAGAGGTTCCCCAAAGTGTGTTTCCATTCTATGGCTGGTTCAGGCTAAAACTCCAGGGAGAAACCTGCTCCTCTCTCTGCTTCTGGACGATGTAGGACAGAAGCACGGAGGGCCCTTTCCCGCCATGTTCCTCGCAGACCTCTCTTAGGTGGTCACTTCCATCCTGATGTGTTTGCTAGGATAGCATGTGAGTTTCTGAAATTGGCTTAATCCAGAATCCCTGGCTACACTCTACTGAACTGTCATTTAATCCGAGGCCACTTTCCCCAGAATGGAAGCTGGGCTAGACTTCTGGTCAACAGGAAAACTGAGGACAGCTGTGGTGACACCCACCCCAGATCATTCCAGAAGCACAGTGGAATCTCAGGGCTCTTGGTACAATGAGAAAAGAAATTGGAAACAGGATCTAGGTCCAAGCCGTTACTTAATTGTGATTATTAGTTTTTTTTTTTTTTATTTCACCCCCATTAAATTTCAACCCTGGGATGGTCAAAATCACAAGGCTGCACACCCTGGAATTTGAAACCTATTTTGTAAGCATTTCCTCACAGCCTCCCACAGTTTAAATATTAATTTGCCTGTAATTGGCGGAAAAGACAACAGGCAATTAAAAAAAAACGCTACAAAGCTGACTTTCTCCTTCCTCTGCTCTCCCTTCCCTTTTCATTTCGCCGCCGCCTAGAACTGGCTGTAAGACAATGGGACCCCGAGCTGTGTGGAATTCTAAACTGGGGCTTGCCTTAAAGCTACAATATGGATTTAATTTATATGCAAATGCAAGCAATAAAAAGGCAGACACTGTAGAAATTATAGGGTTTCCCCCTCCTTTTCTTGGGAGATGCGCAAACCCTTTCTCTCCTCTTCCAACTAAGACCTAATTATTATCGGTTCCTGCTACCTTCCCCCTCTCCTCCTGCCCATTCTGGGTGTAAACTGGGCCGTTTAAGAAAAGCAACCGAATATTGGGAATAAGAGAGGGAGCATCAGGATAATTTCACAGTCTGACTCCCCTTCCTCCCACTGTTTTTTCTTTTTGGCCTGCCGGGCCCTCCTGTTGGCCAGTAGAACGCAAAACTGATCAAAGCCAGCCGGAAGCCTTAAGTAGGCCAAAACGGAGCTAAAGTATGCTAATAGAGGAGCTAAATATACTTTAATCCTGTTATAATACAAGGTAACTTGGAGGCAGGGAAAGGGCCTGGTGGCTTTGGCAGGGGGCGGAGGGGGGCTGGGGACCCCTGTGAACCTTGAATAGAAGTCGCTTCCTATTCTTTCTCTGACTGGGGGTGGGGTGGGGGCTTCTTCCTCAGTTGCTCACACCAGCCCCGCCTGTCCCGTTTACTGAGTGTCAACAGTTGGGTGAGCAAGACTTCACAGCCCTTAGATCAGTACCCTGTGACCCTCCACATTGAAGCCACACCATTCAGCCAAGCCTTCCAGCTGTTGCCTGAAGGATGAGGGTTCCCCCCCCCCCCCCAAGTCGGGCATGGTTTAGGAGAACACTAGGCAACAGTTTTAAATTATGTCCTCACCACCACCCAGCTTGCTCTGCAGATGCTGGTGGGGGGTGGGGGGTGGGGAGGTCTGTACAAGGCCCCGGGCTGGTCCAGCCTGGTGAGAAGCTATGTGGACAGACAGATATTGTGAGCAAAACTGAGCACACCTTGGAAAGGAAACCAGCCTCTTTGCCCACCTTCTGGCTTCCACCAGGCTAACCTCTGACTTTAGAGAGGAGGGAGAGCATGGAGGTTGATTCGGTAACTCTTGCTGAAATAAGAGCTTGGGGTCCTCTGCTCCCCAACTTTCTCTGGGTCCTGGGCCTTGGGGGCTCATTTCAGAATGCGAGGGAAGCAGTTCCTGGGTATGTTCTCCCTTCAGGAGAGCCAGTGTCAGGGCCCTAAGGACTTCGGAGACTGATGTAATTTTACAGCCGGCCAACTGCCACTGGTATCAGAAGATTAGAAACAAAGGTCGTATTGAGGCCTACCTCCCACCATGTGGCTGGAAGTCTGAAGGGTGGAGTGGGGGAGGAAGCAAATGGCCCCAAATATCTCTCCGTTAAGTACAAATTACATACTGGATATATTAAGTTGTAATGGTGTATTTTGAGTCTGACTTAATTTCGTGAGAACTTTGGTGCACCCTCCAAATTGTGGAGTCTGAGACACACGGAAACAAAAAGGAATTCAATACTGATAGGATATGTTTGGTTTGAATTCAGGCACAGCTCTCCCTTTCTTACTTTTTTTCTCCTCTTATTCACTCCTTGTTCCTCTTACTCTCTTCCTTTCTCCCTGCACTCCACCAGCCCTACCTGGATGCTCTAAGCAGCAGAACCCTTCTGCAATAGCGTGTTTTGGGGATGCTGGTTTTATGAAGTTGGCCAGAAAGTGTGTGAACAAGTAGGTCCTGAAAACCTGCCTTTGAGCAAAGAGATCTTTTCTGCCCCTCAAGCCAAGTCTCCATTTCCTGGTCTGCAGAGGGGGCTCCCTGAGGGGTCCCTAAGCTGCCTTCTAGGCCTCTGACAGTCCAGGTGGCGCTGAATGTGTGTGCAGTGTTGACCCATGGACTATGTCACTCCAATAGTACAGAGGAAGGGCCTTAAGGGCCGTGTCACCTAGTGCGAGAGAGCCCACAGGCTTCAACATAAGAGACACTAGGGTTTGATACTGGCTCTCCCACTTACTGGCATTGTGATCGGGAGCAAATTCTTAACTTCTCCACACTTGAGTTATTTAATCTGCAAAACATGGGGGTAGGAGTAGCTATTTCTTGGGGTTTTGAGGACCACAGGAGCTAATACCAGCAACATGCTTACTATGGCCCTTAGAACATGGTAAGTACTTACAGAAAGCGACCTCCTATGACTACAAGATTTATTCAGCACGCTGCTACTCCTACATTATCAGATGAAAAGTCCCTTTTGGTCATTTTAATATTTCGTTAAGAGTCAAATGCCAAATCTGCCTGGAGCCAGTTCTGAGTGGTCATCTTCCCCCATCGTTTTCTCCTGTCACATGGCAGGGCACTGGTGTTGCTCAAAGCTAGGTTCAGTATTGATGCCGAGGTCCGTGGTCCTGAGGTGCATCTCAGACACTTGAACATTCTACTCATCTCTGGTTCTGCCTTTCCTCTCAAATACCTTCCTAGAGTCCCGGAGTAAGGCCTTGATACGCATAAATGGAAAATAAAAACTATTTGCAAATGTCCCATCTGGCTAATACTTTCTATTTCTCGCTTGAGTAGCAACCCCCCACCCCAACCATGAATCCTGAAGCCTGAGTCATCACTGCTGTTCTTGCGACAACTCATAAAATGGTTTTAATTATATGGTGTTTTTCCAAGTAAACAATACTACCGAAAGAGAAACCAACCTCTAATTTTTGTTGGATTAAGTTGGGAACAGTCTCAGCGCCATGACTGCTGATGACGTCAGGGATCTGGGGTTTCTGATCCTGTCGTTGTTCTTGTATAAGCCCTCCCTGGACGGTAGCAGCAAGGAGTAGGAACTAACCCAGAGGTGATATGAAAAAACATTCAAGGAAACTTCAGGACAGGGCTCCAGATCCGAGCTGAAATCCCGGAATTCTTTTGGTAACAGTTTTGCCAGGGTAAAAATATGCAAAGACCTTTGTCTCCACCATAAACAAACACAGTATTCTCCTGACTATACAGTGTGACCCATGAAGCAGCATCTTCCAGAATACTGTCGCAAATCTCTGACTACAACAGCTGATTAGCGAGCAAGTTCTCTTCTTCCTTTATTTAAACTCTTTATGTTGCACACATTCATTAACATTTCCCTGCATGTCTCATTATTATCTCATCAAACATTTATCATTACTTCAAGATAGATAATTAAAATTTCATACAGTTATTTCTCTGTATGACAATCCAATAGATTTCAAATTTCCCCACCCTCCCCAGCACTCATCTACACACTCACAAATGGGTCATAAAACTCATGAACTTTCAATTCAATGTTCAGAAAGCATAGGAACAAAATCTAAAATTCATTTTGAATGGGAGTTTAGTTTCCTGAATAATGACTCAGTTATTGCCATTGTTAAAGCATCAGAGAAAGAGTCTCGTAGGACAATCCTTGTTCTTCGTCAAATAAATAACTGAACTCCATTGATAACATTACGAGATAGACAAACAATTGTCCATGAGTGATTTTTAAGACCAGAAGTGGATTTGTTAGAATTGAGTACTTCCAGACAGCAACTGCAGTAAACTCAAAAAAGATTAGCAAAGAATTACTCTCATTCCAGGATGCATATTACATGTAGGATTAGAAATCCTGATGTGGATTATATATCACACGTATTGTACAGAGCACAGAAGTATCAAATTCATTGCAATTAGGCTGAGATATTTTTTCACTGGAATTTAAGAATGTAGGTTGGTTTTCGGCTACTTACAGCTCTGAAGAGAATTTCCGGGTAGGAGGAACGTCCTGCCCTCACAAGCCAGTGGCCTCTTGTTTTTTGTCTGCCGTTTCCCCTCACCCAAGTGTGAGCAGAAAAATCGTCTAAGACCAAGCCAGGCCCCGAGGGGCTTGACATGCAATTTCTTAAATTGCTTGGATTTGGTTTTGGAGCTATAAATCTTATCATTTCACTGAAAAATAATCAGTGCCAAGCTCCAGGAAATTTAGATTATCTCACTTTTCTTCTTTAAATATGCAAACCAGGAAGATGTTGATTTAGTTTGTCTAATTAATTAAACAGGTTAATGCCACTTAATTTGGGAAAAATACTAATGCTGTCCTTCAATCGCTTATCACCCTGATCCAGAGAAGGGAAAGGCTATGGAACGTGGACCCATCTCTTCTAAACTTTTTAAAAGAGTGGTTTGAAAAGCATCACTTGGCAAACAACCATTTTCCCCACTTTGGGGCTTTTCACACATAGCCACCTCAGGTTGCAGTGCCGGTCACCCGGAGAACGTTTGTTCTGCACTCATTTTTGTGCGCAGAGGCCGAGCAGATGCTGCAGGCGCAGCCCAAGGTTTTGCGCTACGGAAGGACTGTAGGGCTAGTCTTTTTCACAGGCACTCAGGCTGTTTAGCTAAACAGCCACTGTGAGTGTGTACCTGGGTCCACCCTGGGGCAGATGGCCAGTGCCACTTCTGGACTTGGGGGCCCGCTCACTGATATTGTCTCCTTTTCCCAGGCTGCCCACATGTTTTTAGTTAGTGGCAAGGACACAACTCAGCTACAGGAATTTATAAACATGGAAAATAGGCCTGGCATGTAGAAAAAGACCCTTGCCTGCAAGGAACTTTAATTCATTAATTTTTGTTGTGCTCCTACTCTGCTGAGCAAATTGAACAGTGCACAATATAGGCAGAATACAATTTGGTTTCAAGGCGTCTGGTAGAGAGCGTGATCCCAGGAGGTGTGAGGGGTTTGGAGAGCCCAGGGGTGGCTTTATCCGGGCGGGGGAAGGTGCTTGTGTGATAATGGAGCAGGGATAGAGTGGTGGGGAGGCTTTGAAGAACATAGAGAATGCTCTATGTTAGAGCACCCAGGAGGCTAGTCACACTGTTACCAAATCCTCATTGGGCGTCTACATGAGAAGCAAAGCACAAGGTTAGCTGACTTGGGGCCAGTCCTCAGAGATCATCTCAGCAATACAAACACGCTGAGATAGGGAGCAGGGTAGGATTCATCTTTGTAACTCCCACACTTACTGCTTAGGAGACACTCAAAAACTATCCGTGTAACTGAATTAAAATCCGTATCTTCCCTTCTGGATGTTCTTTGCAAAAGGCCATTGAACCCTCTTACCTCTTTTTTTGTTCTTAGTGATTTTTAGGGCCTTCCTCTTTTGTTCTGCATACTCTAGAGTCTTTCCTTCAAGATGCTCAGATCTCAGGTATCAGAATCCTTCCTCAAATCTCAGTGCTTGAGTATTCTCTAAGTTCCCCTGGGGGCGGGGGTCTACCAAGGCATTAGGCTTCTTTGGGGTGAGGTGGGGCACAAAGGAAGTATCTGCCCTCAGTGACTTTCCTTTTGATTGGGAAGATAAGAATGAAAATTTGTTGGTTCCCAGTGAAGTCGTTTTCACAATGAACCTGTGAGGTAGGTATTATATTGTCACCATTTTGGAGAGAGAAAAAGTGAGTCCCAGAGTGGTTTTTAACCTGCCAAAGTCATACAGCTAGTGGCTGAGTGACCAACTCCCTCATTCAGAGCTTTAGAGGGGTACCCAGAACACTCTATTTCTATGTCTGTCTGTCCAGTGGCCTCTAAATTTCTCCTAGGGCCAGGATCACGTTCGATTCATGTGCTGCACACACCTGGCACAAAATGACCTTCTGTAAGGACATGTTGAATCAAGCAGTGACTCTCCCAGTGTGACTGGGACTGGGAGAGCAGATTCTAGGGGATCATCTATTACAAGAACAGACCAGCAAATAGTAGGATCATGTACCACCACCACCAAGTGCAGTTTTCATTTTGCATTTTTCTTTTTAATTCTCTTCTTGCAGTGGTATTGGCCAGTCAGTGAGAAATGCACTATGTTGCACGCCCAGACACAGCCTAACGTTGAGCAAATCTGAGCTCACCCTCACCCCTAGCCCCGTTAAATTGGTTTGATCAGCTTGGTGGCCTGGAATGTCTGAAGTCTTGCAAAAGACACAGACGTGTTTATTGGTGGGTCTCGCATACAGTCCCAAATTTGATATGGCTCAACAGTTGCAAGGCTATGGCTGTCTGCTTCTAGCACCGCCTCAGCCTCATTGCCCAGCCCCCTGCCATCCCTCACCACCAACATAGGAGAGTAAATATATCTGGTGGATCCCCTTAAACATCTTTTAATGTAGAATAAAATCTTGATTTTAATAATGTGAGAGTTTAAATCTTGGAAAAGTCAAAACTGCTGTACAAATGTAAGGTGGGAGATGAGGGGAAGGCTGGCATAGGAAAAAAAAGGGCTGGTCTGGGCTTGAAATACCAAAGGTATGACTTTGGAAAAGTCACTTCACCTGTCTTGAATTTCTGTGGGCTTTTTTGGAAATAAAGATTAATAGCGATTGCCATAAGGACAAAATGAAATAACCCATGCAGAATAGTTTGCACATTTTGTGGGATGGAGTGAGTACTCCATCAAGTGTAGCTGTTATTATTTGCATTTCTGACTCCCACTTAAATCTCATGCACATTCTCTACAGCTCACATGGCCTAGTACATTTCAGTGTCCCATTACCCATTGGATCCTGTAGCACTGTGACAAAAGTCTAGAATAGGCATCAGGGGGTCTGGCACAAGGCCAAGTAAGTATTTTCAATGAGTAAAGGTACCTGATAGGAGGCAATAGAGAGTAGTGGGGTCTGTGGCAAACGGGTGTGCCCATGCCTTGACTTGTAGGGGCAATTTGACTCAGCTCCTGCCAATGCCAGGTATAAATGTGGGTCAAAGTGTCAGATTTTTCAAAAGAAGCCAATTTTTTTTTTAAAGTGTGAAATTAGCTGGTAACTGCTTAATATCTTCTGAAAATACGGTACAGGCCAACTCTGTGTGGGCCAAACCAAGCGTGTCTATGGGCAAGATGCAGGTCTCCATGTGTGACCTCTGGCTCAGGAGCTCTGCCTTCTTCTGGATAAGCATGAGGCAGGGAGGAGCCAAGAAAGGCAGGAGCCTCCATCTTGTGTAAATTGCTGCGAAGGTCTATGCCAGCTCTCGTAGGACAGTGGGGACAATTAAATGAATATTTAGCACAGTGCCTGGCAGATAACAGGAATTCAATGTTATTGTGTTAGATATCTTATAGTGAATATTTTCCCAAGATGACTTAGATTAGCTGTAGCTTTTGGGGGCCACCTCAATTCCATTTTCAGCCCCCCTATCAGGGTTAATGTCACTTATATGATCTTAGGGACATAATTATAGTTTTGGGTACAATCCTCTTCTCTCAGTATTTCTTTCATTATTATTTGTTGATATAATTACACTTGAGGAATTGTAGTACTAAAAGGGCTTTTAGAAATAAGTTGCTCCCACCTCGATATTTCAAAGAAAAAGAGACCTGACTTTCCAGAGAAGTTGAGTGACTGACCCAAGGTCTTACCAGTGGGCTCCTTGGACTTCTGTTTAGTTGTAGATGGGTTTGTGGTTCCAGCTCTGTCTTTGCTCAGTCCAAGGCTAGGCTAAGCGCTGTTTTGACAAGAACCAGATGGGAAATATCACACTGTTTGAATCCAGGGACTGGTAGGTGGTTCAGGTTACTAGTTGTGATGTGAGTAATGGGGCCTGACACATAGTGGGGATTACAAATTGCTCTGAGGGTGGAGGGAGAAGGAAGGGGAACTAACAGGAAGGGTGTGGAGGGAATTGCAGTCCTGACTCTTAGAAAGTCCCTGTTTCCCTGAGCCTGTTTTATTTTGGTCCACCTCTTAATAGCCCTCACTCTTTGATGATGTGTTGTCTTCGCTGTCTGTCTGCTCCCAGTAGAATGTAGGTTCCACGTGGACAGAGCTCTTTGTTTTGGTTGCTGCTATATCTCTTCCCCCGTGCCCTCCCTTGCATCCCCCTACTCCCCGCCATTTTCAGCACAGGGCCTGGAGCAGAGGGGCACCTGTAGTGTTTGTTGTATGAATAATAGTGGCAATGTGCAGATAGTCATATTTGTCTCCATCCTTCATGCATGAGATGGGACCAGTCACAGCTCCATTTATATCTGAGGTGCTCCAGATAACTTGCTCACAATGAACCCTGCTAAAAAGTTACTGGTAGACAAGACCCAGAAACCAGTCCCCTGATTCTAAGCATGGGACTTAGTCCTTGATCACTTCATACATAAATTCCACAGTCTTGGCAATACAATTGTGATTGTTGCTTTGGTGCTTGTGGGTGGAAAGGAAGTATTGAGCTAAAGGCTTGCAATTAAAAAAAAAAAAATTGTCAGATTCACGGATAGAGTGTCATATTGCTGTGGTTTGGAGTGGTTGACACCAAGACAGGACTTGTCGTATTAAAACAAAAAAGATCCCACTTTTATCCCCAAAACTTTGTCTGAGTTCGTGCTCCAGGTGGGAAGCAGGAAGTATTTCCTGAGTTGAGAAAATAAGGTGAAATCCTCAGTCCTGATCTAGTGCCCAGACTTGGAGAACTCCAAGGAAATCAGAGGGCCTTCCCCCAACCTGCCCCCGCCCCCCATTCATTGAATTATGGAGTCATAGGTTTCAGAGCTGAATGGATCTTGGAAGTACCATCAGGCCCTGTGCTTCCCAAAGAATGGTGCATATACTTCTGCTAATAACAACACGAACATTTTATATTTTCACAGTTGCACATTTATTTAAATGTGTAGTAGATAAAAATGACCTTTTCATTAATCCCATGATTTCAGGCTATTGTTTAGGATAAGGCTTGTAAATCAGTGAGTTATTTAAAAAAGAAGTACTAGGTTAATTAGAGGGTAAGGATTATGAGAAAATGGCTTTTTCTTGGCTGCAATGCCATGCAGATTTATGTGGCTACCATTTTTATTTATTTTACATTATTTA
The DNA here is from genome assembly GCF_004115265.2 of Rhinolophus ferrumequinum. Taxonomy (NCBI): domain Eukaryota; kingdom Metazoa; phylum Chordata; class Mammalia; order Chiroptera; family Rhinolophidae; genus Rhinolophus; species Rhinolophus ferrumequinum. The sequence continues at coordinate 89,878,872 of NC_046291.1, read as the reverse complement.
GATTAACACCTGGAATAGAGAGCCAAACATCCCCTCCTCGGCTGACCAGCAACAAATAGCTGTTGGACTGCTGTAGGAAATAAATACATAAAAACAACCATTTTGTGTGAAAATTGGTGCTAACTGGCACTTAAGATCAGAAAAAAGTTCTTTATATGTGCCTGATGCCTCAAGATGCTGCCCGCCCAAAGCTCTGAAAGACTTTACCATAGGCAGTAGTACTTATGACAATACTACTAAGTTTTTGTAGAATTGTTACAGTTGATAATAAAATTTGCCTGTTTAATCTGAAAAAAAAAAAAATCCTGTGGGCACATAAATGCCTCAAGTTTGGGAAATGTAATTTTGTAGCTAAGGATAAAAGAGCTAGTAATAGCCCTACCAAAGTCACTAAACAAATTGGTGGCAAAACTCTCACGTGAGCGCAGTGGAATTGCAAAGGGAGGACAGCATCTTCTCAGCATCGACCAACAACGGCATTCATCTTTTTCCTTCTGCCATTGCTCTGTCATCTCTCCACTCAGCAAAGGTTTCCTGGGCAGCAACGGCCAGGGGTTGGGTGGCATAGAGAAGCTGTGGAAGAATTATGTCATTCTCCCTGTTGCCAAGGAGCCTTCATTCTACTGGTGACACGAGCCACTCATGTGAATCTGGAGAGATCACCATACCCTCTTGATCATACAGCCAACCAGGTCAGTTCCCGCATTATGATCCCTTGTTATGAATCATACTCCGATGCATCTTTTTTGGCACTAGTGCTATATTCAGGATAAAACACCCAAAATTTACAAACTAATGAGAGTAAGCTCAAAGTAAAGCTGTACTTTTAAATTTTGAAAGATTTTATTTATCAACAGGACAAAGGAAACTAAATTTAAGAAGTAATGAAATACAAAGGAAACTAAATACTATAGAAACAAAAGTGGATGTGATAAAGATGCATTAAATAATAATAATTTTTAGGTTAAAAAGTTATTTTAATTCTGTTAATGGCAAAAAGACAATTTGTTCTCACTCAAAATTATTTTTAGTTTTAGAGAAATGTATTTGAATATGTTTTAATGTTGGTTTAATTCTTTGTAATAGACAATTGTATTCAAAGTTTTGGTTCTAAGTTCAGCTTTTTTTTTTTTTTTCGTACTTAGTTGTAATGGTTGTCAGAACTGAAAAGAGAATCTTTACAAAGACATAGAATGGAAGAAACGCAATGCTGGCTGTGCTTACTAAATCAAGATGCTCATTTAAAAAAAAAATCCCATCTAGCAATTATGTAAAGGTTTTTATTGAAATTCATTCAGTCAGCTAGTCAGTTTCCATCTTCCTTAATGTCAATTCTTGTAAACTAATCAAAAGTTATATTTTTAACAAATGGGTTCAAGATCCACTGAAGCTCTTCTTTTGGAAAATTTTTAAATAGTTTCCAAGTTTTTAAAATATGCAAATATTAAAGCTTTTTTAAAGAAAAGGTATTACATATATTATCTCGGAGAACAAAACCACACAATGATGGAAACATTTCCAAAAATGTGGGCTCAGAGTACTTTTACTATAGCACACATTACTTTGGCAAAACAGTTATTTATCACTCCTTGTTAACATATTACTTTTACCTGGAAAGGATAGATTTTTTTTTTTTAAATTAAGAACATTCCAGCTGTTATACTATGACAGTTAGTTTCATCACAAAAAAGCCTAACAAATTTAGAACACATATTTTTGTAAAAGAAAAATATATAACTTGCCTTGAAATCAATTACCTTTTTAAAAATACTTTGCCACGAGATAACCTACAGTCCTGTTATTGTACAAAGGATTGTCGCTGTCACTCTACATCTCATTGCGAGGTGTTGTAAACATTCTACTACTTAAAATGATGTTATATATGAATCATACGTAAACTGCACATGTCACGAGATGCTGAAACAATCAGAGGACTGAGGAAGCCACTATTATTCTTACCATGTTGTGGACCAGACACTGTCCCTTCTGAATTCACCACATACCATGTGACACATGAAGGTCTGATATAATGACCCAATGAGAGCAATGATGCTAGATCTTGAATTAAATATTTGTAAAGTTTGTGTTATTCTTTAGACAGATAGTAAACTCAAGTAGAATTTCTTATTTTTTCTCCACACATCCTACACTGGAGGTGATTGAATTGGAGAAAGATCCAGAATAATATGCAGAATTATGTGATGTAGACTTTAAGGAATGTGGGCTGGACTGTCAGAAGGCTTCACTGAGGACGTGGGCATATGCTGACATTAAATGAGTGAAGTGACTCGGAAGTGAGAGAGCAGCTGACCAGGTTCCACATAGCAGGATCCCCGGGCAGCCTCTGGGAAGGCATGGGTTCCCCTTTGGCCTCTCCTCCCTGCAAAGATTGACAGCTGACCAGAAGCCAGGGAGTTGGAGTAGCACATCATCGGGGGTACGGTGGGGGGGTTGGTGCTTCTCTCAAGCCTGGCAGAGCCACAGGGTCTGGGCTGTCTGCCTGCCACTCTCCATCCCCATTTCCATCCCATCTATGTCCATCTTTGCCTTGCCATCACTTTGTGCTGGTTTCTTTCATACCGTGTTTCTCCCAAAATAAGACCGGTCTTATATTAAGTTTTGCTCCAAAAGACACATTAGGGCTTATGCTTAGGGGATGTCCTGAAAAATCATGCGAGGGCTTATTTTCCGGTTAGGTCTTATTTTCGGGGAAACATGGTAGAATCCTAGCTCCCTGCTTTCCTAGGAAAAATTCAGCCACCCTGACCAGGCCAATGCGTGGTTCCTTTAGGGTGTCATTGTCCTGAAGCTCTTTTACCTATAGTTGGTACCTTAATGTTGGCCAACCCTGAATGTAGCAGCTCTCATGAATCTATGGCCCTTACGGTAGAGATTCAGGTAATGTAGGCCACTGGACCATAAAGACATTACCTGCCATGCTTCATAACAACCAAGGCTAGATCCTCCAAGGTTGGCCATGGAGCGAGTCTCTGCATATGAGTAGGTGTAGTGGGACCAAGAACTCTATCTCTTACCTCAGACCCTGGGATCCAGCATCCTCCTGAGCTCTGCTACTAATTCCCACCACCACCACTTTGTCCTTAGGAGGTATTGCTGCTTGTTTTTTTCCTCTCTGGCCCAAACTTAGACAGAATATACCTTCCTTTCCAGACTGCATCACAAAACTAGAAAGTTCAGGGTTCAAGGCTCTCTAGTTTCCACTTAGCCAACTTAAATCCATCCATTCTTTCCAAGTCTGGGGAATAAAGCAGGGTCTCTAGGAGACCCGGGTTATAGGTATAACCATCTTCGTAAGTGCATACCTTCTTAGCACTCAGCACTCAGGACAGGTTTAGACACCTTGGTTCTTCAAAGTCCAAGTTCAAGAGAGTGAAGCCCTAGATGTAGACAGAGTCAGACAGGTAGCCTCTCTGGCTATTTTCACATCTGCTTTTCTAGTTTTCTCTCTGGGTTTCTTCCTCTTTCCTGAAAGATCAATGCTGAGAATTGCCATCCATGAAAATCTTATTTAGCTCCTTGTGTTTGTAGAGCATTAACTAATTAATAAATTAACAAATATTTATTTTCAATCAAGTGCCAGGCTCTGTGCTAAATGCTGAATAGCCAATGGTGAGTGAGACTATCAGGCTCTGTTCTGCATGAGCTTACAGTCCAGTGAAGGAAGCTCGTGTTAAGCAGGTGCGCTCACCAATTAGTGTTGATTACAAATAGGACCAGTGCTACAAATGAAAAATCTGGGTTCTGTGGTGGACAATAATCGTGGTGATGGGGTGGGCACTGACGGTATCTCTAAGGGAAGAAACTTTGAGCTGAGGCCTGAAGGACGAGTAGGAGTTATCTAAGGAAACAGTGTTGGAGGAAGAGTGTTGTAAGCAGAGGAAAAGCATGCGCACGACGCTGGATTCGAAGGGAAACTTGACTCTGGCAAAGACCCAAAAGCTGGTTAGTGTGATTGAGCTGGAAGTGGGTCCTGATGAAGCTGGAGAGGTGGGCAGACGTTAAACCTCAACTGGCCTGTGGGCAGTGGTAATGAATTTGGACTTCATGCTAGTAGAAATACAAAGCTACAAAATGTTTCAGACCAGGAGTGACATGATCAGATTGTGTGTTAAGAAGGTCATCCTGGCTGGGTGGATTGAAGGGAACAAGAGAAGAAAGCGTAAGAGCAGACAGGAGGCTGTTGAAAGCTATTGATAATGGTGACTTAGAATAAGATAGTGGAGGATTTTAGAATAAGATGAATAATATGGGAGAAAGAGACATTTGACAATACAGCCCAGGAAGCCAATATCATTATCAGAATTTCTCTTGCGTGGACAGTAACGAGGCCCGGGGGCGTTACGTAGGGTAGGGGCTCCTACCTGCTCACAAGAGCCTATTCTTAGCGTTTCTCTCCAGCTCAGTTCAGTGACGTCATTTGGTATCTATATCTATATCTATATCTATGTCTATATATCTATATCTCTGTCTTTTAAGATTTTATTGGGGAATGTTGGGGAACAGTGTGTTTCTCCAGGGTCCGTCAGCTCCAAGTCATTGTCCTTCAATCTAGTTGTGGAGGACGCAGCTCAGCTCCAAGTCCAGTTGCCGTCCCCAATCTTAGTCGCAGGGGGCGCAGCCCACCATCCCATGCGGGAATCGAACCAGCAATCTTTTTGCTGCAAGCCTGCATTCCAACCAACTGAGCCATCCGGCCGCCCCACGTAATTTGGTATCTTGAAATCGGCTAAGGTGACTATATGTACACCATAGAAATTAGCAAATGCTGCAAATCAGGGATTTCTTTTCCCTGGAAAGTGAGTTGTTAAATATTTACTAGGATACTAGTGCTTACAAGTAACCCCTGTTTTACTAGCAAGTTCCTAAGAACTCACTCCTGGGGCGTGCCATGTTGTGGCTGGGGATCTGCTGGCCAGACAGCCTCCCTTGGCAATGAATTAGTCCTTGAGCTGCCACCAGCCTGGGATGCATCTGGCCAGGCAGTGAGTACACATTTTAAATACACCGTGGTTGAAATTCAACAAACATTAATAAGCTGCTACTATCTGCCAGGAACAGTGCTTGGCGCAGGGGGGCCACTGAGATGAACTTTGCCCCATCTTGACACTCTAAACTGGGAGAGATGAACCTATTCACCAGGAAATAAAGTACCAGGCCCCCATGGTAAATTCAGAGGTGAAGTGTGAGCAGTGTTCTCAGGAAGGTCTGAAAGAAGAATGATTCATTTCAAATGAGGGGATATAGCAATGTTCCCGATAGTGAGGTACCCAGGAGGGACCTTGAAGAATGAGTAGGTTGTCAGCAGTAAGAGGAAGAGGGAAGAGAGTTCCTGCCTGGGAAGCAGCACAAACCAAGGCCCAGAGGAAAAAAGCAGGAGGTGTATTTAGGAACTAATAACCAATTGTATGCAGGAGTATTAAATGTGTAGGTACCTCTGTGTGTGTGTGTGTGTGTGTGTGTGTGTGTGTGTGTGTGTGTGTGTTTTGGTGGGACGAAGTCTTGAATGTCATGGCAAAGCATTTTCATGTTGTTTGCAGGCAGTGGGGAGGCAGAAAGGTTCTGGGCAGTGACTCAGGCAGTACAACCAGTGAGATGGATCTCTGGCAGGGAAACTGTTCAGTAATGCTGTTTGGTTTCCAAATCCCCATCTGTGCTCCAGCATTCTACGGTGTGCTAAGGGACATTCTGTTTGGCCAGTCTCAATGCCATTCTGATCTCCTGTAATGGCCCTGACATACGTATCACACTCAGGCACACTTTGGTGGCTTCAGTCACCTCCATACAAATGTCACACTCAGATTGTGCACCTCTGGTCTTTAGTGAGGATTCCTTCTGGGTCATAGCCTTGGGACTCCAGAAGGTGGCGCCATGCTGGCCTGCTGGTGTCTTGGACCACCAAGATGGCATGCAATGCGGTAGAGCCCTGGCAGGCATCCTGGAATGTCCATTTCTGAATGTCCCTTCCTCCCTGGTCCTAGGAGGCAGAGGGCTCAGAGTACTGGACACACTGAAGCAGGAGGGACAGTGTGGGCTCATTCTATCATGTTAGCTCTGAGAACTTGGGCTGGTTTTTTCACCTCAGTGAGCCTCAGTATTGTCATAAATCAAAAGAATAGTAATGCCAACTTGTAGAGTTGTGAATCATGACATTTGTAAAAGAGACTGAGAGTTTAGAGTTAGACCGACCCGGGTGTGAGCTCAGCCCGGGGACCTGGTCACATGGCTTCGCATCCTTAAACCCCAGTTTCCTCAAGCAATGGTAATAATCACTTTCTCTTAGGTGGTTATAAAGATCAACGTGATTATGTCTGTCAAATGTTGGGCACATAGTTGTCAATCGATTGTGGCTGCTACTGTGTTATTTACGTTAAAGTGTGTAGCGGAGTGGCCTGGCATGGAGCAGGTGCTCAGTAACTGGGAGTTTTCAACAATCCTGGGTTCAACAGCTCACCCTAACCTAGCCTGTCTCCATCTCTCACTGGCTAGACAAGCCATTGTTCTGCTCTGGGCCTCAAGTGCCCCATCTGAAAATGAGGGGATTGCATTACATCATTCCCAAGGCTCTTTGGATATGTTTCCGCATCCGACCACCAGGGCCCAGATCCTTTACTTGGCCAATGTTTGACCCCTGTCTCCACTGATCAGACATGTCATGTGCAGTAGTGACAGACTAAAGGGAGAGGTTGGGCCGCTGGTACTGCCTCCCTGTGGAGCTAAGCTTTGCTGAGGCATCTCGGAGGTTTGAGAAAAAGATGTGGTGACCGGGCTGGATTGTCTGAGGCAGGATGGGACTGCTGGTGGCATTGGTATCCACGCAGAATGGAGCATGGTGCTTGGCATAGAGGAGGATACTCAATAAGCATGTCCCAAGTAATTGAATGATCCAGGCACCCTTGCAATGTTGGTCCCACAGGTCCTGTTCCCTTTTAGAGTGAGGGAACCTCATGTTCTGGTTGCCAATACCTCACTCCAAGGGACTCCTGAATCCAGGGGCCTCTGGGCCAGACGCATATTCTATTCAGATGTGGTGACAAAGACTCTTGTATTGACCCAACTTTAGTGAGTCTCCTCAGAGCCCTCTTTTTGACCAGGCCTTGCGCTTGGGCCCTGTCTTTGGCCTGCTAAGTCCAGTTGTAGCAAAAATTCTTCTAAGTCAGTGTAGAGAATATCCTCCACCCTTGATATCTGATCATTCTGACTTGTCTTCAACAAGAATCCTATTAAGTTGGTTTAGCAAGTCTCCTCTTAGTTATTCTCCGTCCACCGACCCTTCACTCTGCTTGTTGGCTGTAAACCCACAGCTGACCTTGTCGTATTCAGGGCTGGGCTCAGTCTCTCTCTCCTGTGCAATAGTCCTGACACCTACTGCAATAGTCTGGGACAAAGTCTTCCTCACCATTTGTAAAAGCATCAGAATAATTTGTCTTTAACCACCGCAGGGGCGAGGAGCCATCTCACCTTGAGAAGCTTCCCTGCAATTGCACAGGAACAAGGCATAAATGTCCGGTTCTTTCCTCTGGGTTTCCTTTCAGAGCAGCTGGGATTCTGAGCATCAGCAGCACTCTGTACCACTGAGTGTCACTTCTCCCGTTTCTCCCCAGTCCTCACTCTCCTCGCCACATGGAAGGGCTCAGCAACCTTGCATCCTGACACCTCCCATCCACACTGCCTGAGTTCTGTCTCACCACCTGTGCCTTGTGGGACCCTCAGGTCAGGCCCTTCCAGTCCCCATTTTGCTGTGGTTATGCCTAGTCACTGTCTCTTCCTGGCCCCTTCAGACTGGTGATGCATTGGGTTGGTCCATCTAGCTTTCGATGCTCAAACCAAGCTGAAGTTTCAGAAATCTTAGAAACCTCTTCGGTAACCGATGACAATGGAGACGTCTCTCTGACTGAATGAGGTATAGACCTGGGGCTTCTCACTGGAGCCTACCTCCTCTGCTCATACTCCTCAGCTGGTCTGGGCATCCAGTGCGGACAGGAATAGGGACAAGCCACCTTCTTCTCAAGGTGGCTTTGAGAGGAAGCATGATACCATGAACCTACAAGCAGGCCTTGGCCTCATCTGTGCAGCCGAAGTAGTCACTGAAGGTGCTTGGCAGGATCCTGGCCCAGCCTCACGAGGCCACCACAGCCTGGCCTGAGCTGTTCCGATGGGCCGATGTGGTCCTGGCCTAGGCAGCGTCTAGGCCCTCTTGTTGGAACCACTGTTGTTATATCTCATCCCTGCTTGCTGGGACCCTAGGTTAGTCTTTTCCAGTGTCAATGTTCTGAGCCCAGAGCCTTGAAGATCCAGCCTCTGCCCAACGCTCCCCTTGCGCCAGGCCCCAACTCACACCCAGCCCCATTGCCCCTTCCGTGCAGAACGGGAATGCAGGTCCCTACGCTGCATGCTCTCAGCTACATGAGTTCTTCTTCCTCCTCCTTCCCTGGCTCAATCTTACTCGACCTTCAAATTTCAGCCAAGGGCTCACCTCTATGAGGCCTCTCTCCTGACTCCATTCTATTCCTGCACACCCCAGGTTGGCAGAGGCACAACCTTGCAGCTACTGAACTCCTCAATTACCTCCACTGCGGCAGACTTTTGCTCCACTACACTCATCTTTACATGGAAAGATGTCTCCCAGAGGACAGGGAGGACGCGGCCCAGGCACACAGCACGGGTTCTGTTGAGAGAATGCAAGCGCCCAGCACTTTCACGATCCTGAGATTTCTTGTTTTCTTCCTTCTCTGCTTATTTTCCTGAGTCCCAGGCACCGCCTTTCTGCTCTTTTTCGGGAGCCTTGATTCTACCCATGAATGCGCCAGGCTGATTAGCCTTGAACTCAGTAGGAAAGACGGAGGCAGGCATGGTGTACCAAGTCTAACTTTTGCTTCCATGTCGACTAATGTCCAAGCCACCCATGCAGGTAGGCCTCTACTCTTACCTCAAACAAGGAGGAAGGTGTCTCATTCCCTCCTCTGCAACAATCACCCTTGACGTAAATCAAAGCCACTCTCGCTCTTACTTCAGGTGCCCAGTGATTCTTTTTGTTCCAACTCCAGACTCCTTAGCAAGGCGCACTGGACATTCCAGTCTGGCCTCCATGTAGCTTTCTAACCCTTCTCTCACCTACCATGTGCTCCACCCACAGTTTACCGTTTCCTAAACGTGTTGTAGCTTTTTCATACCTCCTGGACTTTGCACATACTGTTCCTTTAACAAGGAATGCTCTTCCTTCTCTTCCCTGACACGTCATTATCCCGACAACTTGTGTTGTTTGTTATGTCCTCCAGTTGCCATGGGATTAGCCACTCCGTCCTCAGGGTCCTGCTAGGACTCCGAGTCCTATACTTCTGACCGTGCTGACTGAATTTGGTTCGGTTATTCGTCCGTACTTCGCTGTCACTGGAGATTATGACGATGCCTAACTTTCACACGTTCCCTCTTTGCGTCTCCCACTCGTCGGCCCTTGGACATGGGTCTCACCCATGGTCAAGTCTTTAAGAAGCACTTGGTGTAAGTGGATCTTTCTTCCTAGCTCCATTTGAGCACCCCGATGCCTTGTTCCATTGCACACACCCTGTGGACAGGCGGCATTGGGGTCATCTCCCCGTCAGAATCGGCCTTTAACAAGACCCTCTGGCGATGCATACAGGCATGAAAGTTTGAGAAACGCTGGCCCAATATTCAAAGAGTTCCTTTTGTCTGGCCAAAATCTTCACTGCTTTTAGCTGACGGCTGAGATGAAACACCACTGCACTGGCCCTTTATCTTCCCAGTGGCTTGAGAATGTTTCATTGCACCTTTGCATGTCCTCAACCAGAATAAATGAGAACAGTCTTCTTAATGTGCCAACCAGCAGGTTCTTCTCGTCTAATTAAGTCCATATGCTTTTTGTGCCTCTTTCTGGAATGTAAAAATAACCCTATTACCAATTCCTCCTCCTAGTAGCCTTTTCTCTGTAGCCAAGTTAATTCCAAATAGAACATCTGGAAATTCTATTTTGTTGCCTAATTTAAACCAGACTAAAACCAATCTGCATAAAAGTTTATGAACTTTCTGGGGCTTCACACCTTATATTTCTCCATCTGCAGAAGCCTGCAATTTGGAGGCCAGGAATAGGAAGGATTTGGCCATCTCTTTCTCTAGGGCTGGCGGGGAGTGTTTGTGGCTTTGTGTATTGGGGTAGGGAGCCTGGGCTGGTGGTGTGGTGGCTGGGGTGGAGGGAGAGGGAAGTGAGGGAAATGGATAGAGCTGTACTTTCTTGTGCAAGAGTAAATCTGCATGTCGATTTAAAAGTTCTTTAACTTTCAGCCGAGGTGGTGGGTGGCCAGAGGGAGCTTGGGGGAGGAGGGGATGCCAGGGGAGGGAAGAAAAATAGAGTGTCAGGCAGTGGGAGAGGGGAATAGGGAATGAGGCTTGAATCACCAAGAATGTATTTCAGCAGCTGCCCGCTGGAGCCAATGGCTCCGGGCTTGGGAAGAGGCTAAAAGTGCTCTTGTCTTTCTTATCAGTTAGACTGCGGACCCACAGGTGAACTGAGTGGAGGGGTGGCCCAGAAGCGAGGGGCAGCGAGGAGCCTTTGTCAGTCTGGACAAGGAGCAGGAAATAAAGTCAACTGGATACTTTAAATAAGAGTCAACAAAATTCCAATGAAAATGCCAGCAGGCTTTCTTTGTTAGAAATTGACCAGCTAATTCTAAAATTTATGTGAACTAACTAACCAAGCACTTACACTAGCCAATTTTTAAAAGGAAGAATGAAGTTAGAGAACTCACGGAACCTGATTTCAAGATTTACTGTAAAGCTACAGTAATTGAGGCAGTGTGAGACGAGCGAAGGGATAGACATATCAATGATTTGAGCAGGAAGAAAGCTCATAGAGAGAATTAGGTGCTTACACTAGAATTGGAAGGGCAGGAGAAGTAGGGTCTAGGCTGGGCCTCCAGGAATGCGTCTTGGAACACTGCACTGTAAAACCCACCCCCAGGGGAGTGACTGCCTCTGAGGCCGCCATGGAGTCGCTGTGACCCAAGTATCAGCTGGAATCATGAAGCTGCCTCCATCACCCCAAGTATCTCTTGATACTCAGGAAGCTAAAAAAGGGACTCTGGAATGCTGCTGTAGAAATTCCTTGCTCTCCATAATTTTCCTTGTTGGCAGGGGAGACAAGGAGGGGGAAGATAAAAAAACACCCGAAGGAGCCATCATTTCATTTCTACCTTCCAAATCTTGACGGAACCCATATTGCTTTTTATACATCAGTTGTAAAGGATGCTGGGAAGTGTATTTTTTAGCTTTCCATCCTCTGCAGTATGGGAATTTACTCAAGAAGGAAGGAGCAAAGAAGGTTGAGAAATGACTTCATAGCATGCACCACCTTCCAGGATTCTAGAGCTCCAGCTGACTCAGTTTATGTGTACATCTTTTAGCAATCATGTCCTGATGCTCCTGACAGGGAGAGCTCAGTGCTCGGTGCTAGAGCTGCAGGGATGTATAAAAGAAAGGTCCAATAAACATATTAACCCACGAGAACAGGTCCTATGATGAGAGTTGGTATGGATTACTTTGTGAATCCTTATAACACCCTGATGAGAGAGGTACTGCCATTTCCCCATGTTGTAGAGGGAGAAATTGAGGCTAGAACAGGTAAATCACTGATTCAAGGTCAAGGAGCTAGTAAGCGGCACACTTGGGATTTGAACTCAGCTCATCTGACTCTAAAGCTCATCATTTTCTGTTCTACCACGTTACCTCCAAAACATACACCTGAAGGACATTACAAAGGATGGAAGGAAAAGAATGCCCAGCAACCGTGGATGAGACCTGTCACATCCCCCCTTGACCGAAGTTCCAAGGGTTGGAGGAGGAGGCCACTGGAGTTGTCCTTCCCATCCCGCTTCCCACTGGGGAGGAGGTGCTCCCTGCCCGCTACTGGGAGGTCATTAATCTCTCTTAAACTGCAGCGTAGGTATGGTTAGTGTGCAGTCACTTCGGTAAAATAGATTCAATTAACTTTTTAACATGGCAGGTGTAGTGGGTGGACTTGTTTTCCTCCAAAAAGATGTGTGCAAGTCCTAACCCCTGGTACCGTGAATGTGACTGTGTTTGGAAATAGGATCTTTGCAGATGTAATTAAGGTATGATCTTGAGATGACATCATCCTGGAATAGAATAGGCCCTAAATCCAATGACTAGTATCTTGACAAGAGACAGAAAATGAGGAGACACAGAGAGACACATGAAGGCAGCTATGTGAAGATAGAAGCAGAGGTCGGAGTGACGCTACCACAAGCCAAGGAACACCTGGAGACACCAGAAGCTGGAACGGGCAGGGAAGGATTTTCCCCTAGATCCTTTGGAGGGAGCGTGACTCTGCCAGCACCTTGATTTCAGACTCTGGCCTCCAGCACGGTGAGAAAAGAAGCTTCTGTTGTTTTAACTGCCAGCTGTGGTAATTTGTTATGGTAGCCTGAGGAAATTAATACAACAGGTAAAGTAGAGCTCTCCTTGATGGAAGAAATTTCTTTTTAAGCTTTAGTTGGGTTCTTCTTCTAGAATTTACAGTTGGTTTGTTGGCACCCTAACCTTTAGAGATTGAGCGTTCATCTTTTTTTTCATGCTTTAAAAAAAAAATCTTTTCCCCTCTCTGAACTTCTCCCTAAATCTCTCTTGCTAATCTAAGCCCTGCAGTTTCCAGCGACCATGAAGAAGTGTGGAAAAGCATGGGCTTTGGAGTCAGACAGTTGTGGGTTTAAGTTCTGAGTCTGCTGTGGGACCTTGGGCAAGTTGTTTAACCTCTCTGGGCTTTATTTTCCTCCTCTGTAAAAATAGGGATAATAACAACACTCACCTTTTGGGGGGGTGGATGAGGTAGTATGCCTCCCAAGATGGTCAGCATTCCTTTTCCCTTTCCTTCCAGACCCATGTCAAGATCCTCTTCCAAGAAGCTTTCTCTGGGAAATATGAGCTCCAAAGCCGTTTCCTTGCAGTGAGTTGCAGTTGGCCTCACCGACTGTACCGTCAGGCCAGGCTTGAGTGTACACTGTGTGTGCTCTTCCCTCAGCTCCATAGGCCTCACCCATCACCTGCCGTGCTGGGAGGGCCGTGGTGCGTCCTCCGTCTCACCCTCCGCTAACTCTTTCTTTCGTGGCTTCCGTCAGCTTTGAGCACGTGGCGAGCCGCACAGCAGGAACCACTTGGAAGTGCTACCTCTGCGTGGATGTCGGGGAGACTCTGCCCAGCATCAGGAATGTAGTGTCTTTACCTCCCGAGCCCCAATTCCTGAGTGACCATATAAAAACGTAACCTGGAAATAATCAAGTAGAAATGGGGTGCCCCTGGGAGAGATGCATTATAGAAATGGGGAAAATAGGCTCTAAATGGAGTAGAAGCTCATTAGTTCTTACTTCTCTCTCTTGCAAGCATAATCACTCTTTAAAAAAAGAAAAAAGAAAAAAACACAAACCTGTCACTTTTGCCCCATTTCTCAGTGGCTTCTGCACAGCCTCACTGAAGAGGAGCCTCATTACGAGGACTTTATTAAGCTTGCAAAACAGATGAGGAAGTGCAGCGAGAAGCATACAGAGCTAAACTTGCCAAAATGAATGAACAAAGCACATCCTGATGCCTGGGCCCTTCGGGAGCCGAAGCCCAGGAGACCTTGGAGACTATTAGGATGCAACTTTGTTAACTTCACTCAGGCTCCTGGCAATTAGTCTGCGGCAGCTCCAGCAGCTCCTGGCCGGAGCGCTGACTCCACGTTCACCTCCTTCTGGGTCCTGACTGGCCATTGGCTGCCCCTCCTGGAACGTGGTCACCGTTTCAGCCTACTCGTTCCTCTTGCTTTGAGGCCCTGGGGTCAGAGGCTCTGTTCCGGGCACCCTTTGCTAAGACAAGCTTCTCACTTGCCTGTGCCACTGCGGAGAAGAGGGGGTGGGGGAGGGAAAGGTGATAAACCGGAAGGGATGGTCATTTGTACCCAGGTAGGATGGGCATATTCCTTTCATGTCAGATTGCTCCATCATCTCCCCACTCCACCCCAAGCTGTCCCCGTCCTTCGAAACAGGTGAACAGAGTATATTACTCCGGGACCACTTTGTGCTCTGGGGGAGTCCTTAGGGACATCACTTTGCCTCTGAGCCTCAGTGTCCTCATCTGTGAAATGGGCTGACAGCACCCATCTTATGGCTACATGAACTCCAGCCCAGCCACTGGCATGTAGCAGGCACCCTCCTGTCACTCCTGCCTGCCTCTTCCTTTCCCATAAGGATGACAGAAGTGCTCTGGGCAGGGGGACCATGGTGAATGGAAAGCTGTAGGCGGACGAGGCTCTGGCAGCCTTGACCTCTGACTGCAGCCCAGCTGGCCCTGAGCTTCTCCAAACCGTTTTCAGAACATCCTCTAGTTCAAGACTCTGCTTCCCTGGGAATCATGCTGTCCCTGTTGCCCTGACACATGCTTGCTCATGCCCTTCAGGACCTCCCTTCTGTGTGGAGAGATGGCAGTGTGGACAGGGGACCTGAAGTACTGGAAGATTCCAGTTCCCGAACATTTGCCTCCTCCATCTCTCTGATGCTTTTGAGTGTGGGCTGCGATGGGCCAAGGACAGTCTAGAGAAGGGCCCAGATCAGTTCCCGCAGGGCACGTCTGACACAGAGGACGTTGGCTTGGGGGTATGCTCCCCACAACCATCGGTCCAGGTGGGCACAGTGAGGGGTTTCCGTAGAGGTAGCCAGCATAGCAGTAGAGAGAGGGCCCTGGCCTCCAATTTCTGGGAGTGGGCTCCCAGGTTCATCTCCTATTTTGGGGAGACTTTAGGCAAGTCTCTGAACCTCACGAAGCCTTAATTCATCCACTGGTAAAATGGAAATAGTGATGTAGCAATCAAATGAGATAGAGTGCCCAGCACTCAATACTTGTTGCTGTTTTCATTTCAGTTCAGTTTTAGTGTTTATTTTTAATTAGGATGAGGGAACTGAGATTTGAAGATGTGACCCTGCTCCAGTTGGCTCTGGGGGTTAGGGGACAGTAAACACAAATAAGAAACTCTCCGGAAAATGCCAGTAGGGAGATAGGCACGTCATAAATTAATGTACGCCCGGTAATTCATAAGTAAGGAAACACGAATAAGGAGCAGGAGGGAAGTGTGTAATTCTGTCTTGTGGACAAGGGTTTGGAGATAGCTTGACAAAGAGGGTGGGAGGTGTGTTGGGCCCATCTGGGTGTTGGCAGGGCTGGGAGGGAACCACTGTCTGTACGCTTCCCATGACATCTTACTGCTGTTGGCCCAATGCCCCTGCCTGTGGGAGCCTCCCTTCAGGGTGGGAAGAGCAACCCTTATCCAAGGAGAGAGTAAGGGGCTGGGATGTCCTGGTGTAGTCTCAAGTCCCTGAAAGAAATCTCATTCTTCTGGAGGCCGTGGTTTTCTCCTTCAGATGAAGAGGTTGAGCTCCATCCCAGCTCTGAAGTTCCGGGTTCAAGGGCTAATTGGTTTCAGGAAAAAAGTTCAGGAAGCAGTCACAATCTCAGAGCTGTGACGAATGAAAAGGGGACAGGTGAGGCTATCACCCACCAGGGGTGGAAAAGTGTGGCTTGGGGCCCTTCAGAAGAGCAGGGTGCATGTGAGGTGTCAGGTCGATGGAAAGTCCTGTGCTATAATCCAGGACTCTGGATTCAATGGCTCAGTTTTCTGTATGACACATTAGCTCCCTTTATTCATGTGATATGGCTTTGTCACTCGGGATTTTATGAAAAAATGTTTATCTCCTGTTCACCTCTTTGGTGGGTATCTCACACCCCTGACAAGTTGACTGACAGGAAGAGGTTATGACTTAGTGAGGTGCATGCTGGGGCAGGTGGGACGAGCAGGACGGGACTGAGGAAGGCATTTCAGAACAAGCAATTTGGAGATGGTGAGGTGGGTAGTTAAGGCTGGAAGAACCTTCACGTCCGTCAAAAAGGGGAAGATGATTTCTCTCTGGGCTCTGATGAACTCTATAAAGGTTTCATAGAATCCCACAACTGTGGAATACACCCCTGGGACGTCCCGCTCACTCACCTCAAGGAAATCCATGGCACACACTCCGTAACTGCTATTTGCAGGTATCATTAATGGACCAGAGTACTCTTTTCTAGTGGGCCAGGATGCATCCTCAGAATCTCTTTCAATGCAGTGTCCCAGCAGCTCTTGTCAGTCAACCAGAGGGGGTATGCCCTCGCTGATGTGCCCTCCAATGTCTCTTACTTGTAGTTGGAGAAACTGAAGCCCAGAGAAAACTTGCTGAGACCTTTAAGTGTGTCCGTGGCCCGCGATATGGAGCAAACAATCCTGCTTTAGGTACATCACTCTGAAAAAAGAAGTGCAAAAAGATGCAATCATTGCTCATCATCTGCCAGCTAGCACCTGGCGGTAAGCACCGGCCTTTGTATTCTTGCTCTTGCGATGGTTCTTGTTCTGCCTAAATGGATAGCTGTTTCACTGATAGCCTTGCACGTTCCTTTAAGTCCAGCTTCGGTGAATTCACTTTCACCCTCATGATCTTCTGCTATAAAGTCTGGGTGACCAGGCAGGCTGAAGGGTGTTCCTAAGGAAGATGGCAGGAGAAGGGAAGGGAATTTTTTTAGTTTTGCTCCCACACATTGGAGATCTAAAACTGGAAATGGGAGAAGGGCCAATACGGCGGATTAGGTAAATGCTATCCCTACTGCCTCCCAGGATCACACCAAAATTACAAATAAATTATGGAACAATCAATCTCAAGAATCATCTGAAGACTAGCTGAACAGAACCCCTACAACTAAGGATCTAAAGAAGAGGTCACATCGAGACTGGTAGGAGGGTGGAGACATACAAAGTGCTGACTCCAAACCTACAGATAGTGGTTGAACACCAAGAGGGACACCTCCTTGGCAGAGCTTCCCCCTGGGAGAGGTCCCAGCCCCCCGTTGGGTTCTCCAGCCCAGGGGTCCTGTGCCAGGAAGAATTCTCACAACACCTGGCAGTGAAAATCAGCAAGAACTCTGTCTGTCCATCGCAGTGAGACAGAAGGGAACTGGAAACCTAGATGCCTTCTTAAAGGGCCTGCACGCAGACTCACTCACTTGCAAACACTCACCTGGTCTCTGGTGGAGGGGCGGCAGCAACTCAAGAGGTGCCATAGACTGAGTTGTGTGGCTTTGAGGCAAGGGCTAGAGGGACCAGAAATTGTCCCTGTGTGGAGCCTGCCTCACGTGTAGCCTAGAGGAGAGTGACACATTTTCTATGTTGAACCCTCCCCCAAAGGGTCAAATCTGAGAGCACATTGGTCTGGTAAACTTTGCTATGTGTGCCACCTTGGTGATGCCCTGGGTCCCCACCCCTCACAGCTAGTTCTGCATCGCTGGGGGTACTCTTGGCTATAGAGTGGCCAGTCCTGCCCCACGCGCTGAAGAAGCCTTTTACAGCAGTGGATGGCTCGTGGCAGCCCAGGCAGCTTTTGGTGGTGAGCAGTGAGCTACACCCTGCACCGCAGACTCTCTTGGGCAGCTCTCAGGGACCTGTGGGCTTAAGGTGAGCAGCGGCTGGCCACAGTGTTCTCATGGCAGTTTTGCAAAGTGGTTGTAGGCTTGGCACTGGTTCAAGAACCCAAACAGCATGAACTTTGTAAAACCCACCACCCACACCCAGAACTCCCTGGAACCCAGCCTTGCCCCCCTAGGGCTGCATTGCTCAGGGCACTGTCAACACCGGGTCAACCAGCCTGCCCCATGCACCTAAGGAGGTTCTTTCAATGGCTGAGCCTTATAGGCAGCTGGCAGGTGGCAGGTGGCAATAGACAAGGAGCCCCGGGCCTTTTGCTAAGCTGCCCCAGACTTAGTACTGGTGGCAGTTGGCCTCAGTTCACAGTGAAGCCACCCCCACAAGCCTCTAGGTCAAGCACAGGTAGCACCCAACCACATAGAGCTGCAAAGCTCCTACCAGGCAGTCCTGGGCCGGTCACAGGCAAGGCTGAAATTGGCCTGCACGGGGCCCCCTTCAAAGAGACACCAGAGACAACACACCCAGAGGCTGGCTTCAGACCACACTAGAGCACTACTTGGTTAGCCCCACAAGTGGCACACCCAAAGGGTGGATTCAACGGGCACAAGAAACCATGGGGGTGAACCCCACTTAGAGGAGTCAGCCCCAATACAGTAGCTCATACACTGTGGGCATAGCCCATCCTCACAGTCAGCCATCCTGGGAGTCAGTCCCATCCAATGATGTGCCAAAAGCAATCATGGCTTAACTATAACAGGAGAATACACAACACACACCCTCCTGGAGCCCATGCAGAGGAGATCAGGGAGACTGCGTCATTGGACTATACAAGACACATACTACATAAGGCCACCCAGTGAAGACTGAGAGACATAGGAGATCTACCCAATACATAGAAGCAAACACAGAGAGGCAGCCAGAATGAGGAAACAAAGAAACATATCCCAAGTAAAAGCACAGGAGAAACCTTCAGAAATAGATCTAAACAAAATAGAAGCAACCAAACTACCAGAGACAGAGTTGTTTTTATTATTAATATTATTATTATTATTAGTAGTAGTAGTTTCAGGTGTACAAAGTAATGTAATAGTTAGACATTTATACCCCTCACAAAATGACATCCCCTCCAATCTACCACCCCTCCGACATCGCACAGAGCTGCCACAGTTCCAGTGACCCCATTCCTTGTGCTGCACTCCACAACCTGTGAATATGTATATATATATGTGTGTGTGTGTGTGTGTGTGTGTGTGTGTATATATATAAGTGTGTGTGTGTATATATATAAGTGTGTGTGTGTATATATATATATATAAAATCGTAGTCGACACTCATCACTATTCAGCTTCAGCTTCAGGTACACACCACAGAGGTCAGAAATCTACACTATCCATGAAGTGGTCTCCCTACTAAGACAAGTGTCCATCAGATACCCTACAAAATCTTTACAACGTTACTAATTATGCTCCCCAAACTGCCCTTTGTATCCCCGTGGCAATTTTGTGGTTACTGACTGTGCTTTCTAATCCCCTCACCTTCTCCCCCATCCCCACCCCTCTCCCATCCAGCAACCCTCAGTTTTTTCTCTATATCTGATTAGCCTGTTCATTTATTCTATTCTTTAGATTCCACATATAAGTGAGATCATATGGTATTTGTCTTTCTTCATCTGACTTATTTCACTTAGCATAATGTTCTCTAGGTCCATCCATATTGTTGCAAATGGTAAGATTTCATTCTTCTTTATGGCCAAGTAATACTCCATTGTATAAATGTATCACAGTTTCCTGATCCAGTCATCTACTGATGGGTATTTCGGTTGTTTCCATGTCTTGGCTATTGTGTATAGTGCTGCAATAATCACAGGGGTGCATAAATTTTTTTTGAATTATTGTTTTGGATTTCTCTGGATAGATACCAAAGAGTGGGATTGCTGAGTCATAAGGTAGTTCTATTTCCAGTTTTTTGAGATACCTGCATACTGATTTCCATTTGACTACACCAATCTGCAATCCCACCAGCAGTGCACGAGGGTTCCCTTTTCTCCACATCCTCGCCAGCACTAGTTCTTTGTTGACTTGTTGATGATAGCCATTCTAACCAGAGTGAGGTGGTAGGTGTCTCATTGTGGTTTTTATTTGCATTTCTCTAATGATAAGTGGGATTGAGCATTTTTTCATATGTCTGTTTGCCATCTGTATGTCCTTTTTTAGAAAAATGTCTCTTCATGTCCTCTGCCCATTTTTTAATTGGGTGTTTTGTTTATTTGGTGTTCAGTTGAACAAATTTTTTTAATAAATTTTGGATATTAACTCCTTATCAGATGTATCATTGACAAATATCTTCTCCCACTCAGTATGATGCCTTTTTGTTTTATTGATGGTTTTCTTTGCTGTGAAAAAAACTTTCTAGTTTGATGTAATCTGATATGTTTATTTATTCTCTTACTTCCCTTGCCTGAGGGGATATATCAGTAAAAATGTTACCAAGGGTAATGTTTGCAAATTTTCCTCCTATATTTTCTTCTAGGAGATTTATGGTTTCAGAGCTCACATTTAAGTCTTTAATCCATTTTGAATTTATGCTTGTATATGGTGTAAGAAGGTGGTCCAGCTTCATTTTTCTTTTGCATGTGTCTGTCCAGTTTTCCCAGCACCATTTATTGAATAGACTGTCTTTACCCCAATGTAAATTCTTGCTTCCAATGTCACAGATTAAATGACCATATAGGCATGGATTTATTTCTGGGCTATCTATTCTCTTCCATTGATTTATGTGCCTGTTTTTATGCCAGTACCATGCTGTTTTGACTACTATGGCCTTGTAGTATGATTTGATGTTGGGTATCGTGATACCTCCCACTTCAGAGACAGAGTTTTAAAACACTGATTATAAGAACGCTTAAGGAACTCACTGAAGATTTTAGCAAAGAGATAGCAAGCATAAAGTAGGTCATAAAAATTATAAAAAAAGAACCACTCAGAAAAAAATATAATAACTGAAATGAAGAATATGGTAGAAGGAATCAACTGTAGATTAGATGAAGCAGAGAATCAAATCAGCAATTTAGAAGACAAGGTAGCGTAAAACATTGTATCAGAACAGCAAAAAGAAAAAAGAATAAAAGAAAACAAAGATAGTTTAAGAGACCTCTGGGACAACATCAAACACAACAGCATTTGCCTTATAGGGTACAAAAAGGAGAAGAGAGGGAGTAAGGGATTGAGAACCTATTTGAAGAAATAATGACTGAAAACTCCCCTAACCTGGTAAAGGAAATAGACATACAGGCCCAGGAAGTGCAGAGAGTCCCAAACAAGATGAACCCAAACAGGCCTACATCAAGATACATCATAATTAAAATGACAAAGGTTAAAGACAAAGATAGAATCCTAAAAGCAGCAAGAAAAGAC
The DNA here is from genome assembly GCF_004115265.2 of Rhinolophus ferrumequinum. Taxonomy (NCBI): domain Eukaryota; kingdom Metazoa; phylum Chordata; class Mammalia; order Chiroptera; family Rhinolophidae; genus Rhinolophus; species Rhinolophus ferrumequinum. Next base: position 89,857,935 of record NC_046291.1, on the reverse strand, counting down.
TACTAGTACTTACAAGGGAGCTCCAATAAGACTGTCAGCTGATTTGTTTTTTTTTAAAAAAAATTTTTTTATTGGAGAATATTGGAGAACAGTGTGTTTTTCCAGGGCCCATGAACTCCAGGTCGTTGTACTTCAATCTGGTTGTGGAGGGCGCAGCTCAGCTCCAGGTCCAGTCGCCGTTTTCAATCTTAGTTGCAGGGGGCACAGCCCACCATCTCATGCGGGAATTGAACTGGCAACCTTGTTGCTTATGAGCCCGCACTCTAACCAACTGAGCCATCCGCTGCCCCTCCAGCAGCTCAGTGGCAGCTCATTGTCTTCAATCTAGATGTGGAGGGCACAGCTCACTGGTCCATGTGGGAATTGAACTGGCAACCCTGTTGTTAAAAGCTGGCGCTCTAACCAACTGAGCCATCTGGCCGCCTCTCAGCTGATTTCTTAACAGAAACTCTGTAGGCCAGAAGGGAGTGGCAGGAAAAATTCAAAGTGATGAAAAACAAGGGCCTACCACCATGAGTACTCTACCAGCAAAGCTATCACTTAAAACTAAAGGAGAGATAAAGACCTTCTCAGACAAGAAAAAGCTAAAGGAATTCATTATCACCAAGCCAGTATTATAAGAAATGTGAAAAGGACTTCTTTAAGCAGAAGAAAGGAGAAAACAAAAAATGAAGATTAGAAATATGAATAATGAAATGGCAATGACTGTGTACCTATCAGTAATCACTTTAAGTGTAAATGGATTAAATGCTCTAAATAAAAGACATAGGGTAGCTGAGTGGATAAGAAAACAAGATCCATGCATATGCTGCCTATAAGAGACAGGTTGAAAAATACATATAGATTGAAAGTAAAAGGATGGAAAAAGATATTTCACATAATGGAAATGAGAAAAGAGCTGTGTAGCAAGAATTATATTGGACAAAATAGACTTTAAAGTGAAGACTATAATATGAGACAAAGAAGGACATTACGTAATAATAAAGGGATCAATTCAACAAGAAGATATTACCCTAGTAAACATTTATACACACAACATAGGAGCACCTAAATATATAAAACAAATTTCACTGACATAAAAGCAGAGATCAACAGTAACATAATCATAGTAGGGAACTTTAATACCCCATTGACACCAATGGACAGATCTTCTAGACAGAAAATCAAAACAGAAACAGCAGCCTTCGATTACACAGTAGACCAGATGGATTTAATTGATATTTTTAGATCATTTCACCCCAAAGCAGCAGAATATACATTCTTTTCAAGTGCACGTGAAACATTTTTTAAGATAGATCACATATTAGGCCACAAAATAAGTCTCAGTAAATTTAAGAAGATTGAAATCATATCAAATGTCTTCTCTGATCACAATGGTATGAAACTAGAAATCAACAACAAGGAAAAAACTGAAAAACACCCAAACACATGGAGGCTAAAAAACATGCTACTAAATAATGAATGGGTCAACAACAAGATCAAGGAAGAAATCAAAAGATACCTTGAAACAAATGAAAATGGAAACACAATGACCCAAAATCTATTGGACACCACAAAAGCAATCCTAAGAGAGAAATTCATAGCAATGCAGGCCTACCTAAAGAAACAAGAAATCTCAAATGAACAGTCTAACTTTAAACCTAAGAGATCTGGAAAAAGAACAGCAAACAAAGCCCTAAGAGAAAACAAGAAGGAAATAATAAAGATCAAAGTGGAAACAAATGAAATAGAAGCTAAGCAAACAATACAAAATATCAATGAAACCAAGAGTTGTTATTTTGAAAAGTTAAACAAAATTGACAAACCTGTAACCAGACTCACTCAGAAAAAAAGAGAGAAAACCTAAATAAATAAAATCAGAAATGAAAGAGGAGAAGTGACAAAGGACACGACAGATACACAAAAAAAATTTAAGAAAATTCTATGAGCAACTATACACCAACAAATTGAACAATCTGAAAAAAATGGATAAATTCCTAGAAGAATACAGTCTTCCAAGGCTGAATCAAGAAGAAACAGAAAATATAAACAGACTGATTACAACTAATGAAATCGAATCAGTAATCAACAAGCTCCCAACAACAAAAGTCCTGGACCAGATGGCTTCACAGGTGAATTTTACCAAACATTCAGAAAAGAATTAACATCTATTCTTCTCAAACTATCCCAGAAAGTTCAAGAGGAGGGAAGGCTTCCAAGCTCATGTTACAAGGCCACCATTACCTTGATCCCCAAACCAGACAAAGACATTACAAAAACAAACAAACAAAAAACCAAAACCCAAGAAACTATAGGCCAATATTTCCAATGAACATAGATGCAAAGATCCTCAACTAAATACGAGTAAGCAGAATTCAGCAATACATTAAAAATTCAGCAATACACCATGATCAAGTGGGATTTCTTCCTGGTATGCAAGGTTGGTTTAATATCTGCAAATCAATTAACATGATACACTACATAAACAAAATGAAAAAAAATGAAAAATAAAAATCCTCCAGTCGTATCAATAGATGCAGAAAAATCATTTGACAAAATCCAGCATCCATTTATAATAAAAACTCTCAGCAAAGTGGGAATAGAGGGAACATATCTCAACATAATAAAGGCCATATATGAGAAACCCACAGCTAATATCATACTCTATGGGGAAAAAGCTGAAAGTGTTCTCCTTAAGATCAGGAACAAGACAAGAGTTCCCACTTTCACCACTTTTATTCAACATAGTTCTGGAAGTCCTAACCACAGCAATCAAACAAGAAAAGAAATAAAGGCATCCAAATGGGAAAGGAAAAAATAAAACTGTCATTATTTGCAGATGACATGACACTACATGCAGAGAATCCAAAAGATTCCACCAAAAATGTACTAGAACTAGTAAATCAATTTATTAAAGTAGTAGGATACAAAATTAATGTTTAGAAATCAGTTGCATTTTTATACACCAGTAACAAACTATCAGAAAGAGAAATTAAGAAAACAATCCCATTTGCAATGGCATAAAAAAATAATATACTTAAGAATAAATTTAACCAAGGAAATAAAAGACCTGTACTCAGAAAATTATAAGACATTGAAGAGAAAAACTGAAGAATCTACAAATAAAAGGAAACACATACCATACTCGTGGATAGGAAGAATTAATATAGTTAAAATGTCCATACTGCCCAAAGCAATCTATAGAGTCAATGCAATCCCTATCAAAATACTAACAGCATTTTTTTTTTTTACAGAACTAGAACAAATAATACTAAAATTTATATGCAGTCATAAAAGACCCCAAACAACCATGGCAATCCTGAGAAAGAGGAACAAAGCTTGAGGTATCACCATACTTGATATCAAATTATACTACAGGTCTATTGTATTCAAAACAGCTTGGCATTGGCATAAAAACAGACACATAGATCAATGTTACAGACTAGAGAGCCCAGAAATAAATCCATCCATATATTATCATTTAATCTATGACAAAGGAAACAAGAATTTACACTGGGGTAAAGACAGTCTATTTAATAAATGGTGCTGGGAAAACTGGACAGATACATGCAAAAATGTGAAACTGGACCACCTTCTTATGACATATACAAGAATGAACTCAAATGAATTAAAGACTTAAATGTAAGACCCAAAACTATTAAACTCCTAGAAGAAAATATAGGAAGTAAACTGTCAGACATTACTCTTAGTAATATTTTTACTGATATATTTCCTTGGTCAAGGGAAACAAAAGAAAAAAAATAAACAAATGGGACCACATCAAACTAAAAAGTTTTTTCACAGCAAAGGAAACCATCAACAAAATGAAAAGACATCCTACTGAATGGGAGAAGATATTTGCCAATGATACATCTGATAAGGGGTTAATATCCAAAATTTATAAAAAACTCATACAACTCAACACCAAAATAAACAAACAAACAAATCCAAATAAAAATGGGCAGAGGACCTGAATGAATAGACATTTCTCCAAAGAGGACATACAAATGGCCAATAGACATATGAAAAGATGCTCAACTAATCATTAGAGAAATGCAAATGAAAATCACACTGAGATACCACCTGACTCCTGTTAGAACAGCTACCATCATAAATCAACAAGCAACAATTGTTGGTGAGAATGTGGAGAAAAGGGAACGCTTGTGTACTGTTGGTTGGACTGCAAATTGGTGCAGCCACTGTGGAAAACAGTATGGAGGTTCCTCAAAAAATTGAAAATAGAACTACCTTATGACCCAGCACAGCAGTTCCATTCCTGGGTATTTATCCAAAGAAATTTAAAATACTAATTCGAAAAGATATATGCACCCATATGTTTATTGCAGTGCTATTCACAATAGCCAAGATATGGAAACAACCAAAATGCCCATCAGTAGACAATTGGATAAAGAAATTGTGGTACATTTATACAATGTAGTATTACTCTGCCACAAAAAAGAATGAAATCTTACCATTTGCAACAACATGGATGGACCTAGAGGATACAATGCTAAGTGAAATAAGTCAGACTGAGAAAGACAAATATCATATGATCTCACTTACATGTGGGATATAAAGAACAGAATAAATGAATAAACAAAACAGAAATAGACACATAGATACAGAGAACAAACTGATGATTGCTTGATGGGAGGGGAGCTGGGGGGACGGGTGAGAAAGGTGAAGGGATTAGGAAGTACAAATTGGTCGTCACAAAATAGTCACGGGGATGTGAAATACAGTGTGGGTAGTATAGTCAGTATGCTGTAATAATCATGTATGGTGTCAGATGGCTACTAGACTTATTGGGAGGATCACTTCATAAATTATATAAATGCCTAACCACGGTGTTGTACACCTGATACTAATATAAAGTAATATTGAATGTCAACTGTATGGTCACGGGGTGTAAAGTGCAGCACAGGGAGTATAGTCAATGGTACTGTAATAGCTGTGTACAATATCAGATGGGTGGTAGACTTGTTGGGGTTATCACTTTGTGAGATGTGTAAGTGTCTAATCATTATCTTGTTTTGTACACCTGAAACAAACAAAAAATAAAGCTGGAAATGACCTGAGGGAGCATATTCATAAACAATCATAATAACAATAAAAAGGAATCACACATCCTCATGAGGAAGTGACTTTTTTGATTCACTGGAAAATTGGGTCATTAATGCTTCTTCTCCTTGTTACCTCTGACCAGGTTCCATCCAGAAATCATTTTCTTTGAAAAGTGATCAGCTGATTGCTAAACAGAGCAGGATCTTTATTTTTATTTTTAAATTAAATTTATTGGGGTGACATTGGTTAATAACATAATAAAAGTTTCAAGTGTAAAATTGTATAATACATCATCTGTATATTGCATTGTGTGTTCACCACCCAAAGTCTAGTCTCCCTCCTTCACCATATATTTGACCCCCTTTACTCTCTTCATCTTTCCTCCATCCCCCTTCCTCTCTGGTAACCGGCCTATTGTTGTCTGTTTGAGTCTGTTTGTTTGTTGCTTTCTGTTTCATATCCCACATATGAGTGAAATCACACAGTCTTGTCCTTTTCCATCTGACTTATTTTGCTTAGCATGATACTCTCAAGATTCATCCATGTTGTGTCAAATGGCAGTATTTCATTCTTTTGTATGGCTGAGTAGTATTCCATTGTACATATGTACCACGTCTTTATCCAATCAACCATCGAAGGACACTTAGTTTTTTTTTTCATGTCTTGGCTACCATTAACAATGCTGCAATGACCATAGGGATACATATATCTTTACAAATAAATATTTTCAAAAATTTTCGAGTAGATACTCAGAAAAGGGATTGCTGGGTCATATGGTAACTCTATTCTTAACTTTTTGAGGAACATCTATACTGTTTTCCATAATGTCTGTACCAGTTTACATCTCCATCAACAGTATATGAGGGTTTCTTTTTCTCCACATTCTGTCCAACACTTGTTATTTGTTGTCTTGTTAACAGTCATTCTAACAGGTGTGAGGTGGTATCGCACTGTAGTTTTGATTTGTATTTCCCTTATAGCTAGTGGAGTTCAGCACATTTGCATATATCTATCTGTTGGCCGTTTGTATGTTTTTTTGGGAAAATTGTCTGTTCAGGTCCTCATTCGTTTTTTTGATTGGATTTTTTTTTTTTTTAGTTGTATGAGTTCTTTATATATTTTGGATATTAGTCCCTTATCAGAAGTATTGTTTACAAATATCTTCTCCCGTTTGGTTGCTTGCCTTTTTGTTTTGTTGATGGTTTCTTTTTCTGTGCAGAAGCTTTTAAGTTTGATGTAGTCCCATCACTTAGTTTTGCTTTTACTTCCCTTACCTTTGGGGTCAAGTTTACAAACACCTCTCTGAGACCAAGGTCCATAAGTTTAGTACCTATGTTTTCTTCTATGTATTTTATTGTTTCAGGTCTTATATTTAAGTCTTCAATTCATTTTGAGTTAATTTTTGTTTATGGTGTCAGATAGCAGTCTAGTTTCTTTCTTTTGCATGTGTGTTTCCAATTTTCCCAACACCGTTTATTGAAGAGGCTCTCCTTTGTCCATTTTACGTTTTTGGCTCCTTTGTCAAAAATTAGTTGCCCATATACATGTGGGTTTATTTCTGGGCTCTCAATTCTGTTCCTTTGATCTGTGTGTCATTTTTCTGCCAATAGCATACTGTTTTGATTATTGTAGCTTTATAGTATAATTTAAAGTCAGGGAGTGTGATACCTGTAGTTATTCTTTTCCCCCAGGATTGCTTTGGCTTATTTGCGATCTTTGTGGTTCCTTACAAATTTGATGTTTTTTGGGGTCCTACTTGAATAATGCCATTGGGATTTTGATGGGAATTGCATTAAATCTGTATATTGCCATAAGTCATATGGCTATTTTAACTATGTTGATTCTTCTAGTCCATAAACATGGAATATCTTTCCATTTCTTTTTGTCTCCTTCAATTTCTTTCAACAATGTCTTATGGTTTTCAGTGTATAGGTCATTTATTTCCTTTGTTAAGTTTATCCCTAGGTATTTTATCTTTTTTGTTGCAACTGCGAATGGAATTCTTTTCTTCATTTCTTTTTCTGATATTTAATTGTTAGTAGATAGGGACACAATGGATTTTTGTACATTGATTTTTGTATCCTGCAACTTTACTTTGTTTGTTTATTGTTTCTAATAATCTTTTGGTGGAGTCTGTAGGGTTTTCTAATTATAGAATCATGTCATCTGCAAAAAGTGACAATTTGACTTTTTCATTCCCAATTTGGATGCCTTTTATTTCTTTCTCTTGCCTGACTACTGTAGCTAAGACTTCCAGTACTATGTTGAATGACAGTGGTGAGAATGGGCATCCTTATCTTGTTTGGGATCTTAGAGGAAAAGCTTTCAGTTTCTCACCATTTAGTATGATCTTATCTGCAGGTTTATCATACATGGCTTTCATGAGGTATTTTCCTTCTATACCCATTTTATTGAGTGTTTTAATCATAAATGGATGTTGTGTCTTGTCAAATAGTTTTTCTGCATCTATTGATGTGATCATATAATTTTATCCTTTATCTTGTTAATGTGGTATATCACATTGATTGATTTGCGTATGTTGAACTATTTTTGAGTCAGGGCAGGATCTTTAAATGGACCCTTTGTCTAAAATATGTGGGAAGCTGAAAAGAGGTGCTGTGACTCTCAGTTCCCCTACAACTGGCTAATCCCAGGGAGCTAATTGCATTTGGAAAACCAAGGACTCACCGTGGCCTTTCCTTTAGCCAGGCCTGAATGCTGCTTTCAGAAACCCTAGTTCAGTCCAGATCAGCTAAAACCAGCAGCCTCTTATCTAGCAGGGTGTTCATTTGAGAAACTCACTGTAGCTTTAATGACTCCACACATTGCCTTAAAGCTCTGTTATTTTCCGTAGCCATATCTGATCCTAACTCATACTAGTCCTTGTTGGCAGCCCATTTCATAGATAGGAACACTGACTGCATCAGATAAGTTATAATGTCTGTCTGGTGCCACAGAGCATGTTGGGGTCAGACAGAAGAGTAGGCTCTGAGTCCCCTGCCTGTGAGCACAGCATGCCCCCAACACCTAACACTGTCCATCTCACCAGACACAGGCAGACTCAGCTTACATTGGGCAGCTCCTGCACTACCTGCTAAATTATTGGAAGGTGACTGTCTTTTTGGATGGTTATAGAACATCACTGAAGCGCATGTAGAGCTTGGTTTATCTGGAGTTTGTTCTTAAAGATGCTTGTTTTGGTAATAGTGGTTATTGGTGATACTAGATGCAATTTTACCCTCCAGCGTCACCACAGGGAGAAGCATACACTGAGGCATGGTATAATTTTCTAAGTGTGTGGCAGGTATTTCTTGAATAGTCCTCACCTCGCAGATGTGTATCAAATAACACATACGAATAAAGACATGAGCTTTCAAAGGTAATCTGTTGTATCCCTCTGCTTCGAGGTAGTCTTTCCCTAACTTGTGCAAGACAGAACTGTCTTTTTCATTCATTTTCCTTTTTAAAGTGTGTCAACGAAGGAGAGTCCCTAACATGTGTGGGTCAACCACTTCAGCATTTAACAGCCCTCATGGTCAGGAAATGGATCCTGACATTTAACCTAAATTCTCCTTGTTGACGATTTCCTTCTCCATCCTGGGACTCAGTGGAGTGAGGGAACAGCTGCTCACCATTCTTTCTCTGCTCTACCTGCTCACAGATGAAAATCGCCACAATGTCACCCTTTATCCTTTTCTTCAGGTTCAAGTGGAGCAATTTATTCGAGGGTTTTACCTTTCTTCATAGGATCTGTTTGTAAACTTATTCTAAATCTTTTCCATATTTCCCACATCATTGTTGAATTGGGATAGTTCAAAGCCGTCCTGATTAAGTGGGCCTGTTTTATTCCAGACCATGTACATTATGGACCTTTCTCTCCACTCCCACACAACCCCTTCCAGTAAAAGCAGTCACACAAATTAACAACCGCAACCCTACCTAAATGACTCATATTATACTTGTGGTCCACTATGGTTATCTACGGTTTTTTTTTTTTTTTTGGTGCCTTTATTGTATATTTGCTCTACCTATTATTCCTTTATCCTGACTCTGGATCATTTTTTTTTTTTTTTTTAAGAATCCTACTTAAGACATTTCCTTTTGGAATCTAACCTCGAAGATTACAACCATACTTACAATATGGCCCACTGATGTTAGATGTGAGAGAGGATTTTCCCATATTTTCTTGTTATACTTACAGATAACTTGAATGCGTATGCTGTTGTGGTTTCAAAATTGAAAAAAAAAATAAAAAAATAATATTAAGCATTTGGTTTATACCCAAGAGGTACAGATCTAAGTTTTATTTTCAAAGATTAGGATTTTTTTATAATAGAAGATACTTACATATGACATTTTAAGAGTATAATTTAAGATAGAATATACTTAGGGGTAGATTGTTTTGTAACAATGATAAGACTGAATATTTGCTGGGGCCAAATGTATATCAAACATGTGTTAAACTCATTATGTAAATCATTTGAAACAGGTCATCAGTGAAATAAAAATGTCAAGGAAAGATAGAGTGGGGAAGGATAGAAAAGTCAGAAGAATGTTCTGGAAGAGGTAGGACTTGAGTTGGGCCTAGACCTGGCCCAGGTTTCTTGGCTCCTAGTCTATGACTTTCATTCAGAGTCTTTGCTGGGTTTGTGAAGGTTAATATTTTTAAAGTCAAGAAAATCGACAAACATTCTTTTTTTTTTTTAATTTATGTTTGTTAACTAAGTGAATTAATCAAATAGGCCTTTTTATTGTATAATATTTTGTACACATAAAAGAATGTGTGACACCAACATAAGGTATTAATAATAAAATGCCCACTTTGCCAAGTTAAATTCCCTTTGTGGCCTGCCCCTGGAGTAACAGACTCTTTTTTTTTTTTTTTAATTTATTGGGGTGATAATTGTTAGTAAAATTACATAGATTACATAGATTTCAGGTGTACAATTCTGTATCACATCATCTATAAATTACATTGTGTGTTCACCACCCAGAGTCAGTTCTCCTTCCATCACCATATATTTGATAGATTGAGAAGCCTTGTTTATATTACAATGGTATGTTATTTAACAGATGATCCCTGTCTTCGTGATGGGCCATTAGCACAGGTGAATTTTGGGCAAGGAGTGGTTTAACAAGGGCATGGGCCAGATTTTGGAAAATGATTTGCCATTGACAAGAAGGTAACAGGCAAGTGGTTGTAGATCAAAGTCTGTTTTCTCAAAACTCTACGTAGCTGGGTCCATATCCATCCGTGCATGTACTCCCAGCCAAGTTAAGAGTGAGAATGTCTGTATTTTTATTGCAAATTAGAAAACAACACTTGAAGGAATCAAATGTTAGAACTTTAGATTCAGCCTCCCACTCTGGGAACAGAATTGGAGCAAAAACCCTCCAACTAACTCAGCGGGAAAATGAGGACCTGTGTTGAGCTGGTGCTGCTCCCCGATTCACTCACCTTCTAAAAGGGAAGTCATTCAAACACATTTCCTCCTGCGACTCAGATATGCTCTGCAAGAGCAATTGCTCTCAAGCAAGAACCTCATTCTAAAACATCATCTATTCAGGTCACTTTTCTGTACTAAGCACAGAAAGTGGCGTGGGGGTGTGAGGGGCCCCAAAGATGAGGGCTGACTCTCCCTCCAGTGAGTTGTGGGCCATTGGATCACTGAGGCATGAAAATTCGTCACAAGGTGTGTAGTAGGAGATGTGTTAAAAACCAGGGCCTCTATTTGATAATGTTTTCTCCATCTCATTACCCCAGTCGAACGCAACTTTTCTCTTCTTTGACCAACCTCTGCTCAAATATTATCACTTTTACCTGGCATATCTATCTATCTATCTATCAATCATCTATCTATCTAATCTATCTAATCTATCTATCTATCTAAAACATGTCTGATGTCTTCTCACTGGCTGCGATCTCCTAGAGGGCAGGTCTGTCTCACTGGCCATTTAGCATTTCCCACAATGCTGTGCACAATAAACACACAGTATTTGTTGACAGATGGGAGAATGAATGAATGAATGAATGAATGGTGGTAGTACGAGTAGGGCTGTGGGTGTCAGAGAGGAGAAAGTTTAATTAAAAACTGATGCTCATAATGTGCTTTATAGTTTTGCACAATTGCATCTTGTTTTGGGATTTTAATTGTTTTGTTTTGTTATCTGGCACTCAGATGTACAGAATTGGGTCGAGCAGTTCATGGAAAGCCATGGCAAATGTAATTTTTGCAGGTAGTTTTCCTCTCATTTTATTTTATTTTGTGATTAGTTCTCATTCCTTATCACCCATCAGTGGCCTCAGGGACTTCTGCCACTAAAGCTTATTCTTTCCTTGGAATGAGACCCAACTACTTTCTGTTTCCTCATGGAATTCCCACAGTATCTCTGATGGATGCTGGGGTTGTCAGCCTCCTCCTGCCTTCTGGGTTGGGTGTAAGGAGGGAGCTGGTAGCTCAAACCAGTTCAGTGGAGATGGGGTCCAACACAACAGAAGCCTGTGTGTACCTATTTATCACGTTAGTCCCTGCTCCATTTCTCAGCTCCAAATAAATGAGGAAATTAGAGAGAAGGGAAAAATAGGGGTAGGATTGTAAGATAAAATGACGTGTAAGGTTGGTGTGCAGAAGTACCTACCATAAATCTTGTGTCGTCTTTAGAGATCACCTTGAGCTTCCTGGTAGCTAAGGCAAAAAGTAAACAAAGTAAATGATGGATTATGAACATGGGCAGGTTACTCCTTAAGAGAAGCCCAGGTTTCCTGGTAAGGAGGCCTGAAGCTTCTCTCCTGTGATCTTCAGTGAAATCCATACACTAAATACAGCAACGATTGCATAGCACACCTTAGAGAGCAGGCAAACCATTTTCACTTATTTCCTTTGAGTTCATTATTTTAAATGATATTATCATATTATCTAATTATCATATATTGTTAGGGAATTGCAAATTAAAACAACGAGGAGACACCACTACACACACTATCAAGATGGGGTGTGGTGGCATGTCGTTACTACACCGGCAAAATCCAGAACCCAAACCACTGACAACACTAACTGCTGGTGAGGATGTGCAACCATAGGAATTCTTATTCATTGCTGGTGGAAGTACAAAAGAGGACAGTTACTTTGGAAGACAGCCTGGCAGTTTCTTATCAAACTAAACATACTCTCACCATATTATCCAGCAACTGTGCTCCTTGGTGTTTACCCAAGTAAGTTGAAAACTTATATCCCTCAAAAAACCTGCACACAAATGTTTATAGTAACTTTACTCATAATTGCTAAAACTTGGAAGCAACCAAGAAGTCCTCTAATAGATGAATGGATAAACAAACTGCAGTCCATACCTACAATGCAATGATAGTCGGCAGTAAAAAGAAAGGAGCTTTCAAGCCACAAAAAATCATGGAAGAACCCTAAATAAAGACAGGTAAGTGAAAGAAACCAATCTGAAAGGCTACATACTATATGATTCCAGCTATATAACATTCTGGAAAAGGCAAAACTATGGAGATGGTAAAAAGAGTAATGATTGCCAGGGGCTGGGGCTGGGGGAGGGTGGGAAGAGGACGGAAGGGATTAACAGATGGAACACAGGTGATTTTTAGGGCAGTGAAGCTATTTTTCTGTGTGGTACTATAATCGTGGATATACTCGTATGTTATTATACATTTGTCAAAACCCATAGAATGTTCAACACAAAGTGAACCCTAATGTAAACAATGGATTTTAATTACTAATAATGTATCAATATTCACTCATCAATTGTAACAAATGTACCGCACTGGTGCAAGATGTTAAAAATAGGGGAAATTGGGGCTTGTGAGGGGATATAAGGGAGCTCATACTTTTCATTTATTTTATTCTGTAAACCTAAAACTGCTCAACGTAAGGTCCACTAATTAAAAAAGCAAAGGATGCATGTATAGGTGCTCCTGGAATTGCAAGTCACTCGGGCATGAACTCCAGGCCGTGCCAAAGTCTTCTCTTTCTTGCACCCCGCCCATAAAGCCAAGGACCCTGCAGGCCTCCAGAGAGCCCTCCTGACTTACCTCCAGTGAGGGAGCCATATTCCACCCGAGGGACTAGCATAGAAAACAGGCGCCCCTCAGAGCCCTACACAGGTGTGCTCTCAGGCAGGTTCCTTTAACAGCTTTTCACCCCGGGCTTAGTCGCTGTCAAGTCAACATGCTACCTTAAAAGTGTCGAAAAGGTGCCACTTTTACAGGAAGTACTCAGGGCAAACCTCCTCTTACGTTGTCTAGGTGTTTATCATGACTTCCATTTTGTAGACCAGTAAACTGAGGCTCAGAGACCAAGTCCCACAGCACTAGGTTGCACACGTGGGATTCAGCTGGATGCTTACGATGGCGCCCTCATATCCGGATCTGCTCCGCTGGGTGGGGAGGTCAGCCGCCCCTCCCCTGCGCCCCTCCCCACGCCACACACTTCCAGCCCCGCCCCCTGGTCAGCTCCGCCTCCACCTGGCTCTGCCTCTGCTCGGTGTCAGCTCCCTGGGCTTTCCCACCCTCCTGCACAAAGCCTCAAGCTTGCAAGAGGTGAGTTCACAGTTACTTAGCACCAGAAAAAATAAAATAAAATAAAATCTCCCTAGATGTTTGTTAAAAAAAAGAAGATCCAAAAGACCCATCTAAAAGTGTACACTCAACAATAACAGATGTTTAACAGGCTTGTAGGACATTCCCATAAAGTTATAAACATATCTTTCAGTGGTTACTTAAGATAAACAGATACAACTCACATATTTTTTGGTATAAGAGACAACTTGCTGTTTGGAAGCCAAATAAAGATTCCTGAATGTGAGATGCACCTGAAAAAGATTAGAGATCATATCAAGGATATTAAACTTGGGCCAAATCTAACATGCTTTTGTTGGAGTTGTATATATCTCAGCAAAAAAATGGGTTTCAAAAAAACCCCACAAAACTCCATGCAGGAGACTTGGGGTTGATAGGGACCTGGGGGACATTTCTCCCCACCTTTACTGTGTTGTGCTTCTCTGGTGTGAGGCCACAGTCACGGGGACAGCCCGCTCTGCTCACTTCCACCCTCCTGGCTGCACTCATCTGACTGTTGCAGAGCACTTCCTGTGAGCTGGGTGCTGACCACGTGCCAGGCACACAGACCTGAAACAGACAGCACAGACTGATGAGAGAAACAGATGTACAAATAGATACTTTCATCAAATGCCATCTTATGAAAGCATCCCGTGATGCTCAATCATGTGGGCTCTGGGAGCCAGACTGCCAGAGTTCAAATCCTGGCTCTGACACTTACTTGCTCTATATCCTGGGGCAAGTTAATTTACCTCTCTGTGCTTCAGTGTTATCATCCTTGAAACCGTACCTGCATAGATAATGCATTGCCTTTTGTGCAAAGAACTACTCAAAACTTGGTGGCTTAAAATAACAAACATTTCTAGTGTCACAGTTTCTGTAGGTCAGGAGGGTGGGCATTGCTCATTGGTGCCTCTGAGTCCCAGTCTTTCCTGAGAGTGTCATCGAGGCCTGGTCTGGGACTGCAGTCTTCCCAGGGCTCCACCAGGAGAGGGTCTGCTTCCAAACTCACTCACAAGGCTGTTGGTGGCTTCAGGTCCTCGCTGGCAATTGGCCAGAGACTCGGTCCTTGCCACATGGGTTTATTGGGCTTCTCGCAATGGCAACTTTGCTTCTCCCTGAGTGGGACAGAGAGAGAGAGAGAGAGGAAGAGAGTCAGAGGTCAGTCTTTTTGTTACTTAATTTTCTATGTGACATTCTATCACTTGTGCCATGTGTGGTTTGTTAGAATCCAGGCACCAGGTACAGCCCACACTGAAGGGCCGAACCAGAAGGTCGGGTCCCTGGGGCTCCCTTCAAGGCTGTCCTGAGGTACCACCTTACCTCCTAGGATGGAGGTGAGGACCAATTGAGTTAACATTGTTGTGGGGACAGAGCCAGGAGTGCAGTTTCCAGGCTCTCGGCCTCACGTGGAAAGGTGCTGGCTCAGGTAGTAGGTGGCCATCAACTGTGATTGGATGGCCATCAGCTGTGGCTAGTTGACTGTCAGCTGTAACCAGTGAGCCATTGGCCATTAATATAACTGCCATGGCTACGCTAGCAGGAAATGGGGGCTAGCAAGAAGATGGTGGCTGAGCTAGCAAGTGCGGATTGCAGAGAGGTACGGAGTATAGTGGTATGACTCCCCTACCTATGGCTCCGTGGGTGTTCCTTTTTGGCCTCACCATATCCTGCGTTCTTATGTGGGGAGCAGGACCAGAGACCCCACATGCCACCCCGCGTGACACAGAGCTGAGTTCCCTTGTCTCCCACCATATGATATAAGCTGCTCAGGTCATTACAACTCTTCCTCACCTGAAAACCCACAGACGCATGTGTACGTAAACATTTCCTGCCCTTTTTTTCTTGTTTTCCTCTCTGTCTCTCTGCACTAGGTTATAAGCCTCATGGCAGCATGGATTTTTTTCTGTTGTCTCACACCTAGAAACAGTGCCTGGCACATAGCATTTTCTCTCATAAATAGTTATTGGATTGACTGACAGAATTGAGCTCTATCTCCATCGGGAGATGTGGTATTGCAATAATGTAATTCCACTATTGCAACTGTGGTTCTGTGTTCCTGTTCAGTGTTCTGATTCTTCTCTATGACACACACCATCCTTTCTGTTAGACCATCTCCAGCACCTCCCAAGAGTGCCTGCGTGCCTCTCAGAGCTCATGACCCCATCAGGTCACAGAACGTTTCCCACCACATCTAACCCAACTCCCTCCCATTGCAGTAGAGCAGGGACGGTTCAGCGTGGGGACAGAAAGCTGACCTGACACCGAATACAGGGGAAACACTCATCGTGGGAAGGGTAGTTGTGCCTTCGTCCCGGGAACCCTGAGCCCCTTCATTCTGACCTCTACAGAGTGTGGCTGCTTATGAATCTGCTGTTGTGTGCAGGAGTAGCTGGGAAAGAGATGGGGGTGGGCTTTGGGGCCAGTACCTGACCCACATGCTGGGTTGTTGGAAGGCATCATGCAATTTGAGGCGGTGTAGCGAAGTAGAGTCAGGGGGATGTTTGTTTACATCTCAATGCTGTCATTTCTTAGCTGTTGACCATTGGCAAGTCAGCTAACTTCTTTTGCCTCAGTTTCCCTTATTTATAAAATCGCCATGGAGAATTGCACCTCTCTCACAGGGTAGCTGAGAATCAAATGAGATGATATAGTGCCTTGTATGGGCTACGTGCTCAATTAACAATGTTTATTATTAGGAATAGTATCAGCAGCGGCAGCACCATCCGCTTTGGGGCAATAGAATGTTAGCATTGGAAAGGTCCTTAGGGGCCATCCAACTGCCTCATTTTACAGATGGAGAACCTGTGGCTCAGAGTGGTGGGTGACTTGGCCAAGGTGAGGTCGGGTCAGCAAGATGTACTAGCTCCTGTCCCCTGTGCCACATGTTTCTTCCCAGCAGCGAACACAAGGCCTGGCACATGGTGTTTATGGAATGAATGAAGGAATGAATGAATGAACCAGTAATCACGGAAGAACCTGCCATCCCTCTCATTTCCTCTTAGTCTTTGCAACATTGCTTTCTTGATTCACTGTAAAGTATGTGGAGATAAGAGAAGTGATATATATGGGATTCAGGGATTTGGGGATTTAGAAATGGAGAGCAATTCAGGTAGTGTTGGAGTTGGTTGTTATTGTCTCTCCAGCTAGCCAGCCTCTCTCCCTCCCTTCCCCTCATTCTTCCTTCCTTCCCTCCCTCCTTCCCCTGCCTGTCAGTCTGCCAGTTATTCTTTCATTCAATTCATTTTTATTGAGCACCTACTATATGCCAAGTTCTTCAGGCACTGTGCTAGGCATTGGGGATACAAGATTGAACAAAACTGGCTTTACTCCTCCCTCAAAGAACTTAGAGTCGAGGAGGAAAACCCCCACTAATCAAATGATCTCATAAGTGGGGCCATGCTTAGCAGGGCACCAAGGGGGCTGCTGCAGAGACATATGTGTATGTATGTGGGGAGGGTAGCAATTTGACCTGTCAAGACGGGCCTTCCTGAGGCCATGGCATTTGAGCTGAGAGCTGAAAGGCCAGCATGAGTTCATGAGGTGAAGGCCAGTTGGGGGCAAGGGGGAGGCATGCCCTAAGAAGAGGGAACGGGATGTGCAAAGGCCCTGAGCAAATGCAGGAAAGCCAGGTCAGACGGGGCCCAGAGAGAGTGAGTGGGATGAGGCAAGGGCTCTGCCATCAGGGCCTAGACGGTTCCTGTAAGGTGTCTGATCTAGATCCTGAACACATTGAGAAGTCACTGCAGGTTTTTAAGCAGATCTGCATTGTAAAGAGACTGTTTTGGCTGCCCCTTGGAGAAAGGCAGAAGCAGGGAGATCAGCGCAGGCAGGGGTCAGAGGTGTGGGTGGTGTGGAGGCTGCGAGGCATGTATCAAGAGAAATTTGGGAGGTAAAACTGTCAGGATATAGGCAGTTGTTAAATGGTTGTAAATACTTAGAGGATTTCCTCTACTGACTGAGAAATCCCCAGGCTCAGGGAGGCAGCTGCTCGCTCCCACGAAACAGGGCACATCAAGCCCCAAGCACGGTCCCTGGGAAGCGGCTGTCTGTACGCAAAGCCCTGTTTTCCACACACGCTGCATTGCTAAGAACTGGCGGAGTGCCCACAGTGGGCCAGGGCTGGGCGAGGCACCGTGGGCGCTCGGCCCTTGTCACACTAACGGAGGGGGGATCAGGTCTGAGGCTGCTTCCTTCGGCACCAGTGGCTGGATGCTGCTTCTACAACAAATATGGGGGAGAGGTAGCGTCGACTATAGGCTTCCAGATGTTTCCAAAGACCCCAGGTTGTTGTGGCCATAAAGATATTCAGGTTTCCTGTGGAGAAAGGAGGCTTCTTTGTCCTTCAGAGGTTTGTTTCTAACATGTCCAATAAATATCCATGTGCAGTCAAACTGGGCTTTTATCTGAATGACATGAAACATCTCTATGCCAGTGGTGAGAAATGCAGGTATTTTCAAATAGAAGAAGCGTTACTTGGGAGTATTGGGAAGTCATATAGCTTGCTGACTGAATTTTTGGGGCTTAAGCCAGATCGCAGAGTTTGGAGACCTCTGGTTTAGTCCTGTCTGCACAGCCATTCTGCAAACCTGGAATGACAGCTTCTCTTTTAGGCAGCCAGTCGAGATTGCTGAAATGATGAAAAAGATCCTTTCTTTTTTTTAACTTTGCTTCGCTGCAGGTATTTCGGCCTTCCTTAGCTGCATCGAGGCATCTGGCCTCACTGTGTGCTGGGAGCCCAGCTCTGCAGAGGACACTGACCACTTCCTCCAGTTCTGGGCTGAGCCCCGGCCTGGCTATCTCCCATTGTGCTGCAGACCCACCCACTGCATGGAGGCAAGAAGGTCAAGTGAAACATCTGAAGAGGGAAAAAAAAGACTCTCTTGAAGTGTTTCAAGAATAAGTACTAGATCCTGTGAGTTGTAACAAACACGGGCAAATCAGAGGTGAAGTTGCCAGTGATTTGTTGGTCTGACTTTACCTGTTTGAAAAATGCATTCCATGCTTCAAAGAACATTTCCTATCCTCTCTACAGATCCCAGAAAATGCATAAAGTTGCAAATATTATTGCCTCAGATCACTTGGGAAGTAGTGTATCAGTGGCAGCACAGAGACAGAAAATAAATTCTTTGCAAAAAAAAAAAATGCATGGACCATGTACAAAGACATTTATACACAGATTTATAAGTTCTTATAAATGCCATTTTCAGAATATTCATCTTAATCCAGAGCTATTTCCTTTTATGGAAAATAATTTTAAATAATAATTAATAAAGATTCCATCACCCTTAGTAAGCCTTTGGATTCAAGTATTTCTTTCATATCTTGCATGAGAGGAAATTTCTCTCTCAGTTAGGACTGCTGATGTATTGGTTCCCTGCAAAAGGGGGACATTTTGCTGCTTACTCCTGTAGTGGGAAAAAATGAAAGAGGGACTTGCTCTCCTCTGGTTTGTTTTCTTGAGCTTACGATGTTAAAATGTCTTCTTTCAGGGTTCCTTTTATATTGACTACCACCGCGCAGAAAACAAGCCAAGAGGACGTTGCTGCCTGACATGTCTGCCGCCCTCTGTGAAATCACAACAATGAACCCAAGAATACCTGGGTAAAAATCCCAGCCTCCAACGCGATTGTGTAATTTCTTTTGATAAATAGCTTGGACGAATGCTCATCAAAATTACTTTCTGGTTCTACCTTATTCAGCAGGACGAATGCATGACACGGCCCCAGAGGCTGGGATTTGTTAATTTGCAGATGTCTTTGCTCACGTGTGTCTGACCATGTTGGCAGCCCCCTTCCTTTCTGTGCACGCAGGGGTAGAGTGTGGGCCTCTCTGTCACGGCACCTTGGCCTTCTCACCTGCTGACCTGATTCCACAACCTGCGCACCATCCGCTATGTTTATTCAGGTAAGCACTCTGGATCTTTCACATGCTGGAAATTTACATTCCAGAAAGCCAAAGGGCTCCGGGGATTTGAAGACAGTGACGTTGTTGATGTGCGTCACTGTTCTCATCTCTAGGCTGGGGGACATATGTGGTTCAATGCGCAGGAAGAAGTGAGAAAACCTTATGATTATTATCATTTTTTAAATTGGATATTTGGACCACAAAATGAAATCTCGAGAAACCATTATCCACATGGGTTGAAGAATTTCAGGAAGAGTCCCCAGTATGCCAACCATATCAGCTAAAATTGATGTCACTGCAGTTTTAGGACTCAGCTAATGACATCAGGGAAAAGTGAAGGCTAAGATCAACTGTGTGAAATGGTGAACATGTGAACGGGGATTTACAAGCTGAGACCACCACAGGCCAGCTTCCATATTTCCTGCTGTCTGTTTTGGTAACTTTGGAAGAAGGACCAATTAAAATCACCCAAAGGCTAAGTTTACAAATATCTATCGGATGGGCCTGAGCTTTGCCTGATAGCCATATATGGTCCCCATCTAAGTAGGAAGCGTTGCCCTGGATTGAGAGAGATTCCACAGCATGGATGCCATTTCCCTCCCAGGTCTTAACCTTTCATAGCGAGACAGACAACCAGGAAAGTAGGAAATCGAAACAAGCTATGTTTAGCCGAATTTTACATACCATAATCTCTTTACCATGTCAAGCAAGACAGGAATGCTCAGGCCGATCGGTTCTGGCACAAATCCATTCCAGAGGAGAGTGATTTACAACTTAGCACCATTCTCGACTCTTCTCTGAGAGTGAAGTTAAATGACCCAAGAATAACATTACTGTGCACCGGGACGAGCGAGCATGGTCTTCGAGAGGGTGGTCTCGGGCATACGTGTTCACCCGTGGAGATGCAAGCTCAGACGTCACTCCAAAGCCCTGGTAAGGGTCAGTGCTTATTCCTGTTTGAAGAGGTCGACAGTGTGGTGACTTATGGGGTCTGAGGGAGAAGTGGGGCCGGGCCCAGGGTCTTTTGTTGCCTCTTTACCCATGAATGTTGAGTCAATCCAGGCCAGCGACAGGCAGCTTGTCACCCCCTCCTCTGATGCCAAGCCCTGGTGGTGGTGATGGACCCGACAGAAAGACATGAAGTCCCCTCTGCGGCAAGACTGATGTAAAGAGATATCAACAGTGTTGGAAGGCAGGTCGAATGGGTGGGCCCAGGCGGAGAAAGAAACAGGGCAAAGGTTTGAGTCATCACTGGTTAAAGTATCTTGATGTAAAAGCGAGCCCTTTAAAATAGTCTGAGAAGGCCCAAGAAACCCACCTGACAGGGCTTATAAATAGACGAGTGAGATGTTGAAATTATTTTAAGACAGATGCCTTTTTAAACAGTATTCAGAACACCTTTCGGGGCTCCGAGTTGCACTGTTCCTCAAGCAGGAGGCATTTCATCTTCACAACATCTGGAACTGTCAAGAAGGTAGCGCTGCCGACCTCAGCGATGCAGGCGTTTCTACATGAAAGTGCACCAACAAATCATACCATAATCGCAGGACAGCACAAGTGTTTCACAGGCAGCTATGGAGAAAACGCGGCTCTGGCAGGGAGGAGACCTTCCTGGAGTCCCAACCCCCTCCACTTTTACCAATGAATCAACTCTTTTAAGCAACTTTTCTGCAATTCTCCACCAAGCGGCTAATAACTGCAAGCAAGTTTCTTTTCTAGGCTTGTAGGAGGTGATTGACAAGAAAGTCGTTTTTTTTTGTTTTTTTTTCCTTCAGGTAAAATGTTCTCTGTCCCATAAATCTGTGGGCTTGACAGAGTTCGGTAAATCTGTGCTGTTGCTCAAGGAATTTCCATGATTACTTGCTTTGGGTTTTCCACAGGCCTTGTTAGGGGGGTGGGGTAGGGTGGGGACAGTGACAGCCCCTTGGTACATGAAGGGAGCCACTGTGGCCCCACACTGCCTTCTTACCATTGGCAAAGTCACATGGCCAAGTAAGACCTTTCTGGGGTGCCCAGCTGGATGGACTCTGAGCACTTCGCTGGAGAAGGGCCTTTCATTGAACACAACAAAGCTGATGATACTTTAATGTATTCAATAGCAGAGGCTCAAATGTGCCTGAAAAACCTGCGGCTCGATGCATTACTTGTGGCTGCATGCCAGAGCGCTGCAGGGGAAATGAAGGCAGGAGAACCCTACAAAGGACTGATTGGGAACTTCACACAGCTTTTCTGTAAGTTAGAGTGACCAAACGAATACTGCGGATACTAATGATGATAATGAATGCTTCATCAGTTTTACTAAAGCATTCTGGACCTTGTGAGAAGGATGGGAAAATGGCACTGGCTGTTGGAAGCTTTGGGATTTGTAAGAACCTCTTTGGTTGACACAATAAGGACAGAATCTCCCAGGGCGCAGGGAAAGCTGGGGTGGTGATGAAACGTCCATCATCGTCGTCACTGGTTAGCTCTGCGTCAGTGGCAAACCGGCCATTACCCTTGTGATCAGGCACATCCTTTGAGTTTGCTTCCTGGCGAGAGGAGTGGTAGTCCCTGGAACTTGAGCAACGCAGGCTGCCTGGCCCATGTTAGGGCCGAGGAAACCCGGCTGGGCATAGTTAGGGGTGGCGAGGATTTCAGGGGTCAAATATTTAAACATCTGGTTCCTTCCTGAAGCCAGCTTCAGCTCAGACACCTCCCTTTGGGCAGGGGGTGCAGGAAGTCCCTGGCTGCCGTTATTTGCATACAGGCACTTGGTTTCATTTCTCTTTTGCTTCTTATGGAAGAATGCTTGCCCGAGTGAGAACAGGCAACTGCACAACTTCTACCACCCTGTGGTAACTTCATGCCATGACAGACACTCCTGAGACTGGGGCTTCATTGAATTCTCGTGAGAAACAGCGCCCAAAGTTCCTGGGTGCCCCTGTTAGTCCTGCAGTTCATGCAACATCTTTAGGTAGCTGGGGAGGTCAGCTCCAGCCTGTGTTTTCAAAGTTTGAGAGACCTCAGTATCACTAGTGCTGGGATTCTTGTTCTGAGTGGTAGAGTACCAGCCAGGAGACAGAACCAGAACAAGCACCAGCCAGAGCCCACAGTGATGTCCCAAGTCCAACATTCAGTGAGGGGTTGGGGTTTCAAAAAGGAAAGTGGTCTGCCCATTGAAGCTGACAAAAGCGTTTGCAGGGTTTGCATTTTCTCCCAGCCTGTACGTCTCCCAAATGTTTCTTTTCCACAGTCTGCCCCTCACCCCCAATTTTATATATAGCAGATGGCCTTCAAACAAATCAAGGAGCAGAAGCTGCAAAAAACTTAAAGAAAAAAAAAAAGACAGTGAAACTCATATATTTCTTCAAACGATAAGATGAACTACAGATGTTTGCTGAAGGGTGATGGTGCTGCCTACAACTTAAGAGGAGTCGATGTAAAAGAGGCGTCCACTTGTGTTTAGCGTTGGACAAGCCCGGGAGCTGTCAGAGTGTGATTTATGGGGGTTGTTTGTGAGGTTTTATGTCACTGGCAACATGGCAATTAAAATGCTCTGCTCTTCTGCCTATAGAGCTCTTTCTCTGTGGACACAGGCGTGGAGTCCATGATGGAAACGTGGTGCCACCTCACAGCCAGGTGAGGATGGATGCAGCTCTCCCAGGCCCAGCCCAGTTCCTGGTCTCCGGCCTTCTGACCAACACTCCTGCCCTCTTGCTCTTGGGCCTCCCTCCCTCCCCCACCCCCCGCAGAGTTCTTGGTCATCGGGAACAAAGTCCTGTTCTTACCTGACACCTGCAGTCAGATTAATCTCAAATTAAGCTTGACAAAGTTACTAAAAGAGAAACAGTTGTCTGTTACAGAGCCCAGCTGCATATAGGAAACAGCTGCTCGCTAGGCACGGGTTTTTGAAAAAGGAAGAAAAGAACCATCGCAGAGCATTAAAAATGAACATAAAGTATATATGGGGATGGCCAGCAGAAGCCTGTAATTAGCACAATGGTACGTATCTGTGTTTCTATTCAAAGCTTCTTTTTCAGGACTTGTTGTAACTTGGTCATAAATATTTAGTACAAACTTAAACTGAAGATGCAAGACCTTAGCCGAATGCTGTCTCCCCTCGTCTCTTTGCTTTCCAAGGCTGATTCTTAAGCATGGAAGGAGGGAAATGTATTTTGGCTACACACACCCACTCCCAAATACAAGCCGACGTATGCGTCCGTGCAAACGCAGACACCTATGCCCATCACACGTGTGCACAGGGCCCTTTTCCAGCTTCTAAGTGGTGGGTTTGAGGCCAAGGCTGCAGAGTCCCGGGCAGAAGCTGCGGGAGGAGGCCCCAGCTGGCCTCTGGCCTCTGGCACAGAAATGTGGGGAGCCTTTGAAGTTACCACAACTCAGGTGGAAGCCTCTCAGAGCAGCCTCCAGAGGAAGTCATTCATTTTCAAACAAAGAGGAAAATTCCTCAGGATCCTGGTGTTTCCACTAAAACAAACCTCTGCAAGGTTACTCTCCAGAGGATCAAGCACCAGCTGTTCCCCATCTCTACAAGGCTGTGAAGTGAGGAAATGGGCTGCCTGTACTGCAGCATGAGAGATGTAAGCTAGATCGAAGGAAGCCTGGTGAGACAGGCCAGGACCTCGGCATGGGGACCAGGAAAGCTGATGTGGTGGCGTTCAGAGAGGCAGGGATATGGACAACGCGGCTTTTTAAAGATCTGTGTTCATGCTGAAAATAGCAAGCCACGGCCTCTTCACCCGGCCACTGAGTTCGCTGGTGACTATGCCAACACACGGGACTCACCCAGTGAAAGCCGGGGAGGACCCTCGGCCCAGCCGCTCTCCTTCGCCACTTCTGGCAGAACTACGTCCCAAAGCTTGCACAGAGATGAGAATCTTGCTTATTTTTAAAAGATTTTAAATTACCTCATAGTGGACATTTGTCTTTTTTTTTTTTTTTTTTTTTTTTGACTGCCCTGCCTCTTAAATTCCTTTTTTGTGTAGGAGTTCCTGACCCTTTGAATCAGAGTGGGAGTCAGAAACTTCCTCTCATTTCTGAGGCTGGCAAGTCAGTCCCTCGCCTTCTGTCCTCCCTTTGCAGGCTGGACGATGAGCCCTTGGTGCTGGAGACGAATCTTGTCTTGCCCACACAAGGGAAGTGGCAGGAGAAGGACACGAATGCAGTTTGGGCCATCCGACACGACTCAGGGAGGTGATAATAGACGGGACAGATAACCACACAGAGTATCTGTCAGTTGGGGTGCATCGAATATCAGGTTCAGGTTTGAGTGCTGAGTGGATCCTGTTAACAGAACAAATAATAAAGGCCAGAAGAAAGGCTGCGAGGTAGCTGACCATGGTGGACAGGCAGGGCTGGCACACTTTCACGAAAACCACGGAGTCTTATGACAGAACGGCAGGCTTCACAGCAAGGGCTAGATTCAGATCTGACTGAGTGATCCTGGGCAAGAATTATCTTCTCTGAGCTTCCATTTCTTCGTCTTCAAACCCTGAGTCCTTACAGGATTATTTTGAGGATCACATGTGGCTCCATGCTGAGCACCTAGTAGGTACACAATAAATGGTACATGCTCTGCCATCTAGAAGGAAATCCAGAGGAAGTAGAAGACATGGATTAAGGCTTATGGAGAACATATAACTATATTAGGGTGTTAACAATACCATAGCAACAACAGATCCTCAAATGGAAAATGTGTGTGTCCCAAATAGCAGATTCCTCTCCAGTTTTCCTGTTTGCAGAGCCTAATGGAGGAGCTGGAATAACAGGGGTAGGCTTTATTCCCCACTCATGCCCCTACCCTCATCTCAGATGCACTCCTTTCCCTCCCCTGTCCTGTGCTCTGGGTCCAGCATGGCTGACTTGCACGCATATCTCCTAGGCTCCCTGCTTCTGGCTTCTACCTGGGTTTGGCCAACTCCAGCCTGCCTCCACCTCTCACCAGGCTCCAAGGAAACCATTCTCTTTAGGCCACGGGGTGGATATAGTTTCCTGCTATTGCTAATCTCTGGGGCTTTGATTTCCTATGGTGGTTTTCAAAGCACTATCCATATTTCTGTAAGTGGCCCCTTTATTAAAATCTGTTTGGAATCTCATCTGAGTGTGTTTTCTCTTTCTTGCTGGGAGACTGAAAAAGAGTGTGACTGGATACAGGTAAAGTCAACCTAGGAAGACTTCCTGCAGGAGGGCGTCTCTTCTCCAGGGTTTTGGAGGAGAACCACGGTCATTTGATAGAGATATAGAATAGAAGGCTAGTATTCCTGTCAGGGAGACTGGAGTCAGCAAGTGCTTAGGAGTTAGACACCCCGTGGGTTCTTCTTGGGGATGGTGAGAGCCCAGGTCAGCTGGACACCCATGCAGAGTCAGAAAGGGGGAGAACAGTGATACTAAAAATAGAGAGCAGCTGTCATGTATTTACTTATTGTCATGCACTGTTGTGACAAGCATGCCCAACAGTGTGATGAGTATTATCATCACGACTTTCCAGATGAGAAATGGAGGATGAGAGTCATAAGTAACTTGCCCGAGGTCTCATTATGCCGTGGAGTTGAGATCCATAAGACCTGCTTGGTACCCAGGCAAGGCTACCCAGCGGTTCTGGTGTGCCCGGGATGGAGGGTTTCCCTGGGGGCGGGACTCTCAGGGCTGATTTTGAGTTAATGGCAGGATCTAGTGGGTGGTAGTAGAGAGGTGGCGTTAACATTCATCCCTGTAATAGAGGGTAGTAGAGAGGTGGCAAGTGGGCGTTAACATTCATCCCTGTAATAAAGTTAATTTTCTTACCTCCAAAAACCCACTAACGTTGATTGGTAAAGTGGAAGCACATGAAGGAGAAAGAAAGAACGAGAAACAGAACTACCAACTCAACTCATTCTGTGCAGCAGCAGGTAGGTGGTGTGGTCAGTTCAAACAGCAAACACAGCATTTTTTGTTGAATGAATAGATGAAAGAGGCCAGAGTGTCCCAGAAGCTCCATTACTTCTGATGGTGGCTGGTGGGCCTTTTTCAGCATCGTAAGTTTGCTTCGTGCTGGATTTCCCCACACAAGCTCCTGAAATCATGACTTGTGGACCCTCAGTGAGCTGCTTCTCTATTTTGGTGCAGTTTTTCACTAGTCACTGCCAACACCTCGTGCCCCTCCCCCTGTGGTGTGCTCTTAATTAATGGTGGTGATTTTGGAAGGGAGAGATGAAGGAGCCTCCGTAATTTATACAGGGATGGCTGCCATCTCATTTTATCAGTCTCCCAAGGTTTCATTAAAGAGACCAGGGAGAGTTCAGATGCCAGCTTAGCTAGAGATTTTCCACAAGACTACTGCAGAGAAGGATCCATGTTCTATAAATATGGGACTGGTCAAATCCAAAGAGAAGAGTTGATTCACAACTTTCTGTTCAGCCCAAAGTAGGTCATTGGCTTATTTAGAGAGAACTTTCTGGCTGGGTCCCTTTGAGCAGTTGGCACCTCTGTTGCAGGGCAGGAGTGGGAGGCTGGGCTCCTGACATGCTGCATCACTTACCAGCTGGGCGGGCGCATAATCCTTCTGGCTTTGGTATCTACAGTGGCGATGATGACGCTGACGCTGACGAGTCCCTGCCAGCCTTCCCCGTAGAGCTGCTACCTGGACTGAACGAAGCACACTTCTTCTCAACTATGAATGCACACGTTCTCAGTTTAGTGGTTAAAATCAAAGCTGAAGAACCAACTTGGATAAACAATTCTGCTTCAAATGCTTCTGTTTTGCAATATAAGTGAAAACAATTCACAAAGCTGCTTATTATTATTTCTGGATCACAGACCCCGTTACCCCCTCCACCACGCACCCCCACCTCCCCACCCACTGTGCTCTGTCCACACCTGTGAGGTGTGCCCCAGGGAAGGGTGGAGCCCTAGCCAGGGCTGATGATAACAATTGAACCCCTGGCATGCTGCAGTTTCTACTCCAACTGCATGAGTTGAGTCAGATGCTTGTTGGCCTTTGTATCTTGATCAGGACTATGCCCTGTGAAAGTACTTGAGTTTGGCTTGCTGATGTTGGCAATGTATATAAGATTTAATTGATTAACAGGCATTAGGTAATTAAGGCATAAACCGTTAGCTGCAAAAATCTCATAAAACTAGCTCGTTGTTTAGCCTATAAAAGGAAGGGTGGGCTTGTTTCTGATTGTTCTCCCTTGTCTGTGGATTGTAGCTCCCTTGTAGGGTCAGCTGCCTTCTGCAATATGGGTGATATATAAAATAAAATACACATATTAATACATTACTTAGAATCTATTTATTGCACTTTCATCCACTGAAAAAAACTGCTTTGTCAATATGAAATGGGTTCTCAATCTGATCTGAAGGTCACGTGTTGAGGAGAAAGGCCTCCTCAACAGGTTTCTACTCAACAGGTTTCTACTTCACCGTGTATAAAACCCTGGGCTTCTATTGCATTCATCCTTCTTTGAGTACCTGAAACTTTCCTCTGCTGCTGACACTCAGGAACAATGTAATAAGTAACTTCCAATTAAAGTTTTCCATATGTGGCAAAAATTGTAATGAACGAATAAGTAAAGACCGCATAATGGAAGCCTATTAGCCAAGTGAATATACTCTTTTAAGTCAAATTTCTATACCACTTTGGTATTATCTCCCATCAGAAGAGAACGTGCAATTACCAATTTTATCTTATCTCGGGCTTATTATAAAGAGTAGTAAAAGAAACTTCATTCCAGGAGCCATAATGTGATTTTTGATTAATAGGGGGATTCTTATGTGACAAGAATATTTCTCCTAGGCAAAGTATGCACATGGATTTCTGCCTGAGCTGGCTTGTAACTGGAAGCTACATCTCAGGTGGAACAACCGTTCAACAATAGAACACATGTTTCTACATGGGGATCAGATTCTTTAAGGTACTCCAGAGCAAGAGAAGGGCGGGGAAAAGTTAACGTTGGCTCTGCAGACACCGATTTTTATTTAGTTGGTTCCAATCATACTATCACACACGACACTGCCTCGTGTGCAGGCGGTGAGATGAGCAACCCACTGTTCATGGCTTCAGTCATTCCTTCCAGCATTAAAGCTCCTCTGCGTCTCCCCTATAGATTCTAGCAGGAATCGAGGCGCATTCTGGGCACACCACAGATCTCTGTGAGCGGAATGACCCAAATGTCAGCACTCTTTCCCACCACCAACTGCACATGGAAGTGATTTGAATTGGAATTCTAATCCTTCAAGCCAACTTTTCTGGGAGAGCTGTTCTAAGGAAGGTCACCTGGGAACTTGCCTTTGGCTCTGAGTGGCCTGTGTTTGTGCCAGTGACCAGGGAACATTAGGTAAGGAGCAAGGGGAGAGCGATCCTAGTCCCCCTGCAGCAGACCCAAGGTCTGAGCTGCGGTCAGTGCCCTCCTCTTCTCAGGCCGTGGCAGGTGCCCCTTCCTCAGAGTCCGGATGTTTCTTTTGACTCCGGCTCTGCTCTTACCAACTAAGTGATGTTGAGCCAGCATCCTGACCCCTCTGAGCCTCAGTATCCTCAGCTGGAAACAGTGATGCCACCTCACTGGGGACTTATTGTGAGGACTGAGGGAGGCAGTGTTTTAACACATAAGCATCACCATACGGAATGAAGCCACCACTGTTGACCTAATGGGTTGCGTCCCTAACATGGCTTACTTCACGTCGTGTTTCCTATGCCCCCTGTCCCTCCTTGAGGCTGCTCTGCTGGTCGTGGTCTCCCATCCCCGGGAGGGGGTGGCCCGTGCAGGGGACCTGCACCTTTGACAGGCTGCTGGGACGGGATCTCATTCGATGGAGAAAATTTATTTTCTATCATTTGGCTGAAAAGCTCAAATGCCTAAAACAGTATATGCCCTTTGGCCAAAACTTTTCCTTCTACAGGTTTATAATACGTAAAGGAAATCACTGAGCAAGCATAGAAGGTAGAGGTGTCGGAAAGTTCACTGCAGCACTGTTTGCAGGAGCAAACAATTGGAGTGAAATAACAAAGGGTGCTGATTATATACCATGGTGCATCTAAACGATGGGGCCCTTTGCAGCCAATTAAAGATGAGGTTGTAGAAGAACAGTAATGTAGTAGATGATGGTTATGATTTGGTAGGTGGAAAATCAGGCTATAAAACAAAATATGCCATATAATTCTTTTTTGGACAAAAAAAGGATTTAGGAATATATACAAAAGTAATAAACATCAGTTACTTCAGAAGAGTTGGATTATAGGTTATTTTATGTGTTCTCTTTCTTTTTGTTTATTTCTACATTCTGATTTTTTAAAAGAACCAATATGGTCTACATATATAATTTCTTTTTTAATTTATTGGGGTGACAATTGTTAGTAAAATTACATAGATTTCAGGTGTGCAATTCTGTATTATATCATCTATGATATAATTTTTAATAAGTGAGAAAACATTCTTTTGCAAAGTCTTTCTTTTAAATTGACCCTGTAGAACTCCAAGGGCCTCACTGGTAGGCTGGGCTTGCTCGGGGCCGAGCGGGAGCGGGCCTGGCCAGTGGGATTTCAGGGGTCCGCAGACTCTTTGTGAATTCCCATTTCCTCCTCCTTGATGCCCCACCTCGCATACCTTTCCCAGCTGACAGGCAGGGTCTCTGTGTGGGAGAGAAACTCCTTTTACCGATGTTTTCAGTTACTGGCCCTTGGTAGGACACAGGGTGGACAGGTCATCCAGCTGCCCAGGTCGCCCTTGCGGTCACAGGTAATTCAGGTTTGGGACAAGATGAGATGGGAAGACCAGACAGAAAAGTGAGAACCGAGGTCCAGGAGGAGGTGAAGGAGGGCAAGGAGAGCCTTGGAGCCTGAGAGGTGGGGCTCGGGGACAGCTTGGCTTCTTTCCAGTTTTGCCACACAACTTAGTGCCTTCCTGTAACAGAAGCCTCCATGGGGTCGCAAAGGGAAAGGGGCGGCTGGTGTCGCACACGGTGCTGGCTTCTGGGCCTGGGTCGAGCCCTGGGAGGAACCATGCTCCTCCCACTGGAACATGCAGACCGGTGCTGGGAGGAGGAGGGATAAATACAGCTGTCTCCAAGGGCCCCGGGTAATTGGCTTCTTTCTCAGGAGTATTTCCTTTTTAAGGCAGAATGCTATAACGGGAAGGCCGCAAACACAGGCCTGTGAAGATAAAGCCACCAAAGAGAGGACTTTTTTGGTTTCTGGGTGTTGGGCCTTTCATTAGCTCCCTGGGCTGTGGTTTGGCCAGCCCGGCTTCCTTATGCCCTGCTGAACATAGCACAAGACACTGCCCTGCGCCAAACCCACCTGTAGCTCCTGTCACCTATGAGATAGAGCCTGAGCTCTTTGAGGTAGCCTGACACTAGATGACCTCTCCAGGCTTGTCCCCACTCCAAACACACACGCTCCCTCAGCTTCTTGGAATTTAGGCGGGTCCTTTCATAATGTTTTCTGATAATGCTGAGGCTTTAGGCACAGGCTGTTCCTTTTGTCTGGAAGCCCCTCCTCCTGCACACGCTGAGCTCTTAGTCATCTTTCAAGAATCAGTTGGAATTTTCTATCAGGAAGCCTTCCCTGATGCACTTCATCTCAGGAAAATCGTTCGTATGCCTTTGTTAAACACCTGGGAAATGAGCCATGTGGAGGAAGAGCTGAAGAAATAAAAGTACGGAGGCATTTTTCCTTTCAGGTTCCAGGCTGAGTACAAACTTCAAATATAAACCTCAGCTCAGCTAACTGTTGTTACTTAACAGTTTTTTTGGTAATAATGTTTTCCTTTTATTTTAAAATTGGTAACGTATGAACATGGTTCACAAATATAATGTAAGTATAAGCTAATCGAATGTAATAATGTTCAGTGGACAGTTGCGCTTCCACTACATCCCCAGACCTACCCCTCCAGTTTTCTCTCCCACAGATAATTCACGTTACCAGTGGCTTTTGAATCCTTCTAGGCACACAAAGGCAAAAACACACAGCATATAGAGATCTCCCCAGTTTTTAAACAAAAGGAGCCGTGCTATATGTACTACGCTGAACTTTGCTTTCTTTATTTAACAAAATACAGGTTGGTCAATATCAGTCCATAAACACATTTTTTTCCCCATTTTTTTCTTACTGTTTCTAGGATTTCTTTGAATCAGTGTATCGTACTTCCTTTAACTCATCCTCTGTTGACGGACATTTAGGTGGTTTCCAGCCTTTTGTTCTTATAAATTGTGCTGCATAAATAACCTTCCATGTGGCTATTTCCCAGAACCAAATGTGTGTGAGTATATTTGTAGGATAAATTCCTAGAAGTAGAATTGCTGGGTCAAGAGCATGTGCATTTCTAATTTAGATATTTATCGCCACATTGCCCTTCATGAAAATTGTGATAATTTATCGTTCTCGCAGCAACAGTTGATGTGACCACTTAATGTCCATTTTGGACCACACTGTTGGAGCCATATAGAATGTGTCTGCAGACCAGAGTTTCTCCTAGGGGTGCCAGTTTGTAAGCTCAGTTTCAGTTTCTGCTGAAACTTGTAGTGGACGAATGGTTTGGACCTCGGCATCCCTATGTTTAGGACATCAGGGCACTCTATCTACTCCTTGGTGTTACTCCCTCCTTTTCTCACCAAAGTGACTCGTCTTGATTACAGATGATGATTGACTTAGGGCTGAATATGTGAGACAAGCTGGACCAATCAGAGACCTTCCCAGGACTCCTATTGGAACCATTACTACACCAATCACCCTTGCTTTACAATGATCCCAAGACATAGGGAAGATGTGGGCTTGGGGTCTCCAGCAGCCAGTTAGGCACTACATGCAGAAAACCCCTCTGAAAAGAACAGCAAGGTCAGCAAAGCTGAGTGGTAGAGAAAAAGGCTGAGGTCTGGTCATATCCTTAGAGCCCCTGAATCCAGTACTGCCTGAACCTAACCACGCTGGACTTCCAGGTTATGTAACCTAATACATTTACTTTGGGGGCTTAGTTTCTGTCATTTGCAACTGACAGAATGTTAACTAATAGAGTGATTTACATGCATGATTTCATTGAACTCTGATAACAGCCTTTTCTTCCCCAGCAACATTTATTAAAAAACAAACCTTTCTTTTGACAGTGAATTACTTTAGCACCTTTATAAAATATCACTTGATTGCATATATGTAGGTCTACTTTTTTTCCAGCACCCATCTGACACCCTATATAGTCTTTACAACATTATTGATTATATTCCCATACTGTATTTCACATCCCCATGACTGTTTTGTGACTACCAATTTGTACTTCCTAATCCCTTCACCTTTCTCACCCATTCCCCCAGCCCCCCTCTCATCTAGCAACTATCAGTTTGTTCTTTGTATCTGTGAGTTCATTTCTGTTTTGTTTGCTTTTATTTTGTTCTTTAGATTCCACATATAAGTGAGACTTTGTGGTATTTGTCTTTCTCAGTCTGACTTATTTCACTTAGCATAATATCCTCCAGGTCCATCCATGTTGTCGCAAATGGTAAAATTTCATTCTTTTTTATGGCAGAGTAATACTCCATTGTATAAATGTACCACAATTTCTTTATCCAATCGTCTATTGATGGGCATTTCAGTTGTTTCCATATCTTGACTGCTGTGAATAGTGCTGCAGTACATGTATTTTTTCAAATTAGTGTTTTGGATTTCTTTGAATAAATACCCAGTAGTGGAATTGCTCTGTCATAAGGTAGTTTTATTTTTAATTTTTTGAGGAACCTCCGTACTGTTTTCCATAGTGGCTGCACCAATTTGCAATCCTACCAACAGTGCATGAGGGTTCCCTTTTCTCCACACACTCACCAGCACTTGCTGTCTGTTGGTTTATTGATGGTAGCCATTCTGACAAGTGTGAGGTAATCCTCATTGTGGTTTTAATTTGCATTTCTCTGATGATTAGTGATGTTAAATATTTTTTCATATGTCTATTGGCCATCTGTATGTCCTCTTTGGAGAAATGTCTGTTCATATCCTCTGCCCATTTTTTAATTAGATTGTTTTTTTTGGTGTTGAGTTTTATGAGTTTTTTTTTTTAAAGTTTATTGGGGTGACAATTGTTAGTAAAGTTACATAGATTTCAGGTGTACAATTCTGTAATACATCATGTATAAATCCCATTGTGTGTTCACCACCCAGAGTCAGTGCTCCTTCCATCACCATATATTTGATCCCCCTTACCCTCATCTTCTACCCCCCACCCCCTTTACCCTCTGGTAACCACTAAACTATTGTCTGTGTCTATGAGTTTTTGTTTCTCATTTGATTGTCTTGTTCTTTGTTGTTTTTGGTTATATACCACATATCAGTGAAATCATATGGTTCTCTGCTTTTTCTGTCTGACTTATTTCGCTTAGTATTATACTCTCAAGATTCATCCATGTTGTCACAAATGGTCCTATTTCATCTTTTCTTACCGCTGAATAGTATTCCATTGTGTATATATACCACAACTTCTTTATCCATTCATCTATCAAAGGACATTTTGGTTGTTTCCATGTCTTGACCACAGTAAGTAAAGCTGCAATGAACATTGGAGCACACGTGTCTTTATGGATAAATGTTTTCAGATTTTTTGGGTAGATACCCAGGAGAGGGATTGCTGGGCCATACGGTAATTCTATTTGTAATTTTTTGAGGAACATCCACACTGCCTTCCATAGTAGCTGCACCAGTCTGCATTCCCACCAACAGTGTATGAGGGTTCCTTTTTCTCCACAGCCTCTCCAACACCTGTTACTATTTGTCTTGTTGATGATAGCCGTTCTAACTGGGGTGAGGTGATATCTCATCGTGGTTTTTATTTGCATTTCTCTGAGGATTAGTGATGTTGAGCATTTTTTCATATGTCTATTTACCATTTGTATGTCCTCTTTGGAGAAATGTCTCTTCAGGTGTTCTGTCCATTTTTCAATTGGGTTTTTTTGTTGTTGAGTTGCATGAGTTCCTTGTATATTTTGGATATTAGCCTCTTATCGGAGGCACTCTGATAACAGCCTTTTAAGATAGGACTTTTCTATTTGAGGTGAAGGAATTGACACTCAATGAGTCTAAAGAATTTTCCAAAGCCCATGAAACAAATAACAGAATTAAATTCAAATTCAGGTTGTCTAGCTCCAACAGCTGTGATTTCAAAAATTTTCGGCACTGCTTCCATTAGCACCAACTTGTTTGGGCTAATGCATTCTTTTTGCTCCCTTCACATTCTGACTTCTGCTTGTGCTCGTGTATCCAAACCACATTTGGATGCATTTGGGACTGCATCAAAGTATAGGTTTAAGAAGCTGGCCCACTTGCAGTTCATACCTGTTTACGGGAGGCCAGCGAGCAAGAAGTGGCAGATGTCATACAGCTTCCCTTTGAGGGCGGCGCAGTGGAGACGCATTTGGAGAAGGTGGTGGGCACGGGGCTATTGATGATCCTGTTCTGTCAGTGTCAGTTCTGGGCCCAAACCCTCCTCCTGTCACCACAGAAGAGTCACCCTGAAACATGTAGTATTCCAAAGGGCTTTCTGTCTACAGACAACGTACCAGTCACAAAAGAACTAGGTGGAAAGACCTGTGCCTGCCCCCCTCCCCTGAACGTAATTTTAAATATAATATATTGATAGAAAATTCAAGGTACAGTAAGACCAACAGGAACAGGAGATGATTGCCATTAAAAATACTGTCGTTTACTTATAGTTTCCAAGAGGAGGGCGCATATCACATCACAGGAGGCCACATGGGGTCAGGAGGCAGAGAGACCAAGGAGGAAAATGTAAACAAGAGTCTTCTTGTGATTTTCATGGGAAGGAACAGGCAAGACAGGGTCAGAAGGCTCAGGATTGGCTCATTTGAATAATCTCAGTAGGATCTGGGGCACAGAGGCTGTCCCTAGTTGTCTGGTACCTGGTCCTGGGGTATCAGGGTAGGTGGCTAGTGGCCCAGAGTGTGAGAGTCTGTTAAAGGGGTGGTGGGGTGTGGGCTGTGGGTTGGTTGGTTCTCAGGTGAGTCTTTTATTATTGCTAGGAATTGATTAACCCTAAGAGGGGCAGTACCTCTGAAGTCAGCAGGGCTCCAGATGTTATCAGAATACAGAAAATTAAAGCCATGGTTAATACACACTGTGACTAGAAATTGGGGTATGGATGGGGGTTTGATCATCCAACCATTAGTGTCCACACCAGTATATACTGTTTTGGTGCAACAATTCTCCTCTGATAAGGAAATAAATGGGCAAAAGAGATATATAGATATACAAGGACCTTTATTAGTATGATGCTTATAA
Organism: Rhinolophus ferrumequinum; assembly: GCF_004115265.2. NCBI lineage: Eukaryota > Metazoa > Chordata > Mammalia > Chiroptera > Rhinolophidae > Rhinolophus > Rhinolophus ferrumequinum. The sequence goes on along the minus strand of NC_046291.1, from coordinate 89,822,161 downwards.
TAAAAAAGGGAAAAAAACCCTTAATATTAAACAATTAGCATATGGGCAAATAGTTGATCGCTCCTCCCACACACTGTATCACCACACAGTGAGTGAGAGTGTTGAATTTACAAGCATATTTACTGATATGAACACATGATGAAAATATGTTATTGAGTGAAAAAAGGGTTATAATCAATACATACATGTAACTCTACTTTCATGAAAAACATCTCGCTAAATGGTTACATATACTTACAGTGTGTCTCTACTTCTTGGGAAAAAAGACCAGAAGGAAATGTATTAAATTGTTAACAATCACTATCTCTGAGGGATAGGATTGTTGGTGATCAAAACACATCTTTTTCTCATCTGTATTTCCTATGCTGTATTACGTAATGGGTTTTTATTACTTTTATAATAAGTAGCATAAGTTTAGTAATAAAGGCAGGTAACATACGCGTATAGTCACTCTGTCTGCCTGCTATGCTGCAGTGAGAGCACTCCTGGGTTGTGAAACTTTTTGTACAAATTTCACCTGTGAAAATAGTTCCACATGGGGAAGAAGTAACAGCAGCATGAACACCCACATTTTCTCTGCTTGTCTCTGGGACAATGGGGATTCTCAGAGCACCTGCTCAGGGTCCATCAATGCAGTCTGTGTTCACCGCTTGTAGCTTATTCTAGTAGTGACAAGGAAAACACCATTCGAATGAAGGGTGGACGTTTCTTTGATGTTCACGGGAGGAAAAGGACAGTGAACGTCGTGCCATCTTTGTGGTTCCTTAGAGTTAAAGTAAAACGGAGTGGGGAGGCTGCCAGTGCTGGAAGAAATTCACAGAAATGTATCCTGAAACATTTCTATTAGGTTGAACTACAGGAAATCGTCAACGTTCTACCGTCTTTGAGCTACAAAACGGACGATTACTATAAGCTAGGCGAGGCCTCTCTGAACTAGATGATGAAATAAGTCAAAGAATACCTTTTGCAAAATATTTTGTTTGAAGAAGGTTTTGAGGCTCAAAAACTATATGAAAAAAACCTGGAATAGGATAGCTCTGTGGTCCTCTTTAGTTGAAAATGTCTTCTCCGTCACCAATCCTCCTGACTCATGCTCCCTGGTGGCCTAACCACCATTCACATTAGTCCGGAAGAGGATCTCAGCTGGCCTTGCCGGAAACGGCTGAAGGTCCTCCCTTCCTGCCCAGTCTTTGGAGCTCAACAACTGGCTCCCTGACTTCAGCTGTGACCCTTGCCTCAGTTTCCCAAATTAGTTGTTCACTTGGACTTTGGGACCAAGCTGTCCCTTTTTATAAACTATGGTCAGGCCTCTCTTTTGGCGTACAGCATGTGGAATGAATCTGTAATACTCTGTCCAAATGTGGCCCAATGGAAAGCCAACCTCATTTTGGTCATGCAGTGGTTACCTAAACGCTCCTAGGGAGGAGGCAGCAGATATGGGCAGATTCATGGTGATGGGGCCCCTCCAACAACTGCTGCACAGTCCTGGGCTGGCTGGGGCTCTGAGTACCATGCCAGTGAGGCCCTCAGAGGCAGAGGGTGGGGGGGAGTTCTATGCGATGCGGAAGGATTTAGCCATCATCATCCTTACCCTCATCATCACCACAAAGTTTTCTGAAGGAGGGAAATCTGGGGCTGTTTGTACGTATCTTGCAGGAGGCAACAGACAAGTCTTGGGTATGAGCAAGGTGTGAGGACGGATTGGAGGAAAGGCACCCAGATGGAAGCCCAGCGTTATCCAAGACACAACGTCATGCAGGGTCTCTGGTCCCGCTCCGCGCACAAGAAGGCAGGCTATGGTGAGGCCAAAAAGGAACACCCACAGAGCCATGCGTAAAGGAGTCATTCCACTGTTTCTCACTGGTGGCGGGGTTGGAGACACAGGAAGCGGGAGCCACATGATCCGCAATCTGCCGTCCACTTGTCTCTGCCAACCGACCAAACCCTAGCGGAGCCACAGCAGTTATAGGAGTCAGCTGAGTTCTAGTAGTGGCTAATGGTGAACCAGTAACCGCTGATGGCCATCTAATACCCGAGCCAGCCCCTTTCCATGTGTGGCCAAGAGCCTGGAAACTGCTTTCTGGGACTCTGTCCCCACACACAACCAAGCAACATTAGTTGTTAAAGGAGTTTCTATAGTAACAAGTCCGAAGGCTGTGGAAGCAACACTGGCCACCAGGCTAAGCATGTAGAATCTACTGAAGAGGAAGAGAGTGAGGGAACACAGGTCGGGATGACCTAGAGAACAAGACAGGCGGAGGAGGCGATGAAAGCGAGACGGTGAGTCTCACAGAGAAGGAGGATTGTTAGGAAGAGAGAGGAGAGAGGTGATGCTAGCCGGGAGGGGGCAATGAGGCTGGGACGCGGGAGACTCCTGCTGTGGGTTTTCCACGGTGCCTGGAGAGGGAAGTGACTCCTTCTCTCAGTCGCTTCGCAGGACCCGCCCTGGCAGATCCTGCCTCCTCTTGGAAGGCTCTATGGGAAAAGCTGTACTGTGATTAAGATCTTTTAATTAAGGAAGCCGTTTGCACAGGATGCAACAAGAGCCTGATGGAGAGTTTGCTCAAATTGGATTTTTTTTTTGTTAACTAGAAAAATAATAAGAGGAACTCGTCTTTGTGTAAGTAAGAAGGATGTGTCATTTTGAAGCGTGCCGCATAGCTACCTGTGAATGAATTTATCGCTCCTTCATTCATTCACTCCCAGTACATACTTGGTGTTACTACTACAATAACTACCGATAAATAAACATATTGGTGCTTACTCTGTGCCAGGCATTGTGCTAACTGTGTTCCATGGACTTGCTCCTTCACTCCATAGGACCACCCCACCCCCCACCACTCCTGTTGGAAGCACATGCTGTTACTCTCTCGTTTCTGCAGATCAGAAAACTGCTGGCTTCTTTGTATAGAAAACAACTCTTCCTCCCCTGAGGGGAAAGTTAATCCTGAGAGGAGAAGCAGGACTTGGGGTAATTTTTGAGCTCTTTTTACTGTTTCTCTCTCTTTCTCCTTTATCTTCTAAGGCCCCTGGCCATGTCCATTCTGATTGGGCAGATCTGTCTGAAGCTCCCCATTTTCCAGCCTCTGCGGTCCTCAGGGATACATTGCAGAATGTATGGAGTCCCGTGGTGGCTGGCTTCTAGGTCCTGAACTGAGGCAGCCAAGAGGGAACTCACATCCGTCACCCAGTCTGTTGGTTCATTCCTTTGGTGTTGGTACAGCCCTGGATTTGGAGACACAGGACCTGGTCCCTGGCTGCTGGGGCTGACCCTGAGTGGAATCGCTTGCCTCCCCCACAGGCTCTGTCTTCACCTCCAGGACTGATTTTTTTCCTGGTTCTGAGTGGTACAGTGGCCTTGTTCCTTGTCCTGAGTTACCTAACAATCTAGGATTGGCCTGAGGTCAGCTTCTGAGTCAGTACCCTTCCGCTTGCTGGGACCCTACCTGCTGGGCTCCGCTCTCAGGGCCAGTTTCCTGATTTCTGTCCCTATGGTCAGAAGCCAGATCCTAATACCATGACCCATTCCACGTGTCCTGGGTGTAGCTCAGCATCTCTTCCTTTGAGGGAACCCTCCTTCTACTATTCCACAGTATTTCTGCTCAGTTGATGGGTTTTGGGTTGAGAAGACTATGGCTTCCACTCTGCCCCAGCAGCTCAGCCTGGCCAGACCGCCTGCTTAGTTCCAGTGATTAATTCATGAGGGACATGTGACCCAAGCTGGGCCAATCAGATTCACCAGGGCTTTCTGACAGTCTTAGCAGGAATGATGTGTCTCTTCAGGACCACGAGAGCCTGAAGTAGTGCAGAGAGCCTTTCTAAAGCAAGGTGAGCCAAGCATCTCTGAGGCCTCGATGTGGGGACAGGGATTCAATCCCTGGATCCCACTGAGCCTGAAGCGAGTGTGCTCCTGGGACTTTTCAGCTTTGTAAACCATACATACATTTTGTTTTTCTTAAATGAGTCTGCATTTAATTTTTGACACTTGCAACTGAAAGACTCCTGCCTATTATAATTCTATAGTTTTTCTGTGATATGGTCATTTCTTATACCTAGCCCCAAGTTTTGGCAAAAGACACAGGGGAGAAGGTGTTGCATGAGTCTATAATTTGCCCTGGTGTCTACTCATGGCTTTTCTTTGCTTTTATCTGAAATGTTTTTATTTCACTTTTACACCTGAATGGTAGGTTGGCTGTGTGCAGAATTTTTTAAAAAACTTTTATTAAGAAACATTTCAAACATATATAAAAATAGGATAACATCATAAACTCTTTTGTTCATGGGTGTTTAAAAATTTTCTATTACCATAGAATTCTTAAATTCATTTGAGAAATATTCGTTGAGCTTTTGCTGTGTGACAGGGACTATTCCAGGTGCTGGAGATACAGCAGTGACAAAACCCAGTGCTTCCTCTGCTCGAGTTTACATTCTAGTGGGGAAGAGGGACATAAGGAAGTTTACAAATGCACACAGGAGGTCATTTCAGATAACAATGCATGGTGGGAAGAAGCTAAGTCAGGACACTGAGTGAAGGGTGAGAGAAAGCTCCTTTGAGAACAGAGCATCTAAGCTGAGACCGGCATGATGAGCGGGCGTCCCTGTGTGTGATGGCCTGGTAGGAGGGTTTCTGGCTGTCTGAGCAGTGTGTGCATAATCCCTGATGTGAAAGAAGGCAGAGGGCTGGAGCGGAGTGGGAAGGTGTTGGCCTAAGTAAAAGGTGCACAATGTGGAAACCAACCAGGAACCAGGACTAAGGTCTTGGGCTAAGGCTGTCATAATTGGTGATTTAGGTTGTGCACTGCATAATTCTAGGGAGAGCCATGCATGCACCCCAGGGCCATGCTGCAAACTTTCTGTAAAGGGACAGATTGTAAATATTTTAGGCTTTGTGGGCCAGATGGTCTCTGTCACTACTACTTAATTGTGCCATTGTAGCACCAGAATAACCACAGATAATATATGAACAAATGGGCAAGGCTGTTTTAATACAATTTATGGACACTGAATTTGAATTACAACATAAAATTCAAATAGTTAAGATGAATCTTCTTTTGATTTTTTTTTCAACCATTAAAAGATGTAAAGCCCATCCTTAGTTTTGGCCTGTACAACCAGCAGCAGGCTGGATTTGGTCCACAGGTTATAGTTTGTCGACCGTGACATAAACCATGTAGTGGCCCATCTTCCAAATGTCCCTGTGTCCTTTTTTCATTGTCTCTGCTCACACTGTTATTCCAACCTGGAGGGTCTGCTCTTTTCTATGTCCTCCATTCACTGGACAGCGTGTGCAAGCAGGCATGGGAGTTACAAAGATGATTAAGACAGCTTCCTCATTTGAAGGAATTTCCCAAATGGTTCATCCCTCCAGGACCTGGCAAAACCCCTCCTGACAGTCAGACATCCCAGGTCCTGATGCCCAATAGTTCTTTCCCCCTTCCCCGTAGCCTTGGAGTGCTTCCTATCTGCTTGGCTTTTATTCCCAATATGTCCTTGCTTGAGCTGCGTAGCCGGTCGTGACTGTTTGCCTCATTTCCCACCTTTTGGAGCAGGACTCCTGCCTTTGACTCTCCAGCGGTGCCTACTGAGTGCATTGCGGTGATGTACCTGCTGAATTGCTTTGAAAGAGCTCTATCTTATCGGGACGTGTTGTCCTCCTCTGATGGGTAGGGTTCATGCGGGAAGAGGAGAGGGATGGAGAGTTGGGAAAAGGGTGTGCCCAGGTACTGAGACTGGATTTAATTGGGGTTAATTACTGCGAATCCTACTGTCTCATTTGTCTGCGTTGGGCTGCCCCATAAATGGCTTTTTATAATGTTTTACTGATGAAAGCATTGCCATTTATAGAAATTAGTACCCAGCCGCTCTGGTGTAATTGCTGTCTCCTTCCTGGCTACACTGTCGTCACCTCTCAATGGTCTCTGTTGGCTTTAATGTTTCGGTGACTTCTCACCCTTGGCCTTGTCAGCCCCTCATTCAGTGGTTACTGTTTGATCTGGGAAAATATAAAAATAACCACCCCAGTCTGAGACATCAGCGTCTCTCGCTTGGATTATTGCAGTAGCTTGCTAACTGGTCTTCTCGCTTTTACCCAAAATGTACTCTCAACTCAGGAGTCACTCTGATCCTATTAATAAACACACATCAGCTCAAGTAATGCCGCGGTTCACGCCACCAATGACCTCCTTTGCCACTTGGAATGTTCTTTTAAAGAACCCATAGGAGGGGTTCTTAAACATTGTTGTGCCCGGAGCCCTCCGGAAGTCCAGGAAGCCTGTGGATCCCATCCCATCCCAGGATGTCTTTAAATGTACAAAATAAAAGGCACAGGATTTCAAAGGAAACCAATTGTCTTATTTTGCTTGGCTGCTATAACAGAATACAATAGACTGGGAGGCTTAAACAACAGACATTTATTTTCTCATAGGTCTGATGCTGGGAGTCTCAGATCAGGGTGCCAGCATGTTGGCTTCTGGTGCAGATTCTTCTCCTTGGTTTCACAGGGTGCCTTCTCTCTCTGCGTCTTCACACGGCCTTCCCTTTGTGCATGGCCATGGCGAGAAAGAGGGGGAGAGAGAGAGAGAGAGAGAGAGAGAGAGAGAGAGAGATCTCTTTCTCTTCCTATAAAGGCACGAATTCCATCATGAAGGACCCACTCTCATGACTGAACTCCCCCACAAAGGCCCCATCTCCACCTACCATCACATGGAGGCTTAGGGCTTAAACACAGGAATTTTAGGGGGACACAAACCTTTAGTCCATAACACCAATTATATTGGAACATAGTTATCAAACTAAATAAAAGCAAAATTAGGATATACTAATATATGTACTTTTTAATTAATGGAGTATATAATAAAAATACTTTAAAAATATTAACAAGTTTACATTGATTTTTGAAAGACATATTAGGGTGAAGGTTATAGTGGCTTAACTTGAATAAGAACCTCAACCGTGGGGTGGTCCTTGGCAAGACAAAGGCGCGTGATGTTGGATGTGAAAATGCAGCTGTGAATCTTTTCCCAAAGCAGTTCATGGACACATGGAATTCTCTCCAGGGACCTGGCCCGGTGTGATGTCGTCCTCTGCTCTTAAGCTCTCAGGCCGTGTCCCTCACTTACTCTGCCCCCCGACTCTTCTCTAGCCACACTGGCCTTGTTGCTGTCTCTCCAACACTGCGGGCACATTTCTGCTCCAGAATTTTGGAACCTGCTCTTGTCTATCTGCACCACTCTTCTTGCCCATATCTATATGGCTCACTCCCTCACTTCTTTCAGATCTTTTCTCAAACACCACTTGCATCCTTTGAATATCCCCCACCAACCCTGTGCTCCTCACCCACCTCCCCTACTTTATTTTTTTGTATCGCCAGCTCACTTACTCTATATTTTCCTTAACTATTGCCTCTACTGTGTGGATCCCTGACTAGAGCATAAGATCCATGGAGGTAGAGATTTCTTGGCCTTGTTCTTTGCTTGTATCTTCAGTGCCTAAAACAGTGCTGGGTACAGAGAGGCACTCGATAAATACATAATTATTGATTGGACGTACAAACTAAAATGAATACTGGCCTGAGCAAAAATGATCAGAGTGGTCTTTTAACTTCCAGATTAATTTTTAATCTGTCTTTTAACTTCCTACCAAATTTGGGTATATTGAATCCCATTTTCTCATCGTTCTTTTCTACTGCACTGGGACTGTGCTCCTAAGTGTTAATAAAAATCTCCTCTATGAATACAGAGAATTTGGGGGAAACACCTATTTCAAGGTAACGTGATGATTGAGATGACGTATGAGGGGCAGGAGTGGTGAGTGGGCCAATCCTGGGTCGCTGTCTAGCTCTGCAACACTGGGTGGGAACCTCAGCTTTCTGTGCCTCACTTCCTCATCTATAAGAGGAGAGAGAATATCTCTACTGATCTCAAAGGGTTCCACTGAGCTTTAAATGAGATAATTCGTGAACAGTACAAAATAAGCCTTAAGAAATAAACGATAGCTGCTGGCTGCCCTTGTAGTAAATCAAAGAAGAAGAAGGCAAAGGGTTCCAGGAAGTTTTCTGCTCTGCAGGAGACCTTTGAGGTCTTGGGGAAAAGCCACAGTCTTGCCAAAGGGGACAAATGGGACATACTGTGCTGGAATGAGCCTCCCAGCCTCTCCCCCATGTGCCCCTGCAGCCTCGTGCTCCAGGAGAACTTTGTGCTCAGAGCCAACCCCAGCTCTGGCCGCCTGCAGACACCTCTGGCTTTGAGAAAAGATCCTGTAAATCAGATCTGAAGGAATGGGATGGAGAAACTCAGGCCAGGCCAGGATTCAAAAGGCAGCAGGAAATGAATACATTGGTTGGAACACATGGCAAAGGGGACTTGAAGTGTTTGAAGGATGAGTCATCAGGTGCTCTGAGCTAGTGAGCAGTCTGGCTCACAGACTGATGGGCTCTACTGAGGGATCGGGCTATGACTATATGGTGTATGTTCCAGCCAATAGAAATTATTTTCAGATTAGCTTCTGTTTCACATTATCCATTGCCCTCTTCCCATTTATTAATGCAGATGATTGGGAGTTGAGTGACTATAATACATTCAGTATTATTTTATTTATCCATCCACCAGATTAATTAATCACTAACTATAGGCAAAGTACTGTGTTGGGTGCTGGGGGCATACAAAGTTGCACAACATCTGAAAATGATATACAATTTTATGGTTCACACACAAAAAATCTCATGTTATTTTCAGAATATGAGGAGGGGTAGAAGTGAACTTATTTTAATGATTGGTTTGTTGAATGACTGATTGATTCATTAAATCATGCAGTAAATCCTTCCTGAGCACCTACCACGTGCCAGGCACTGTGCTAAATGCTGGGAGTGGATAGTAAGTAAAGACCTGCTGACGTGAACTTGCATTCTATAGGAGAGATGGAACATAAATCAGTAAGCACGTAAGCACGTATTACAATGTCAGGGATTGATGGCCCTGTGAAGACCACTAAAGTCGGGCTGGACATGGTGGATGTACAGTATGGGTAGACAGGAGGTGGCTTTGAGCAGAGAGACGTGAACAGAGTGAGAAAATCAGCTGGGAACTTCCCTGGGGGAGGAACGGTGTTGCTGGACTTATCTCTAGAGACTGAACCAACAGAAAAATGATTTTCTCAGGATCACACAAGCGGATGCTTGCTGAGCTGGGGCACTGCTCTGGTCTCAAGATTGTAACTTGTACCACCTAGTTTTAAAATACTGCCCCTGCCTTCAAGGAAGCCTGTAGTTCAGCCATCAAATACAGCCCTGAATTGGCTATTACTCCAGAAAGAGCACGCGATGAATCCTGCCTCAAAGTGCATGTGGACACACACCTTAGATAGGCAGATATCACAGGCTTGGCTCCTGCCCAGCAGAGGAAGGAGAGGAAATGAAATCATGAAGACCCTGTTCATTTACAGTTCTTTTCTTAAGATGAGGTTTATTCGTGCTCTTTTCTTCTGGAGATTAGCATATGAAAGTGTTTGCTGAGTTTCATACCTGGAGGTGAACTAACGAAAAACTCAGTGAAAGAAAATGTCATCTGCAAATTCTCGTTTATATAAAGGCAGTAGTCTTTTTCAGTCACAGTATCTTCAGAAATAGAAATGGAAACGTTGTTTCTTGCAAGAATTTGCTCCTTTTTCTGCCTTGCTAGCACGTGAGGTGGAAATTTGCAACGAAGACTTGGCTAAGAGGAAAAAGGGCATTTAGACATTCCCCAGCCGCCCTCCCCTCCCAGTGCCTGAGTAAGGGAGCGCAGTTGCTTGCAAAAAAAAAACAAAAAAAAAAAAACCGAGAGACCCTAAGGACAGGGGAAAGCCAAAAAGCATTTTCACTTCTCTTTGAGCTTTTGAAAAGTTTATTGGTACTTGAGAGCCCAGAGGGCACGCCCCCTTCTTTACCCCTCGCCGCACTTAAGTGACGTGTTTTCTTCTACGTTTGAAAGTGATGCGTGTTTATTATCAGACGTTAGAAAACACAGAAAAGTAGAAAGAGTAAAAATTTCACCCATAATTTCACCATTGAGAGGAAAAGAGCAATTTTGTTGTTTTCTCATCTTTTTGTACTGGTCGTATATTGTTTTCATTACTGAGATCTGATTATATTTATAACTGAGTTTCTTGTGTTTTAATTAGCAATACTATATTACATATTTATTTCTTCATATCATTAAAAAACATCATAAACATCATATAGAATTTTTTAAAGCTTTCCCCTCTATTTTGAAAATACTACATGCTTATTGTGGAAACTTTGGAATACCCACAAAAAATTTTATTTGGAGTGCCAAAGGACACTATTAATAGAATGAAAAGGCAATCGTCAGTATTTGCAAATCATCTATCTGATAAGGGATTGATATCCAGAATATATCAGAGAACTCCTACAACTCAGCAACAACCACAATAAAAAACAAACAACCCAATTTAAAAAATGAGCAAAGGACTTGAATAAACATTTCTTCAAAGAAGATATACAGATGGCCAGTAAGTACATGAAAAGATACTCAACAGCACTAATGTGTGTGCGTGTGTGTGTGTGATGTGCAGTTGAGTTGACTCCGACTCCTGGCGACTCTGTGAATGAGTGATGTCCTCAATGTCCTGTCTTCCACAGCCCTGCTCATCTCCTATACTCATGCCTCTATCTTCTTTTATGGAGTCAATCCATCTCATATGTGGTCTTCCTCTTTTCCTGCTGCCTGCTTTTTCCCCACAACATTATTGTCTTTTGCAAAGAACCCTGCCTTTTCATGAGGTGCCTGAAGTAAGACAGCTTCAGTTTGGTCATTTTTGCCTCCAGTGATGTTTCAGGTTTATTTTGCTCCAGGACCCACTTGTCCATCTTTCTGGTTGTCCAGGTTATCCACAGAGCACAATATTTCAAATGAATCAATGTTTTTTCCTATCAGCCTTCTTCACTGTCCAACTTTCACATCTGTACATAGTAATTGGGAACACGAGGGTGTGGATGACCTTAGCTCTGCAATCTAATCACACTAATTATTAGGAAAATGCAAATCAAAACTACAATGAAATACTACTTCACAGCCATTAAGATGGCTATTATCAAAAAAAAAGGAGAAAATAACATGTGTTGGAGAGGATGTGGAGAAATTGGAACCCTTGTGCATTGCTGGTTGGAATGTAATATTGTAGTTGCTGTGGAAAACAGTACGACGGTGTCTCAAAAAATTGAACATAGAATTATCGTATGATCCAGCAATTCCATTTCTGGGTATATACCCAAAAGAATTGAAAGCAGGGACTTGAATAGATATATGTACACTCATGTTCATAGCAGCATTATTCACAATAGCCAAAAGGTGGAAGGAACCCAGATATCTATCAATGGATAAACAAAATGTGGTATATACATACAATGGAATATTTTTCAGTCTTAAAAGGGAATAAAGTTTTGACTGTTTTAAAAAATTATTCTGATACTTGTTAAAATGGCAAGGAAGATTTTAAAAAATATTTTTATTAAAAATATAGCTAACATACAATATTATATTAGTTTCAGGGGTGCACCATAGTTATTCAACATTTATATACCTAAAGAAGTGATCACCATGATAAGTCCAGCAACCATCAATAATACTGTGTACTATGCATTCTCAGTATTATTGACTATATTCACAATGCTGTACATTACATCCCCATGACTTGTTTTATACTTGGAAACTTGGATCTCTTATTTTCCTTCACCTTTCCCCCGTTTTACATTTATCAATTACAGTTGACATTCAATATCATTTTATATTAATTTCAGGTGTGCAGCATAGTGGTCAGACATTTATATAATTTAAAAAGTGATCCCCCTGACTAGTCTAGTACCCACCTGGCACTATCCATAGTGCTATTCCCATATCGCTGACTATATTCCCTGTGCTTTACTTTACATCATGATGACTATTTTGTAGCTACCAACTTGTACGTTTTAATCCCTTCACCTTTTTCACCTGGCCCCAGACCCCTTCCCATCTATTACCCCAACAAATCTAGCACCCGTCTGACGCCATCTATACTTTATTACAACATTATTGACTATATTTCTTATGCTATAATCCTCATAAATATCATGCAACAACCAATTTGTACTTCTTAATCCCTTCTCCTTTTTTCACCCACACCCTCAACCCCCTCCCATCTGGCAAACACCACAATGTTTTTTGTATCTATGAGTTTGTTTCTATTTTGTTTGCTACTTTTGTTCTTAGATTCGACATACTTGTATAAATGAAATCACATTGCATTTGTCTTTCTTTGTCTGACATACTCTCTACTCAGCACAGCACCCTTCATGTCCATCCTTGTAGGTGCAGATGGCAAGAACCCATTCTCTTCCATGGCTGAGCAATATTCCATTGTATATACGTACCACCTCCTTTTTATCCATTCATCCATTGACAGACTCTCCGGCTGCCTCCACATCTTGGCCATTATAAACAATGCTGCAATGAACATATGGATGCACACGTCCCCTTGAAGTAGTGCTTTGGGTTTCTTCAGATAAGTACCCAGAAGTGGGGTTACTGGATCCTTCTTTGTCTCTTCTTATAGCCTGCATTTTAAAGTCTATTTTGTTTGGTATAAGCTTTGCTATCCCAGCTTTACTTTTGATTTCCATTTTCATGAAATATCTTTTTCTATCCCTTTACTTTCTGTCTGTGTGTCTTTCTATCTCAAGTGAGTCTCTTGTAGGCAGCAAATGTAAGGGTTTTAGTTTTTTATCCATTCAGCCTTCCTATGTCTTTTAATTGGGGTATTTAATCCATTTACGTTGAAAGTAATTATTGATAAACATGTAGCTATTGACATTTCATAATTCATAATTTTGATTTTCTTTCATCTTAAAGAAGTCCATCTAAGGGTTCCTTGTAACATTGGTTTGGTGGTGATGAATTCCTTTAACTTTTTCTTGTCTGGTAAATGCTTTATCTGTCCTTTGATTTTAAATGATCACTTTGCTGGTTAGAGTAATCTTGGTTGTAGGTCCTTGCTTTTCATCACATTGAATATTTCATGCCAATTCCTTCTGGCCTGCAAAGTTTCTGTTGAGAAATCAGCTGACAGTCTCATGGGAGCTCCTTCATAGGTAACTGACTGCTTTTCTCTTGCTGCTTTTGGGATTCTCTCTTTGTCTTTAACCTTTGCCATTTTATTATTTATTTATTTATTTTAAGGAGGGCACAGCTCATAGTGGCCCATGCAGGGATCAAACTGGCAACCGTGGTGTTACCAGCACCATGCTCTAACCAACTGAGCTAATGAGCCACCCCTAATCTTTGCCATTTTAATTGTAATGTGTCTTGACTTGAACCTGTTTGGGTTCATCTTGTTTGGGACTCTCTGCACTTCCTGGGCTTGTATATCGATTTCCTTTGCCAGGTTAGGAAAGTGTTCGGTCATTATTTCTTCAACTAGATTCTCAATCCCTTGCTTTCTCTTTTCTCCTTCTGGTGCCCCTATGATGCAAATGCTGTTATGCTTGATGTTGTCCTAGAGGTCTCTTAAACTGTCCTGATTTTTTGGATTCTTTTTTCTTTTTGCTGTTCTGCTTGGGTGTTTTCTGCTGCCTTGTCTTCCAAATCACTGATTCAATCCTTTGCTTCATCTAGTCTGCTGGTGATTCCTTCTAGTGCACTCTTCACTTAGGTTATTGTATTTTTTACTTTTGATTGGCTCTTTTTTATGGTTTCTATGTCCCTTTTTATGCTTGCTATCTCTTTGTTGAAGTTCTCATAAGTGCCTTCAGCATTCTTATAACCATTGTCTTGAACTCTGTCTCTGGTAGGTTGCTTTCCTCCATTTCATTTGGTTCCTTTTCTGGAGTCTTCTCCTGTTCTATCCTTTGGGACACATTTCTTTGTTTCTTCATTTTGGCTGCCTTTCTGTGTTTGTTTCTATGTATTAGGTAGATTTGTTACATCTCCCAGTCTTGGCTGGGTGGCCTTATGTAGTAGGTGTCCTGTGGGGCCTAGTGGGATATTCTCCCTGGTCACCTGTTCCAGGTGCTACAGGAGTGTCCACTGTGTGGGTTGTGTGTGCCCTCTTGTTATAGTTGAGCCTTGATTGTTCTTGGCATGTCATTGGGTGGGATTGACCCTCAGGCTGACTGGCTGTGGGGTTTGGCCACATCCACAGCTTATGAGATATAGTGCAGGAGGCTTACCCCACTGAGTGGGATTTGCTCCAGCAAGCTCTGGTGCCTGTTGAGACCACTCTTTATATGTGCCATTTGTGGAGCTATTTGAGTGTACTCTGCTATGGTCTGAAGCCAACCTCCAAATAGGTTCTGGAACCTCTTGTAAGGGGCTCCAGTGCAGGCCCAAGTCACTCACTGCCTGTGACCTGCTGGAGGCTACCTGGTAGGAGCTACAAAGCAATCCTCACTTGTTCACTGCCTGTGCTGGACCTGGAAGCACATGAGAGAGGCCATGTTGCAAACTGAGGACGGCTGCCACTAGTACTGGGTCTAGGGTTGCTTTGCAACAAGCCAGAACACCTGAGACTTGTTCCCACCTACTGACTTTCTTAAGGTTCAGACACTGATAATGCCTGGTGAGGTATATGAGTTGGGTGAGGCAGGGTCTCAGGGAGTCACGAGAGTGGGAAGAATTGTTGTCACCGGGTTAATGTAAATTCTGGTTTAGTGACAGTGATGAGCCTGGAGTGACTCAGCAAAAGCCTCAGAGCACACCAAGGCCAGTTGCTGCCTACTTGGGGCCTGCTGGACTCCGATAATTTTTCAAGAAAGACTGCAATGTGGGTGGGGCTGGCTGCATGCAGTAAAAGTGCCTCTGTTGGTGCTCGAGTTGGGTGGGGCGGAGTCCCAGCTGAGTCAGCAGGGTGGTACAGTGGAGCTCATCAGGCCAATCAGATTCAGATTTGGCCAGTAGAGGTGGGCTCAACACAGGGGGATGGCACCCACCTGATGGCTGCACAGAAGATGGACCCCTCACTGGGAAAATGTTAACTGTCCTCCAGTCCTCCCCCTGCAGCCACACACCTCAGTCTGCCCTCCACCCCCATATGTCTCCAAGGGTCTCCAAGTCACCGACCCTCTGCTGGAGCCGAAGGTGAGTGCCTGTGAGTGAGTCTGTGCTCAGAGCCATTTAAGAGGATGTCTGGGTTTCCCGCCACCTTCAGCCCCACCCGAATGGTCAGAATCCCCACTGTTTTTCACAGCTAGATGTTGTGGGGGCACCTCTTCTAAGCACCAGTACTCTGGGCTGGGGAGCCGGGAGTGGGAGCTGGGGTTCCTTGCTTCTCTGGGGGAACCAAAGTAGCTGAGATATCCCTTCTGATTCTCAAACTCCACGCGCAGGTGTGGGGCCCATTCCACATTTCTGCCCCTCCTACCAGTATCGACATGGCTTCTTTTTTATATTTTTAGTTATAGGACTTCTGTTTGGCTAGAATTCGGATGGCTCTCCAGGTTGATTATTGTATAATTTAGTTGTAATTTTAATGTGTTCATGGAAAAAGGCAAACACAGTGTTTATCTACTCCGCCATCTTGGATCTCTTCTTGGTAAGGAAGACTTTTTAAGAACTATTCCAATTGGTGTTAAGACTATGGCAATAGGGAAGAGAAAGTGGGCTCAACTCCAAAAACAACAAAAAAAGCTGGGGATTTATAGCCAACAAATAGAGTTGGGGGCTAGTGGATGGAAAATTACTAAGAGAAGACATCAAGGGTAGTGAGCTTCTTGCTAAACCGACTTAACAGAATTCTACCTAAAACTGGGTGATACAAGCCCAGCAGGTGTGGGGCCCAATGCTGAGGCTTAGCTGAGAAGTGAGATAAAAAGAGCTCGACTGAAGTTTGGTTATGGAGAGAGTCTTTACAATGACACATATTACAACATAGCTCAAACTTGAAGACATTATGCTGAGTGGAATAAGCTAGACACAAAAGGACAAATATTGTATAATTCCACTTATATGAGGTTCCTAGGGTAGTCATATTCATAGAGACAGAAAGTGGAATGGTGGTTGCCAAGGGCTGGAAGAGGGTGCAATGTGGTGTTAGTGTTTAATGGGGACAGAGTTTCAGTTTGAGAAGATGAAAAATCCTGGAGGTGGATGAAGGAAATTGTTGCAGAACAATATGAATTGTATTTAATGCCATTGAACTGTACACTTAAAAAGGTTAAAATAGTAAATTTTGTGTTTTGTATATTTTACCACAATTAAAAACGTTAATGCCAATAAAAATCTGTCTTCCTCATACCCAAATGTAAGCTCTATTAACACTGTGATATATTCTCTTCTCATCCTATCTATATCTATCTACATGCATATCCAGCCAGCTATTTATATATGCAGATGTGCATATATATAAATATGACATTCAAATTCATGCTAAACATAGGATTTTACATATTTAATAAAAGTTATCACATTAAATATTTACCCTTAAATGAAAAACATTTTAAAGCGTCATTTAAAATTGTTCCATTCCATTCCATCATATGATTTTAGTATGTTTTATCTATAATCTATTGTTTGATATTTATGTTATTTCTATTTTTTCACTATTATAAATAACTCTACAATGAACATCTTCATTTAAAAGACTTTATCACCTTCGTTTCAGATTAATTCCTTAGTTTAGCTTCCACAGCATGAAATTACTGAGTCAGAGGGTGTGAATATTTTTAAAGTCCTTAAGTCAAATTAATAAAGTGCACCCCTTTATTCCTCACTCCCCTTCCCCCTTTCCTTCCTTCATTCATTCCATGCTCTTCTTTTTTCTACTCCTTTTTGGGGATGATGACAGGCAGAATTCTAGATTAGCCCCAAGATTCCTAATTCCTAGTTATTCAACCACTCATCTAGATTCTGCTGTAAAGAGATTTTTTGCAAATGTAATTAAGGTTCCAAATCCATTGATCTTAAAATAGGGGTATTATTCGGTTGGACCTGACCCAATCACATGACCCTTTAAATCTGGGACTACATGTCAGAAAGTGGGGAGTCTGAGTTTTAGAGCACAAAGAGTATTTGACAAAGAAATATTCCATTACTGATTTGAAGATGAAGGGGACATGTGGCTTCTGGAACTAAGAACAACCTCCAGGTGACAACCAGCAAGGAAATGTGGACTGCGGCCTCACAAGTGCAGGAAACTGAACTCTGCCAATGACCTGAATGAGCTTGCAGATCCTCAGATGGGACCTCAATCCACTGACACTTTGATTTCACCCTTATGATAGCCCAGCAGAAAGCCTGGCCAAGTTGTGTTAGCTGTCTGACCCACGGAACTGCCAGCTAATAAATAGGGGATGTTTTAAGTCAACATATTTGTGTTAATTTGTTATGCACAATAGAAAACTCATACAGGGATGTATTTGTATTTGTAAGGTGTGCAGGTATGTGTGTGTGTGTGTGTGTGTGTGTGTGTGTGTGTGTGAGAGAGAGAGAGAGAGAGAGAGAGAGAGAGAGAGAGAGAGAGAGAGGGGGAGAGAGAGAGAGAGGGGGAGAGAGACAGCTAGTTCTTTGAGGTTTAGATTTTACATGGTCTACTATGGTTTTATGGGTCAGTCATCTCTCTGCCAAGCTCTTTATATATATTTGCTTGTTTAATGCCTCTGTTAAGGCATATAATTAGTTCAGTTTTACAGATGAGGAAACTGAGGTGTACAGAGGTTAAATGACTTTCCCATGGTAACACAGCTAGTGAGTGTGGCAGATACTATTGGAACCCATACCTGTGTACAAAGATCTGACAATTAAGTCCACAAACTCATCCTAGAAAAAGTGCTACATGCCTCACTGCTGAATATCACTATGGTCATCTTTGAAGTATTCCCCTTGGGAAGCTATGCACTGCTGCAAGCATCTAGTCCATTCTTCAAAGCAATTTTGGAACTCTTTTTCTGGAGTGGCCATCAGAGCTGTCGTCATATTCCTTGATGTCCTGAATGCCATCAAAATGTCTTTCTTTCAATATTCCCTTTATCTTCGGGTAAAGAAAGAAGTCACTGGGGGCCAGATCAGGTGAGTAGGGAGAATGTTCCAATACAGTTATTTGTTTACTGGCTAAAAACTCCCTCACAGACAGTGCTATGTGAGCTGGTGCATTGTCGTGATGCAAGAGCCATGAATTGTTTGCAAAAAGTTCAGGTTGTCTAACTTTTTCACGCAGTCTTTTCAGCACTTCCAAACAGTAAACTTGGTTAACTGTTTGTTCATTTGGTACAAATGCATAATGAATAATCCCTCTGATATCCAGAAAGGTTAGCAACATCGTTGCAACAAAGCTCACAAATGTAATTGTCAGACTTCCTATGTCAGCAGTCTCCCCTTTCTTCTGTACCACACAGCTATCAGCAATTTTGAACAACTTTACTGCTCGATGACAATTTGAGTAATGGACTTTACTTATAAACCCAATGAGGCCAGAGGGGAGGGCTGCAAGTTAAGAAAGGAGGGAGAAAAAAGAGGTCTAAACACTAATCTCGCTCAAGGCCCACACTGAGTCCCTCCTCCTCTGGGGAGCACCAGCCCTCTGATCTCAGCCTCCTGTGACTCTATTTATTCCTTTGCTGTGGATCCTATCCACATGGCTGAAGCGTTCGCACTCTTGCTCTGTGAGCACACTGTTTCTGCACATGCCTGAGCAGCCTGTAAGCTCCTCTAGGCAGAGGCTGAGTCTTATTCTTTTTTGAAACCATAGCACCTCAGCATCTCACCAGCAGGGCCTAGCATGAGCATATGGTGACTGATGGAGAGTGAAATTTTGTTGAGGAAATAAAAGGGCTATGACTTCTTTTAGAGTTCTTAAGAACTGTCCCTTCACTCGCCCTCATAAGGAATTGCCACATTCCTAAATAAAAACAAACCTGACCACTTTCATTGTGGACACCCTAATGCTAACCAGAAGCTCTGCCTTTGTTTTGGGACCTGAAGGCCCCAGGGAGCACTGTCACTAGGTGCACGGTCCCGTCTGTGACAATTTTTTCTTTGCCACCCCACATTACTTACAGCAGACTTGTTTGTATGTTCTAGCTTGTCTCATCTGGGCTTGGGGATGTGAAGGGAAGACTGGCTGGTTTGCTCTTGGTTTGGTCATTCTGCCCTAAGTGAGGGGATTGTAAAGGGAAATAACCACAGACAGAACCATCCACCTAGTTAATCTGGTTCACAAGACAGGCTCCTCCTTTGCAACTTGTGACCAATTCTAGAAATTTCTGCCTGCCATCCAGAAGCACACGGAAGGACCTGTGATGCCTTGGTATCCAGAGCAAGAAAGCAAGACTGACTCCTAAGCCCCGAGTCCTGCTGACTTAGAGCCCGTTCTTATCGTCTGATTTTCTGTCTGAGGACCACAGTCTTTTCTTGTGTCCCCAGGAATACTTCCTCACCCCGTGGTGGGAGAGTTCCACCTCCCATACACTAGTGTGCAGCTGCCTTCCCAGCCTGCATAACATAACCTTGTTCCCGTACAACCCACATTTCCCATAATAAGGATGCCATCCAGTAGAAAGGGAGAGGTCGTATCCTTGCAGTCAGCCTTAAGTCCAGTGGCAGGCTTTTACAGTGATGGAGTTGGAGGAGAGGAGTCAGGTGATGTGGAGGGCAGGTGACTGGGGGCAGTTCCATGGTTCCCTAGATCAGAGAAGGAGAAGGTACCATGGGGCCTGCATCAGCTCAAGTGCCTGTATTGTCTCAGCAAGGGAACCTGTGCAGGAGGCTTTGGGGAGGGCGGGAGGAAACCATAACCTCAGCAATTCTGAGTGAGGGAGGAGAAGGAGGCAGAGGGAAGGAGACTTGGCAAGGAGGAGGCAGAGAGCAGTGGGTAAGAGGGCCTTGCCCCAGCAGAGCCGATTTGTAATCTTCCCTTTGTTTATGGAGCAGGAGTCCTGGAGATACACAATCTGAGTGAGGGAACCCTGGTGTGTGGAGGGGTTTGTCTAACATCTTGATCTACTTTCCTAAACTTTTTGGATCGAGAAAACCCCCAAGCCCCTCTGCCAAGCTATTTTCCCCCTCTATTTGTTAAACCCATCTGCAGTTCAAGGGAAATCAGATTCATGTGTTTTCAATTCATTTACACTTAACTTATTAAAATATTGCTTTGTAAGAGCTATTTGATGTCCAGGAAGCCATTTGTGTCTCTTAAATAAATCTTTAAAGTCCCTTTTTCTTAGAAACAGGAAATTGCATTTTGCCAAATGCAAATTAACTTGCACCTCATAAAGTTCAAGTTGAGCTCAAAACATACACTGCGTGAGGGTTGGGTGGGTTTCAAACTTGGCAAGCTATCTCAAGGTTTAATCTAAACCAAAAGACAGCAATTGGAGGCTCCAAGGACATTCCAAAGGATGGTATTATTGCCATCTGCCAGCAGAAAGTCAGTCATATTCAGCTTCACTCTCAGTTATTCCCGGTTGGTTATCAGCATGCTCTCCCCCCGGCCTTCCTTTTTCAGCCCTCTGCCCCGAACCCCATCAAGGAGACAAGATTAAGGTCCAGGCACCCTCCACTGCCTTTGTCAAGAGAACCTGGGGAAGTTAGGGTGGGGTCTAAAGGGCCGAGGCTTTGGGCTTCAGATTTTATCTGACTTTCTTTGTTCCCTGTGAATACCAGAACCAAGACACATCATCCCTGCTATGCCTTGTCTTGGAGTCAGACACATTCTGTCCTCTCCTCACCCAGTGGAGTGGTGAGCACATTTCACATACGTATAGGTCCCCTTCCCCAAAGTTTCCCAGACACATCATCTCCTCTGTCTGTGCTGTCAGGGTGGGGCAGGGCAGGCCAGGACTACTAGCTTTCTTTTATGCAGGAGAAAGGGAGGATCGTGGAGAGGTGAGGCGATTTGCCCAAGGTCACTAGTGGAGCCAGGCTGTCTCCCTCCTGGACCCAGAGAAACCAGCCCTGGTCCTTTACCTGTGCCAGGTGAAGGTTAGCACCTCCCCGAATGGCCAGCCCAGGCAAATAAAATGCTAGAGACTAAAACAACCATAGCAGCGGTCTGTGTGCTGTTCTGCTGAGGTCCATCAATGTATCTTGAGCACTCACCCCCATGCTTGGCCTTGTGTGAAGTCCAGGAAATGCCGGCATGGACAAGACTGGTCTTGGGCCCCAGAGTGCAGTGGGGAGACAGGCACATGGATTAATGAGAAGAGCAGATTAAGGTCATATGGTCATTAAGATGTGCAAAGTGCATCCTGGAGGAACACAGGGGAGTCCACTCTGGGAGTTCTGGAAGGTTTTCTGAGGGGGAGGAGCTATTGGCACTGAGCCTTTAGGGACCAGCAAGGGGCAGCCAGGGGAAGAAAGGAGGGAGGGGATCCAGATAGAAAGCATAGCAGGAATGAAGCCATGGGCGTGTAGAAAGAGCATGCTGGACGTGGAGAATTCTAAGTAGTTTGGAATTATTGGAGCAAAAACGTATGAATTGAAAAGTGGTGGGAGGGCAACTGTCAGATGGCTGTGGTTCTTATCTGCTTGGATTGAATCCCAGTCTAGGGTTTGCAACCATTTCTCAATGGAGCCTTTGGAAATCTGATGAAATCTGCGGGCCCTCTCCTCATGTACCCAAAGTTGTGACTGCAATCTGGCGGGAGTTGCCTCTTTTGTGCAGCCCAGTCTAAGAACTCTTTCTTAGGCAACAATCACTGACAAATGTTAAGCAGGAGAGTGACATGATTAGACTTGCATTTCAGAATAACATTTTGCCTGTACAATGGAGAACAGATTGGGCCAATGAAAGTAAGACTAGAAATAGGGAGCCTGATGAGAAGGTTGAGGCAACAAAGTGAGGGATGGTAGAAACCTCAGAACATACAGAGTCCCCCCTGGAAAAGAAGCCATAGCAATAGACATGGTCTTGGTTGCAGAGTGGATCCCTTTGAGATGGAGGGAGAAATTAGTCAATGGACAAGTTTGGAAGGACATCAAAAGTCTCCAGGGGGACCAGTAAGAGCTGGAGGTTCCCAAATAGGCAGGAGGAAAAGGCAAAAGAGATCAAGAAAGGATGAAGTTAATTTAAGATTTGGGTCCGATTTTTCCCAATGAGAGGCAATATTCATGGCTTCAAATTCTGGGAGAAATATTTCTTTTATTCATTATTGTGTCAATCAGATGACATCTGTAGAACTTTTGCATATAGTATATATATACACACATACATATATATGTATGTATGTGTGTATATATATATATATATTACTTCTTAAAAAGTAGTTCTGACTTGGGATTTTAAAATAAATTTTATGATTAAAATAAACATTTAAACTTCTAGTAATTTTGGGGGAGGAAGGAGAAGTTCTTTTGGGGTGGTATGTGAAGGCTATGGAAATGCACCATTCAGATCTCCTGCTACCAAGAGCATAATCGATGACAGGCTCTAAATGCTGCCTTTTGGAGTCTTCCTTTGCATTTGTGTAGAGACCATGTTGCTCCCAGCCAATGACTATGCATTTTATGGCCACTAAGAGCTCCATTCCAGTGAGACAACCATCCAAATGATGAAATTCACATTTTTACATACTGCTGTCTAATCCCTAGACCCACTCGAGTTTGCCAATTGTCTCAATACTGTCCTTTATGGCGAAACTACTCAGCACAGAACCATTGTTGCATTTACTTGTCTTTTCAGACTTCCTCGGCTTTAAACTGTTCTTCAGTCTCTCCTTGACTTTGTCTTGATACTTTTGAAGTGTACAGTCCATTTTGTGTTGTGGAATGACCTATAATTTGGGTTTGCTGGATGTCTCTTAAGTGATACAACTTTAGCAGTAATCTCACAGAGGTGATGCTGTGTAATTTTCATTACATCCTGTCAGAGAATGCACAATTTTATTTTTTTCTATCACTGATGACGTTAACTTTGATCACTTGATCCCAGATAGTGTCTGCCAGACTTCTGTAATCTACATTTTTTTTCTTTTTGTGGTTAATAAGTATTTTGTGGACAGGTACTTTGAGTGTATATAAATATTTCATTTCTCATAAAAACTTTAATGTATTTATTCATTGTTATAAAGTATAAAGTCATAGATCCCTATTTTATTGTACATGTTACCATTATATACATACATTCAATATGTAATATAATATAGGTATCTATCTGTCTATCTATCTATCTATCTATCTATCTATCTATCTATCTATCTATCTATCATCTATCTTGATGCTCAAATATCCTAAATTTGGTCATTGGGAACACACACCTTCAAGCTGTCTTCTGTGTCATTTAGATACGACTCACAAAAAATTTTCCAGGCTCATTTTATTCTTTCCTGCCCCATTCTGGAAATCAACCACTTCTTTAAGGAGTATCGCTTCCTTTAATTGAGAAGGCATTTAGAAGCCAAGATTGGGTCTCTATGTGTGATCATTCTTATTGGGCTATTGCTGCTTTCCTAGTCTCAGTGAATAGAACTTGAGAATAGATGTACATTTATTTTTGTGTCTTTCTATATATATTGCAAATGATGAGTTCCTCTCTGATTTCAATCTAGAATCTTCTCTAACAGTGACACATCTCACTTGCATTATTCTTAAAATATTTACGTATTTGACAAATCTCTCTCTATGTAACCAATCTCCTGTCACTGCTTCTCCTACCCCCTGGCATTGACACTTTCGTATTCCCACTTGGGCTCTGTCACCTGCACTGTGCAGCTTCCTGCAGATGTCTATCTTAACCTCTCAGGTTCCAACACTTGTTGTGGGGCCACCAAAGCTACCTGTCCTCCATGAGAATGTTCTTTTCATACTGCTCAGGCCCCTCCCTCATGGACATTGTATTAGTTTTGTCTTAGTGACTTAAAACAACACAAATTTATTCTTAGAGTTCTGGATATCAGAAATTTGAAAAGTTCCTTCTGGAGTGCTCTAGGGGAGAATCAATTTCTCTTCCAGCTTCTAGAGGCTGCACACATTCCTGGGTTTATGATGCCTTTCCCCAGTTTTGAAGGCAGTTTTTTCTTTCCTCTTTGACCTCTGCTTCTGTCATCACGTCCTCTCTCTATACGAGGTCTGACAATTAAGTTCGTGAACTTGTTGCAACAATGTTGCTAACATTTATTGATATCAGAGGGATTAGTCATTATGAATTTGTGCCAAATGGACAAACAGTTCACCAAGTTTACTGTTTGGAAGTGCTGAAAAGGCTACTTGAAAAAGTTACATGACGTGAACTTTCCGCCAACAATTCATGACTCTTGCATCACGACAATGCACCAGCTCACACGGCACTGTCTGTGAGGGAGTTTTTAGCCAGTAAACAAATAACTGTATTGGAACACCCTCCCTACTCACCTGAGCTGGCCCCCAATAACGTCTTTCTTTACCTGAAGATAAAGGAAATATTAAAAGGAAGACATTTTGATGCCATTCAGGACATCAAGAGTAATACGACGACAGCTGTGATGGTCATTCCAAAATTGCTTTGAAGGGTGGACTAGGCACTGGCATAGGTGCATAGCTTCCCAAGGGGAGTACTTTGAAGGTGACCGTAGTGATATTTAGCAATGAGGTATGTAGCACTTTTTCTAGGAAGAGTTTGTGAACTGAATTATCTGATCTTGTATATCTGATCACCTGTCTCCTCTTATAAGGACCTTTGAGATTACATCGGACCCACCTGGATAATCCATGATTATCTCCCCATTTCATGATCCTTAACTTAATCACATCTTCGAAGTTCCTTTTACCATGAAGTAAAATAACATTCATAGGTTTTGGAGATTAAGATGTAGACCTCTTTGTGGGAAGGTTATTATTCAGCCTACCACAGGTCTTGTTCAGTCCCACTTAATGATTTTGGGAGTGAATTATTCAAGGAGAGAAGGGAAAAGATAAGAAGGGAAAGAGAAAGAGGAAGAGTGGACCACTTCAACTGTATTTTATAGATGATAACACTGAGATGCTGAGAGATTTCATAATTACCTAAGACCTCAAAACTTGTGCCGGGGCCAAAACCCAGATCCAGATGTCTTGATTCCTAAGATATGTGGAATTCTTTTTTCCTTTATTGTGTCCTATATTGTTACTTTCCAAATTGCATTCCCCTTACCTGACACCACAGACCACCTGAGAGCTGGGATCTCTCTACCAAGCTTAAAGATCCTTCCTGCATTTTCCTAGAAGTTTTATCAGGAGGTTAAACACAGTAATGCCCCATTATTTGGGTGTGCAGCTGTTGTGTTGTATCAGTTGATAATGTTATTTTCTCCATGGTTTCTGGAGAAAAGATATGTGTAAATATTGACATTTTCCCTTCTCCTGCTGACCTTATCCATAGCGCTACAGGAGATGGAAGTGACATCTGTCACTATCTCAGTAATCAAACTATATATATTTTTACACCTCTGTGGGGGCAGAAGAGAGGTTGGAGTGTGAAAACAAGCAGTTGATCCAGGTTATATGACTGTTCTCTTGCAGATACAGTACAGGCAAAATCCTCAGGGCCTCCCATATTCACCAACATAGGTAAAGCACCAGCTTCCCTGAGAACGTGCATGCGGTCAATGTGGACCAACCCCACTGTCACATAAAGGAAATCAATGTTAGCACAGCATTGTCAGCCCTTGTACCGTAAGGATACTCACCCATTTGCTGTCTTGGAATTCCAGGACATTTTCAGAATTGGGGCTACCGGTGGCTGGAACAAGACCTTCTATCATTAGATTTCACCAGGAAGGAGGTGAATGGATAAAATAAGAAAGGAGAGGTATGAGTTGCCAAACACCTCCCAAAAGCTGTCCAGAAAAAAAAAAAAGATGCTGCTTCTACAAACATTTAAGTTCTTGTTTCATTTTCCCCCCACAGAATTACCCTCAGTATTATGGGGATTCTAGTGCATTTGTCATTTTGTCCTTTATCCACTCACTCACCCATTCATTCAGTGATGTTGACGGATGGTTAACTCGGAGCCAGGCACAGGGCCTGGCATGGGGGGCTCCGCGATGACTTGCATTCTGGCCATTCCCTCTAGGAGCTCACAGGGCTTGGTCATAGGGAGCCATCGTGGGCTATTTGAATGCCTGGTGCCACTGCGCATTTTATGCTGAACTTGCAACTTCTGGCACCTGATTGATACTTCTTACATATTTGAATGGAAAGGCATAGTTCCTAGCCTCAAGAACCTAGAGTCTGGAGAAATATTCAAGCAAAGGAAGGTGAGCTTGAGAATGAAGACTTCTATTCAAGAGAATCTCAAGGATAGTTCTAATTTTTTTTTTTTAGCTACCACCCTCCACTGAACTGAAAAAAAGCATTTGCCATTAAAAATACTACAACAACAACTTGGAAAGCACAGACTAATCTAAAGAAGAAAACAAAAGCTCACTTATAATTGCAAGATCTAGAGAAGTTCATAGGTGGAGCCTCCATCCATGAAAATCCAATTTGTTACTTTGGGAAGATGATTAATTTTCTTAGATGTTTATTGAACATGTGGGCTGGTTTGGTCCAGCCACTGGAAGCCATTTAGAGCTTTTTGGGATTATGCATGGGAAACAAGGCACTGGTGGGGCAACATATTTCAGAGGGGGCTGAGATGCCTGCTTGTGCATGGGGTCCTGGGGAGATGGGCTGAATCCAGGTTTCTGCTCTGGGTTTCCTGCTCTCCCGGGCCTGAGATCTCTGAAGGAGCCATTGGAAAGGCGGGGCCACTGGTGCTGATTACAGTGGCTTTCTGCCTGGACTCAGTCCTTCTCCCAGGCCTGGCCCAGGAAGGCGTGATGAAGAGACAGGTGTCAGGGTAGTCCTCCTCAGCCTGGCGCCCAGTTCCTGGAGCCTGATGCATCCTGTGTTTTGACTTACCATCTTGCCTCTGGGATTCGTTCTGATAAAATCTGATATAATGGCAGGACTCTGCTTCTGGGTTTTCCAGTATGAAATTTTGATTATGAGAAGAAGAACCTGATGATCTGGCTGAAGCCAGAGGATGACCCTGGCTAACTGAACTACTGCCTACTGACGGAACACTCTGCTAGGCAGTTCCCTGTACAGTGCTTAATTTCATCTTTACAGCAGTTCTGTACAGTTGCTGTTATATCCGTTTTCACAGATGGTAACACAGGCTCAGAGAAGCTGTGACTTGCCTAAGGTAGCACAGTGAATAGACAGCAAAATCAGGATTTGAACCCACATCCCTGACTCCTGTCTTATCTCACTGAGAGTGTGTCCCAGGCTCAACTACATACCTGGAGGAATGTAAAAAGGAAGCAAGTCCCATGTGTGTGAGGATCCCTGCACCTGTCTCTAAGGGAAACACATGTCCTCATCCCCTTGCATTTTTCTCACTGCTGCTTCCCCGACATTATACCTTTAAGGTACTCAGACCCCTGACACACCACATGGCTGGTGGCCAATGGAGGCAAGTGCAGACACTCCCCCTGCCCCATCCCTTTCCATCTTGATGGCCCTGCTTCTGTTTGATGCCAACTGTACCTGACCCTGGACCTCTGACCTTACACACTAAACCTGCTTACCCAGGCTTGATTGTGGATACTTGGCTCTTTCTCACCCTGGTATCTCTAAACCTGGTCACCTCAAATAAGAGGTCCTTTCAAACATTTAAAAAACTAATACATTACTTTGGAATCAGGTCATACAAAACAAAGTTGAGTACCTTTTAAAAACCAGTAAATAACAAATAACAAAATTTGATCAACTCGAAGCAAATGATGTGACCATTTGGTATATCCCTTTTCCTGTCTTTCCACTATGCTCATACGCATACACATACAAATACGATTTTTTAAAAAAGTCTAGGATTATTTTACTCTGTATCACTCTGCAACTTGCTTCTTTCACTTACTTTTCCTTGCTGTGTATCGTTCATATTTTGCTGGACTGCAGCTCCTTTACTTTGTTCTAGAACAGAAGTTACCAGTCATGCTTCTGCGGAACAGTGGGTTTCCCCGAGTTCAACTACGGTGCTGAACTATTAAAACCCAGTAATAATCATTCTCAGTCTAATTTGTAGAAAATTAAATAAATAAGAATAATTTCCACCATTTTGATTTTCTACTGTGACTTTGTATTAAAATGTTGGTTCTTCGACCATGTGGGCATTTCTAGAATACTACAAATTATACTTATCTTCAGTTGATGTGCCAGTATTTCATAAGGTCACACCAAGAACCCTATGACTTCCAGGGACCTTTGCTAGCTCCCCACGTTTGGGATGCACTGTGGGTCTAGGATGGAGCTCTGACCTGAATCCACAGTTTTAATGTGATCTAGCCATTCAGGAGTTTGTGCCAAGCTACAAGAGGAAGGGGCAGGTGATGGGTACAAGTGCTGAGCACTAGGGGCTCACCCAACTCTGTTGAGGAAATGTTCCAGAAATGTGGGCCACAAAGAAGGGGAGGAATTTCTCTACCTTCAGGACAGAGGTGAGTCCAGGAGTCCAGATCAACAGACAGCCCTGGGTGAGGTGGCAGCGCTTGAGCAGATCAGGTAAGGGAGCCTCTATAGGGCAACCAAGAGCATGAGGCCCACGGGCGCAGTGAAATTGGTATCCTGGAGGGATTGATGGCAGAGGTGGGGTCAGGCAGTGTACTAGATTAAAATAGGAACACGAGAACATTGCAATTTTTATTTGGGTTCTCACAAAGATACTTGGAGGAGATGGGAATTTTGAAAGGAAGTTGTGTTTCTGCTATGGTGCTATCTATCGTGTGGTGACTCGTTTATACATATGTTCCATGGGTGAGATGAGAGATTTGTGGCAGGGAGAAAAAAGCTAACTCAGAGTGGTGTAAAACAGAAGGTAAGAGCAGAGAACTCTTATAGTTGATGCCTTTGGGGGCCCAATAACATGCCTGGGACACGGCCTTCACATTCCATCTGTCAGGAACCATGTTGGCTCCATGTCTACTGAGCAAGGCTCTCCCTCAGCCTCAGAGACAATTGCAGGGGCTCCAGACTTGACACCATCTCAGCTTCTAGCCCAGCAGGAGGGCATGTGCCATTCTTCCAGCTGTCCCTAGCCTCTTCAAGGAATCAGTCACCCTCACAGGGAGTAGGATACATCCATGGGCTGATGTCCAGGCTATGTGTTCCTTTCCTGGAAATGGGTGGATCCACCCATCTCTAACTGCCATAGAAAAAAGGAGAAATCCTAAGAAGTATGTGGGGGAAGAGCAGGTCCTGGGAGGTAAAAAGCAATGCCCTAAACTAACAAATAAATACTTGTGAAGGATTGTTGAGTGTCTCTGAGAAACTCCTGCAGAAGAGAACATCCGGGGAGGAGAAGATGACCATTTTCATATACATGGAGGCCTTCACAAGGAAGCTAGCAGAGGTTTTTTACAGTGGCTCCAAAGGGCAGAGTGGCTCAGCTTGTCCTGTGCCCCCAGATCCAGGAGTGGGGATCGGTGTTTCCTGTGCTCCGATTCCATATCTCAACAGGAGCCACCCATTCTGTAAACTACTTTTGCATAATGCATAGTCATGGTGTTTTCACAAGAGACACAAACAAGGCTGAATTGCGGGCATGTGTACTGCGGGAAAGGTTAGGGGAGCGGGGTGGCATTAAAGTTACCGTGAAGACCTGAAGTTGCTCATCCCCACCCTCATCTGCAGTTGGGGGCTGGCGCTCGAACGAATGATGAATTTGTCTTGAACCTCTCACTGTAGAGGAGGAGCATCATCAGTGCCGATCAGTGCAGCTGCTTCGATAGAAACAGCCAGGGCAGGAAGGGGAACGCAGGCCCTCATTCCTGGTTCTGATAGTGCAACTGGCCGCCTGCTCCAATTCCTGCAGGGCTTCTCTGTGGGGCTGTGGAAGATCTCAAACACAGTGGGGAAATGAGAGACGGTAACAGGTTTGATCTTCATCTTGTCTCCTGTCAGGTAACCCTCCCTGTCCTCCGGGGGCTAAGTCCTCTCTCTCTCTCTCTCTCTCTCTCTCTCTCTCTTTCTCTCTTTTCTCTTTCTTTCTCTTCTCAAATCCCCTATATTAAATTACGGTTGAAATGTTTCGAACTCTCAGCATCAGGATCATATGACAGAATGCATGGGGGTTTGCTTTTTAATCTTGCCCGAGAGAGAAATGAAAATGACTTGCAGGATTTTGACAGAATGATCAGACAAAAAAGATTTTTATCCCCCACCCCTCGAATAAATGGGAACTTGTCAAATGCCATTATCAAATCATATAGCTCAGAATTCGTCTCAGGTTTTTTGTGGGCCTAAAAGCAATAAAGAGTTATAACCACATTCCGAGTTCTGTTTGGATTATTGACGACTCCGTGACCAAAGATTTGTCTGTCCTGAAGGCTGATGGAGTTTGAGCTGATTTATCTGCTGGAGCTGGAGGCCTGATCCCTCACTGAGCCATCAAATGCCACAGGGAGTTTCTGATGCTGACCACTTTGTTTGAACCACTGGGCTTGGATTTTCTGAAGTGACCAGCTCTGAGGTTAAACCCTCAAGATTCAGAGAGATGGGGGAGGCGGGGAGGAGGGTGGACTCATTTTCCATTCCTGGTTTTCATTTGCATGGGAAAAAAAATCTGTTCTAATAAAGACCTCTGTGCTGAGCGATGTTCAGAAATTATATCCTGCCGCTGTTCCTCCATTAAACAAATAAATTGCTCCTGTCTTTGATTTTTCATCAGGGGCCTTTGACAGATCTTGGATGGGTGACTTCAGCTTTAAAGACTTATTTGGGATCATTTAGCTTTGGGTGACTCGGCCATGAAGAGAATGTTAAGTAAAAAGTCTAGTTTCTTGGTCCTTAGGTGGAGAAGGGTGTGGGGATCATGAAGTGCCCCCTCTCTACCTACAATTTCATTGGTTCTTTTCTAATGAAGACAGATGCCAGGCAACTCTGGTTTATCCAGCTACTCAAAGGTGTAACTGACTTCCCAATTTATTAACAATGGTGATTCATTATCGTGGCAATTGGGAAAAACTGATTACCTTTGAATTTGTGCTGAGGTAATCCCGCCTCTCTCAAGCCCTTGTGATGAATCACCATTTCCTTACCTCCTCTGCCCTAATTTTCCAAATCATGTACCTGTGTAAAATATTGTGCAGAGGCGTGCATCTATTTATCTTACAGGAGTCCTCTACTTCTGAATTCAGAGGAGAAGACAACCCCTCCAACAGGGGGATGGCGATTCATGAATGTTCTGGGTCTGGAATTCACCAGAGTCCAATCTCTCCAATAATCATTGTGCTCTGTGATGAGTCTGGGGGCAGCCATTCCTGTCCTGCTGGCTGGGACTCGGGGGTTTGTACTTGATGGAAATGGAGAAATCTATAGAGACAACATGATGCCACTTTTCTCTGTCAAAAGATGACACCTGAACCTCAGTTTTAAAAGGCTGGGATTTCTTGGGATAACTCTTTAAGCTTCACAAGGTCTTAACCGAAAGGACGTGATGGTCTCACAGTTGTCAATGATGCTATTGACTACCCATGGCTCTTAGGATCAGTGGTGAGTTACGAAAGATGAGATTTGCAAACCCATGCTCACTTTAATTTTGAGGCTCCCAGACATAGGGATCTTTCCCCCTGGTGGTGAGGGTGACTTTGATTAACCATACTACTTTGTCAGGAAAATGTAACAGTGGTGAGGGGTGCGGTGGAGGGCACACCACCACCCACTTTCTCTTAATCACTTATTAACCAACACTCTTTTTATCTTTCTTCTAGCTGTGAGAAGCATCTGTAGCTCTGCTCTCTGCTTTTAGATCCCTGGTTAAGAATACTGTAATATTTTTCCTGCCGATGGGAGCATCGACCTCTCAGCTAAAACACGGCTGTACAGACAAGAGGCCACAACTCCCGGACATACACATTGGGTAATTTGATTCCTTTTAATACATATTTGCTGAATGTTCACTTTGCTAGGCACCGAGGACAACCAAAGATAAATGGGACACATAGTTGATGCCTCAAGGAATTCTCTCTTTCACTTACAAGATCGATGTGGTCAGAGCAGTACATTCCTATTGCATTTTCATATTTGTCGGGGTTCTTAGTCTACCCAGCTTTCTTGGTTTGGAATTCCCCGAAAGCAGACCCGGGGGTAAAGTCTTGGTTATATGTGGTTATTTAGAAAGCTGAAATGAAGAAGTAGGAGAAGTGAGCAAGGAAGGGATAAACTCCAGTGAAGTGTGTGTTAGTGAGGGGCGCCTCATGTGCACGAGGTAAACTCTGCAGAACCATGAGGAACATGTCTCAGAGTTGACCCAGGGGACATGGAGATGCTGGGCGTTTGTCTACTCTATCCCATCCATTCTTGGGGGACAGTAGCCCCCTATTCTTGAGGGTTGTACCTGAATCAGCCAAGCAAACTCCATGGTGCCAGAGAAAGTCCTCATGGGGGAGAGCAAGAGGGGCATACGCAAGAGTGGAGAACTGAATACCACAGCTGTGGGTGGCGGAGGGGTTGGGGAGGGTGACTCTACAGTGGCTCAAATAAAAGGAGAGGAGTCATAGGTCAGTGTGAGATGTTTATTTTAAAACTAGACAGGCAACACTCTAGACTGGGTCCCAAGGGGTCCAGAACAGGGGCTAGTGGGGGGTGAGTTAGCCTGCTTCCCTTTCCTGTTCTTCTAATAACAGAATCCTTCTTTTGCCTTTGGAACTATTTTCTCTCTGACCTGGGTGAAGGCTTTCTATGGTATGACCTTATCTAATAACTCAGGTTAGCTAAGAGAATCCTTTTTGGGAATTTACATGGATACATGAAGAGAGTTCATTTTCTAAGGGCCATTTAAGTGTGGATTGATGATGATATTTTTCTACCATGTCTGAGAATGAAGCCCATTTGCTGGAAAGCACAGCTTCAGGAGAAGGGGGAGAGAGGCAATGAAAAAGAGAATCAGGATACGTCATTTGAACTACATAATCCATATGCAAAGTGTCAATTCCTCAGGAAGATTTTTCTGACCCTTCACGCCCACCTCAAGCTGGTGGAGGTTACCCTCCTCGGTTATCCAATAATGCCATGTTAATAAGTCTATGTTTGTACTTCCCATATTATACTGTAATTGTCCCAGTGCCTAGAACAGTCTGGCACTTAGATGTTAATATTCGTTAGTTGAATGGATGAGGGACCAAGCTGTTGCTTTTCTGGTTATTCTTTTGTTGCTTTGTAGGAACAGCATATTTTCTGGAGGCTGCTGGACACTGGTAGGTTCCTCATTGCTTCCCGTTTTCTTTGCTATCTTTCACATCCTCATGGGGCCAGAGAACCATGCTACGGCCCAAGAATGGTTGGGTTGAGTCATCCAATGGAACTCTTCTGAATGGCTCTTTGTAGAATTACTTCATCTAATAGGGTTTTTCTAAAGGAACAGATGAAAGGAAGAGAGGTTGTGGAGATTCACACCTTGTGTCAGCTAGAGGTAATCTAACCATTGACAGCTGAGAGGCACAAGGTTCCGGCTTTTCTGCTAAATTGATCATCTTCCATTCAGTGACCATTAGCGGTTAAGAAGGATTTTGACTTGGTTAAGAATTAAGACTCATACACAGAGGTGTAAGTAAAGCATTAAGATTGGTTAGTAATTCAAGTAGTTTCAAGGTTTTTGTTTAGTACTAGGTGTTTAAATATGCTTATATAAGGAGTTCAAGAGATATTGGAACATAGTTCTGGAGAAAATAAAAAGCATTGGACTAGATATCAAAGGCCTAGAGGCCAAGCATGGCCTTGTTAGTAAGGGCAACTTTAAAGAAGTCACTTAACATCTCTATCCTTCAATTTAGTCACCCAAAATATGTGCATTATAGTCCAGGACTTTCTGACATCATGTAGAGGTGTAAAAAAATGATGCATGTGGAAGTGCGATGAGAAGTGTGGCTGTTTAGACTATATGTACCATTGTTGAGGGGATCTCAAACTTGCAGAACACTCGCTATGCTTTTGCAAAGCACTAACGGTATGTGAGCAAAAATGAATGAGACATAGTCTGTCCTCATCAATGGGGATTCTACTCCTTAAATCCTATAAGCAGTAGACAGGTTTATGCAGCCATTCATTCATTTATTCATTCAACAAATATTTGTTGAGCACCTACTATTTGTTTCATGCTATCCCAAGAGCTGGGGTAATAACAGTAAATAAAAACAGGCAAAGTTCTCATCCTCATTGATAAATAGAATGAAGAAATAAAATGGAGTTACTATAGTCAAGCTGTTAAATTACTAAAATCAAGTAGATTGAAACATGAGAAACAATTCTATTCTTGTTTTAACTAGCCTGGGAACTTAAACTTTTGAACTTTACAGTCCTGAATCAATGCCTGGATATACATTAGACCTCTGATTACCCCCTGAAGAACTAAGGAAAGAATGTGCATGTATTCAAACCACCTGACATCCATTATCCAGACCACTAGTCATCTACAGGACTGCTACCATCTCAGACCAATCCAGAGGCTAAGAATGTGGGACTGATGCTTCACGAGAACGTGCTTTTTACATAAGAACCCTCAGCTTTTCTTTCTTCTTCAGAACACTCTGGGTATTGCCTAGTTAGTGTTTCCAGTTTGCAAACCCTAAAGCCCTTAAGTAAATCTTTACCACTTGTTTCTAGTCAAAGTCTCCCGACTCTTTCTGAGTTTACCTTGACATTATGGAGCTTCTGTTTTTGAGCACACAGATACAACAAGATGTATGTTAAGAGGGGACAGGTAGTGATAAGTAAAAAGACCTTAAACAAAGACCTTAGCCTCATGTTCATCAGCAGAACATAGAGATCATGAGGTGGAGTGGCTGCTTCAAAATTTCACTTGCAGATGGGCACTTGTCCTATTAGGGAGACCACTTCATGGATGGTGTGGATGCCTGACCACTGCGCTGTACACCTGAAGCTGAAGCTGAATAATAATGAATGTCCACCTGACAAAATATATTTTGTCCATCTGACAAAATATAACAAGTGCATGTGCCCTCAGTGTCCCATACATGAAAAACCATGCCAGTAATTTATTCCAGATTTAAGTCTCATTGAAATATTTGTTTCTCTTAAAGTGAATTTATTTTCCTTTACATAATAAAAATTTTGTAGATGATCTTATTTCTCATTTCTTTCTGGCTGCTTGGAAGCTCAGGGCTGAAGTTATAGTTCAAAATTCATCACTAGAGATTCTTTTACATGTATATGTATATATTCTACCTATCCACTGGCCTTGGCTTCCTAGTCTATTTATGTCATCCTTAACCATTATTTAAAATCGTTTTCTGCATTGCT
This sequence comes from Rhinolophus ferrumequinum, assembly GCF_004115265.2. NCBI lineage: Eukaryota > Metazoa > Chordata > Mammalia > Chiroptera > Rhinolophidae > Rhinolophus > Rhinolophus ferrumequinum. The sequence goes on along the minus strand of NC_046291.1, from coordinate 89,786,951 downwards.
GTATTGTATGCATTGCTTATGCTCCAATCATGTGTGGAATAAACTGGGGGTATAGATTTTAAATAAAGGAAGAAATATAAGTCCATACCTCTAAGCTTGGAGGCAGCTGTCAGTTCAGACTGGACTGCCCTCCCTTGATGTCCCCCTTGACAAGTCTTGGGAGCTGGGACACTTGAATTAATCTTTCTTGGTGGGAGTGGGTAAGAAGAGTGGCCTTAGCAAATCTACGGTGGGGCTCGTGCTGTGTGATGGGGTGTGCACCAGACAAGTTCCAACAGTCTGGTCATACACAACCACCTGCTTACTTCCTTTCAGTATTTGACACAATTCAGATGTATTCTGTTTATTGAGTTTTCCTCCTCATCTTCCCCAGTAGAACATAAGCTCTGTGAAGGCAGGTATGCTGATGTTTCTCGTGTTCACCAGTGTATATCCAGGATTGTGCACTTCGCTTGGCACTCTACTGTACTCTATAAAAATGTGTTCAATGAATGAACAGAGTAGATACCAATTTGACTGACAGCTAAGTCTGAAAGCCTTAACCTTGGGGCATTCCTGGGCAGAAATGATCAGTTGGAGGAGGTGAAAGCTTCCTAGAAGATGACTCCTGAGCTTGGGTCTGAGCAGGCGGCTTTACCAGCTAGTGATCTATTTGCTCCTTGCCAGCAGGGCTGATAGGGGTGCCCCTGCAAACTCATCTCCACTGCAGGAAAACCAACTCCCCCAGAAGAGCCAATGGGGGTAGCCCAGCAGGCTTATCTTCATGCTGGAGAAATGGCTATCTGGCTTCTGACACTTTAAAGTCCCTCCCTTCCTTCCTTCCTTCCTTCCTTCCTTCCTTCCTTCCTTCCTTCCTTCCTTCCTTCCTTCCTTCCTTCCTTCCTTCCTTCCATCCAAAAATGTCTTGAGCACTCCAGACCCTGGATACTTTCCCTCCTGTATTAATTACCTGTTGCTGTAACAAATAACCACAAACTCAGTGGCTTAAACCAACACCAATTTATTATCTCACAGTTTCTGCTGGGTTCTTACTGAGGGTTGAATTCGATATGTCACTTGAAGCTGTGGTCTAATCTGAGGCTCGGCGTTTTCTTCCACTTGTAATTGTGTTCCTTGTGTTTGTAGGACCAAGACCCCTGCTTCTTCCTGGCTGGCAACCAGGGGCTGCTGTTACCTCCTAGAGGCTGCCTGCCATCGCCTGCCATGTGGTCCCCTCCACAACAAAGCAGCGTGCTCCTAAAGGCCAGGAGAATCTCACCTGTTTGGGATCACTCTGACCTTTTCTAATAGCACAACTGGGTAGGGAAGGGCCACCTAGGATAATGTCCTTATTGATTCAACTGCCTAAGGAACTTACTTATATCGGCAAAATCTCTTCTGCCATGCAACGTAGCGTAATCATAAGAGTGATATCTCATTATATTCACAAGTCCCACGCAAGGGGAGGGCATTCTACAAGGCATATGCACTAGTGGGCTGGAATCCGGGGGACTGTCCTAGAATTCTGTCTGCCCTTTCCTTAGGATGATTGATTGGTCATAAAATGGTGTTTGCCTCTGAGGAGAGTACACTCATGAGAGGAGGAGAGGAGTTGGCCTAGGGCAGAGGTTCTCAACCAGGCTGGTTTTGGTCCTGGGGGACATTGGGCGATGTCAGGAGACACTTTTGGTTGTCACAACTGGGAAGTAGGTCCTATTGACATTCTAGTGGGTAGAGGCAAGGAATGCTGCTAAATACCCTACAACGCAGAGGACAGCTCCGACCTGCCCTTATCCAGCAACAAATCATTCGGCTCAAAATGCCACTAGTGCTGAGCCTGACAGACCCTGGCCTAGGGTATAAAGGAATGGAGCTGAGATGCTGGTATGGGGGAGGGGCTTGGGGTTGAGGGCCAGTGCAGTCACAGGAAGTGAAATAATGCCTTTGAGAGATGGGTAAAGTGAATGAACACGAATAGCTCCACCCATGGTTTGTGCTACAGGATCTTTATTCCATCAGATATGGACCAGCTAAGGAAGGATCAGGATAAATGCAAGAAAATCAGAAATTCCAAAACCTGGAGTCACTCAGTATATCTAGGATTTAAGACCGGAGGGCTTGCTGCAGAGGGAAGATAGAAAATTAGCTATCTTAGTGCAAAGAAGCAAATAAAAACACCTTATTCCAATAAAATGGACACATTAACTAGCTTGCAGTTTGCTTAAAACTCTTTGCTAGATATCCCTTACTAGATTTTTGGAGTTAGAAAGGATGTCAAAAATTATCTAGGGCAGAGGTTGCAAACGTGAATGCCTACAGTCATTAGGCAGATGGAGGAAAGGAGGGAGGAACCTAATATGAGCTGTGGCCATCTGGAAAGCACCCCCGGCCTGGGGAGAGCACCTCCTCTTCACTCCATCAGACTGCAAGAACGAAAGCCCAGGATTGACAGGTCTGATTTTTCAAATGAAGCTGAAGAGTCATATTTAAAAAAATTTTTAATTATAGTTGATATGCAGTATTATATTAGTTTCAGATATACAATACAGTGATTAGACATTTACATAACTTGTAAAGAGATCACCCCAATACATCCAGTACCCATCTGACACCATACTTAATTATTATAATACTAGTAACTGCCTTCCCCATGCTATGCTCTATATCCCCATGACTATATTGTAACTACCAATTTGTTCCTCTTAACCCCCTTCCCCGTTCACCCATCCTCCCAACCTTGCCTTGCAATTCAGCAACCATCAAAATCCTCTCTGTAACTCTGAGCTTGTTTCTGTTTGTTTGTTTATCCTGTTCTCTAGATTCCACATATAAGTGAAATCATGACATTTGTCTTTTTCTGCCTGACTTACTCCACTCAGCACAGTACTCTCTAGGTCCATCCATGTTGTTACAATTGGCAAAATTTCATTCCTTCTTATGGCCAAGTAATATTCCACTGTATATATGTACCACCTTTTCTTTATCCATCCATTGATGGTTACCCAGGTTGCTTCCATATCTTGGCTGTTGTAAATAATGCTGCAATGAACATATGGAGTTCTGTGGCAAAGATTGGGATTTGTGCCTTTGGGGGAACTGCAGATAACAAGGATGCCTCCCTTAACTGCTTTTCTCTTGCTGCTTTTAAGGTTTTTGTCTTTGTCTTTAACCTTTGACATTTTAATTATGATGTGTCTTAGTGTGGGCCTCTTTGGGCTCATCTTGTTTGGTACTTTCTGAACTTCCTGGGCTTATATATTTATTTCCTTCATCAGGTTAGGTAGTTTCTGTCATTATTTCTTCAAATAGGTTTTCAATTCCTTTCTCTCTCTCTTCTCCTTCTGACAACCCAATGATGCAAACGTTGGTACATTTGATGTCTCAGAGGCCCCTTAAACAATCCTCATTTTTTTGGGTTCTTTTTTCTTTTTGCTGTTCTGAGTGGATGTTTTTTTGCTACTTTATCTTCCAAATTGCTGGTTTGATCCTCTGCTTCATCTAATCTACTGTTGATTTCCTACAATGTATTCTTCATTTCAATTATTGTAGTCTTCATTTTTGACTGGTTCTTTTTTAAGTTTTCTATCTCCATTTTTATGTTTCCTGTCTCTTTGTTGAAGTTCTTGCTGAGATCACTGAGCTATGAACTCTGAATTTGGTAGACTGCTTGTCTCCATTTTGTCTAGTTCTTTTCCTGGAGCTTTGTTTTGCTGTTTCATTAGGGATATGTTTCTTTGTCTCCCCATTTTGGCTGCCTCCCTGTGTTTGTTTCTGTGTATTTGGTAGAACTGCTATGTCTCCTGGTCTTAGTAGAGTGGCCTTATGTAGTAGGTGTGCTGTAGGTCTCAGTGGTGCAGTCTCCCTGGTAACCTGAGCAGAGCTCCAGGTGTGTGGGTTGTGTTTGCCTTCCTGTTGTAGTTGAGCTTTGGTTGCTCCTGGCACATCCATGGGAAGGGTTGACCGTTAGGCTGATTCGTTGTGAGGACTGACCCTAACTACAGTGGAGGTGCTGTTGTGCAAGGGCATGATTTGAGCTGTGGTGCAGAGCATGATTTGCTTTAGCAGAGCTCTTGTAACGGCCCAGTCTGCCCACTGGGTGTGTCTTTTGTGGAAATGGTTGGGTGGTTCTCTTTGTGGTCTGAAGCTGGAGACTGGGTATCTTGGATCTGGGGCCTCTTGGGAGTGGCTCTGTTGCAGGCCAAAGTCAGCTGCTGCCTGTGCCTTGCCTGGGGCCACTTGGTATGAACTACAAAGTGATCAGCAGATGGCTGCCACATGCATTGGGCTTGGAGGTATCTAGGAGAGGCCAAAGCTGGCTGCTGTGAATGCCGGGCTCTGGGCAGCATAGCAAGAGGTACAGGGCATGCTTAGGCCAGATGCTGCTTGCTTGGGGCTTGCAAACCTTTGAGAGATTTTAGGAAAGTCTGTAGCATAAGCCAAGACAGGCTATTTGTACCAAAAAGTCACTGGAAGTGGCTTGGGTGGGCCTGCAATTTGGGTGGGGTAGGGTCTCAGGGAATCACCAGGGTGGGGAGAATGGTGTTAGGCAGGTTGATGGAGACTCAGACATAAAGTGGCCTGCATCTGCACGCTGGATGGGGGAGGGCTCAAAAAAGGAACAATGGTTCCTTCCAGCACTTCTATCTGGGAGAAAGCTGCCCCTCCAGCTTCTTCCCTGCAGTCAGATAATTCAGTTCTTCCCTGTATGTCCCTGGCACTTTTTGAACTGTTGCTCGAGTACTGAAGCTCAGAGTGAGTGAGTCCTTCAGTAAGTAAGTCCATATGTGGGCCGTTTAAGAGGAATGCCTTGGATTCCACCTGCCATCCATTTCAGCCACAATCTCTGAAAGTTTTCACAGCCAGAAGTTATTGGGACCTCTCTTTGTTTCATAGTTTAGTTGTAATTTTGATGTGGTTGTGAGAGAAGGGAAGCACAGCATTTACCTACTCTGCCATCTTGACTAGAAACTCCTGCAGAGTCATATTTTTATTACAAGTCTCTCAATTTTCAAATATTGGCAATGGATTTCATCATCATCATCAACACTCTGCAGTCCAACACTCCAGTCCACCTCCAGCATTCTGGGCTGCACCCAACCCTTAAGCCATGCACTGCTTTACAGCGTGATTCTGAGTAGCTTATTAGCCAGCAAGAGCATTTGGTGTTGGTAACAAGAGAGACCCATTTACAGGGGCTTAAACAAATTAGAGTTTGATTTCTCACATACAAAATGCCCAGGGGTTGGTAGTCCAGGGCTGACATGGTGGTCTCCTGAATTGGTTTACCAAGCACCTAAACTCCTTTGTTTTGAATGAGAACATGGAAGTGCTGTCTTTGCTCAAGTACTAATGTTTACTTCACCAATATCAAAATTTTATCCTGGCATTGTTTCCATGCCTTTCTGTGTGCCCATATTTTTTTTTGTTTCAATGTTGAATCATCGTGAAATTGAGGTGCACATTATAAACAACAATTAAACTCCACGTGTAGAATACCAATAGTGCTCACAACACAACTGAAGTGAGGCAACTTGAACATCTATGACCATGTACATACACATTCAGGCAGTGACAACCGTGCTATGATGGTTGCCTGGTTGACATTGACTTCCAAGTTTAGAGATGTTACACTGTGGAAAAAATATGTCTTAGAATCAACAAAATGTGTGTGTTTTTTTGTTTTGTTTGTTTGTGTGTTTGTTTAAATTTGGAGTCAATTCTAAGGATGAAATCTACTCAGAAACACTGGGTGCTGGGCCCAATCCCTGACACCCTTTCTGTCTTTCCCTTCTTTGACTGTCTCCATAGGATGTCTTTCAATTCTTTTCCAAGTGACCCAACCCCAGTTCCTGGTTTCAGCTGGATCCTTGGTGTCTCCCCGAAGGCTCAAATCCCAGCTTTTCCACTTAGAGCTATGTGACTTTAGATACATTGCCTGATCTTGCTGAGGCTCATTTTCCTCATTTGCAAAATGGTAATAATTGTACCTTCTTTCTGGCGTTAGTCTGCAGATTAAATATATATAACTTTCCTAGCACAGTGCTTGACATAACAGTAGCTTAACAAATACTAGCTTCATTTTCCTTTTTCCTTAACAAAACCAACTCAGCTAATCCATTTTTTGTTTCCTATGTTCATTGGGATAAAAGTCCAACAACTTACAACATACGGATTGTGATCTCACTTATCCGGTCTCATCAGTCCTTTCCAAACAAGATTTCTTCTGTCTGCTGATTGGAGTCCAACATTTTAGCACCAGATTTTATCTTTTTATCTTAAGATATATCTCTAGTTGCCTTCCATGAAAATGTTCCTTTCTCCCAAGTAACATTGTAGAACGTCACCAGGTTCTTATTCTTTACAATGAGTGGTTATTAGGTCCTATATTGGGAGAAGATCTGAAGAGATGGGAGACCCAGAAAACACTGGAAAACTGGAAGTGGAAGGAAGATGGAGGAAGAGGGGGTGAAAGCTGAGTAGGACACCTAATTATCTAGTGATTTTCACTCCTGGCTGTTGTTCATGGTGGCAGACACAGATTTCTGTTTCTTAATTCATTAAATCCCCCTTTACCTTCTTACAGTATTACTTCCCTCTTGTTATCCTTAAGGTTTCATTTTGTTCTTTTTCCAACTTCTTGAAGTGACCACTCTGTTCTTTGTTTTTCAAATGCTATGCATTGACCTTTGAGAACAGCTTTGTTTGCATCCCATCTGCTTTGATTATATATTATCCTTTCATTTTCATCATGTTCTAAACACTGTGTAATTGTAGCTTTTATTTTCTTTCGTTTTTGTTTCTTCCTTTATTTGTTTCTTTCTTCTCCTTACTTTCACATTATTATGGTGTTTTCCCCCCATGCCAAAGCTCTGGGGATATCACAGAAAATGAAAAAGGCAGAATCCTGACCCTACTAAAGACATAGGAGCCGTATTAATGTCCACCAGAGGCTGCCTATTAGATAAAATGAACATTCTGTGACTATATATACGAGTATCTCTCACTGATGGGGAACCAGTGGGTGCCAGTGGGCAGCCACAGTTCACCCTTATGATCACCTGTAAGAAATACTCATTCTTCATTAGCATTTTTATTTAACAAGTTGAAAATTTATTGTGTGTCAGAAACTATATTAGGGAGTAAAAAAGACAGAAACTCTCTTTACTCTTCAGTCTGGTAGGGAAAGTGAGCATTTAAGAAGTTATCACCCGGAAAAAAAACAACATATGGGAGGTTAAGTGCTAGGAGGAAGGTCCACAGCTTGGCCAGAGCTTGGAACAAAGGAATCTGTTTTGTGGGTGAGTGGGGGTGAGGAGGGGGATCATGCCATGCCAGGAATGAGGCTTGAGCTGAGTTGAGAAGGATGAAGCTGCAGGAACTGAGTCCAGACCTGGGATGAATGACAATGAGCTAGTGAATGTGAGGAGTGAGGGCAGGAGGACCACAGAGCATGCACAATGGTGCTGGGGGTTGGCACTCAGAGCTGAAGAGGGAGGGTTACGCACGATGGAGCTGGAATGGCAGACAGGGACGGGGCCTCTGGGGCCTGCAGGTGCCGTTGAAGATTTTGGTCTTCATCTTAAGGCCACTGGATAGTCTTTAGTAGGTCCATGTTTTGAAGAAAAGTTTCTGTTTTTTAGAAATGTCAGGCCATATCCATTTTTCAGAAAAGCATTCTCTAGCTGTTGTGTCAGAAACATATTAAAAGCGGCAATTGTGGGTGCAGGGAGGCCAGTCAGGACGGCGCTGCAGGGCTGGGGAAGACACTAGTAGCTTGGACCAGGCTGGAAGTGGTGTGAACAATGACAGGGGGATGGACCTGCAGTTGGGAAAACTGAGAGGACTTGACGATTGTTGGCTGGGGGAAGAGGAGGACCATGAGAGGGGGACGGGCCCTGGCTGACTCCAAGGGTTCTGCTTGGACACCTCTTGGGATAGTGGGTGGCTTGGCCAAGCTTGAGGACAGCGCTGCAGAGCCCACCACTGCCAGGCTGGAGGGCCAGGGTCTGTGGAAGTGGGTTTCTTTTGGGGGTTATCTCTCTCCATCTCCATGGTCTGGTCTCTCCTTACTGTTTTGAAGTGCAGTTCCCTGGTATCTGATTTGATGTGTATTTCTGAGTTGGAGGGTTGGTTTGAGTTGAGGTAGCTGCACTCCCACCCATAACAACCCCCCTGCAAAGTCAAGTGGAACCAGATGTCTAATAAGCCCCTGGCACCGAAAGGCTCATTTAAAACTGGATCAAGGGCCAGAGCAATTTGGGTGAGGTAGGGGTTTTGAAGTGTTGGCCACATGAGATGATGTTTAGAAAGCTTCTTGTCAAATGGCATTGGACTGCTTAAGAGAAAGGCTTCCCTCCTATTCTTATCTTTGTTATGACTGCAATGGCAGCAGGGGGGTGGCAGGGCCCTAACAGGCTGTGCTTGTGGAAACTTAATGCTCTGATGGTGGGTACTCAAGCGCCAGTCTGAGCAGGGCTGGACAGGGGCAGGCAGGGGCTCCACGTATGAGAAGCGGTGGGGAGCAGTGCCTCCCTGGAGGGGTGTGGTGGGGGGCATTCCTGGCTTCAGCAGCGTTCTCCAGACCAGGGTGTAGGAACCTCCCTGGGTATATCAACCATGGCTCTTCTGTATTCTGCTGCTTTGACATGTGGGGCTTTGCTGACGTTGGAGGAACAACCTCTGCAGGGTTAGCCAATTCCTAAAGATAATGGGGGCGCACTTTTAAAATACAAACACTCTGATCCAGGGTCCCAACCACCCCCCAGCCACATCCTTCATCGGCTCTCACGCTTTGGCCACTGTTCCCCAACACTCAACGCCCCAGGCCCAGGTACCAGAGAGACGGGGACAGGCCCTTCATTCCAGGAAAAGGAGGAAACAAGGGTTTCATACCAAATAAAAATGGTTCACTCAAGGTTCTCCGTTGAGCCCCATAGTGACTCACAGGTGTAACCCAGGGCAGGGTGTCGTTTATTGGCTCTTGCGTATGAAAATAATCAGAATTGTGGCCCCAAAATTCTTTGACACTCTTCGTTGAAAAATGGGGTCGATGTGCGTCCTCTCAATTCTGGGCTGGTTTGTGACCGCTTCGTCCAATGCAGTTGGGCAGAAGTAATGTGATTGACTTCAGGGGTGGTAAGAAAATGCCTTGCAAGAGTCCCTTGTCCTCTTGAGACGTTTGCGTGGGGAGGCGAGGGGAGAAGCCAGACTCCATACAGCAGTGCAGCAAGGCTGATGAAACTGCGACTGCAATGCGAGAGGCCACACCTTCATAACAGCATGAGCAAATGACAATGGCGCTTGTTTGAGACTACCGAGTTTTGGGGTCATTTTTTTATTCAGCAACAGTAACCAAAACAATAGAGTACATTTATTTTGCACGTACCGTGTGCCAGGCATTGTATTAAGCAGTTTGTATACATTATTTCACTTGATACTATTAACAAAACTATAAGGGAGAAATTATGCTCCTCATTTTACATATGAGGAAGCTGAAGCTCAGAGAGGTCAAGTGGCTAAAGCAAGGTCACACAGGACTTGGTACGTAGTATGCCAAGACTGCGATTCAAACCCAGGGCTATCTGGGCTCCAAAGTATTTTGTCACTTTTGGAAAATGATACTGAGGACTCAGTTCTCTGTAAGCTTAGCCCCCGAGGTAAGCTGCTACAGTAGTGCCGCGATCTGCCAAGAATTATCTAGAAAGTTCCAAATATTATCTCTGCATTATTTACTTTTCATTTCACAGTTTGTCCTTTCCAACATGCATATTGTAGGCATGATTTCAGTCCTTTAGTTTTAGGCTATAGACATGATTTGAGTTTTAGGTTACCTGGGTCTCAGTTTAAATGAGTGAACCTGTGAGCTTTCCCAGATGAATCCCTTAGAATAAGTTTCTGGAGGGTGGAAATGTCTTTGGATTATTCCCTGCTTCGCTTCTCATACAAGGCCTTTCACTGATGAGGGGGCAACATACCCACTTCACTGAGTTAAGGGTGGAAGAGTGCCTGGCACTTAGGGGGTACTCAATGAGTATTTGGGAATAAATGAATCAATGAGTGGAAAGCGTTTTTAAACTTAGTAGCATTTCATAGAGACCGTCTTAAATTAATGATATTATTTGAATACTGAAATTTCCTAACAAAACACTTCCCTTTTGGGTCTTATTTTGGGGTAGAGGGATTCCCCCAGGCCATTTATAATACATCATATTAGAGAGACAGCCCGTTGTCTCCATCGTCTCTCTTTGCAGCCCTGGTGGTTCTGGAACAGAGGCCCACTGCCACAGGGGGATGCTGCAGCGGCCCGACCCCAGGATCGCCCTCTCTGGTGACCCAGAGGGGAGTCCTTTTCACAGCCTCTCACACTCCCCTCCCTCAGAATGGGAACCTGGGGATCAGACAGCTCCTGACCTGGCAGAGGGAGCAGGGACAGATAGAGCAGGCTGCATGTGAGACAGGGACAGTAGAGAGCACCATGTGCCCTTGGCAGGGGACAGTTCTTTATGTCATGGGATCGGGGAGCATGGTTTTAGAGCAGTTTCAGAGGTGGGATCCTATCAGAGTGCGGATGAAAGCCCACATCCCAGCTCACTGATATCTTTCTAATACCTGACAGTACAGGGCCTTCATATTCAAGGCCAAGTTGGGCAACTGAGTAGATACCAACCATGATAATAGCTACCAGGTATTGTGTTTATGCATACTGTGTGCCGTACGTGCTGTGCCCATGGCAACAAATTCATTTGACTTTCCTGCAGGACTGACTCTCACTAGTCCCATTTTACAGCAAAGGAAACTGAGACTCAGAGAGGTTAAGTCACTTAGCTAAGGTCACACAGCTAGTAAGTGGTGAGGCTGGCATTCTCAGCTAAGGTTTTGTTCATTCATTCATCCAACCACTATTTACTGAGTCCTTAGTGTGCAGGCTTGAGGCACTGATGGAAATAACCAGTAAACAAAGCAGATAAAGTCCCTGCCCTTATAAGTGGGAGAGAGACATGTCAACAGATCAGCAGAGTATTTCCTGATTTAGATAAGCACTGTGAGGGAAATAACTGGAAATGACGTAAAAAAGAGTGATTGGGGGTGGGAGACGTGGACAAAAGATGAGTCCACCATTAAAACTTGTACCCTGCCTACTCTGAAGGCTGGGCTATGTCTGCATTATGTGTATTGAATTACAACCTGGGTGTGGGATTTGACAGGGCACCTTGGTGTCATAGGAACTGTAAGATTTACTAAAGCTGGGCACTATTGCTAGACAAAAGGAGGATCAGATATTCTAGCAGAACAAATGCTGGACTCAGAGTCAAGAGACCTGGATTCTTGTCTTAACTTTGCTGCCTATCTGCTGTGCAACCTTTGGCAGGGAGCTCAGCCTCTCTGGATCTCATCTCTGCAACAGTGCCTGTGGTCTCCTGGTGAGGAGGGTGATGTGAGAAAAGCTGCACTGCATCCCTAAGGTGCCCAAGATTCTGAGACCTCCTTTTTCCCTCCCCCCCCTTTTTTTTTTTTTTGGATTAACCAGAGTCTGTCATCATAACAGGCTGAGGGTGGGCAGAGGGAGGAAACAGGCCACAGAAACTGAACACCCCTTGCTTTTCTCTTGGCTGTCCTGAGCCTCACTCCTGTCCTGGTGGCACAGGGGACGTGCTCTATGCTGCCATTGATAGCAGCTTGATATTAAGCTGCCCCTTTGTCACAGCAGGATTTAATGCACTCTCCATTCTTGGCACTTGGTGGCCTGGGAGTCCCCTGTTGCCTCTTCCTCTATCAGAAGCCTCCACACTCATCCCTCTTTGTCACTCCAATTCCTGCTCAAAAGCTCTGAGTTATCCCTTTCCAGCACATGTGCCCCTGCAAATCGATTTCCCCACTGGCACCTTTTGCTTTGTTGGGAGCAACCTGTTGGTTTTTCCAAGACGGCAGAACATTGTCTCTGATGCCCTGACGCCCCCCCCACCCCTCAGACTCCCCTCCTTTCCTTTGCAGGCTTCTGTGTGGTAAGAATTCCCCAGGTGGGAATTTCATTTTCTACTGCCGGTCTGGTCCCTGGCTGGTGTGTGCCCAAAAACACCTTGTCTTTCTTGGCATTCTTTTTCCCTCTACTGACTTCTCCTTTGTTGTCAACTCCAGACAGAGAGAGGGGTTTCTCCCAATGTAGTTTACACACCTCTGTACTGGAAATTCACGTGACTCAGGAGCTCTGGGCAGGAGCTGTGTGATGTGTGTGTGTCTGTGTGTGCATGTGTGTATAGCTATAAAAACAGATGGATAAATAGAGGATAAATAGATAGAATTTAGGTACCAGTGTGTGAATACATATAAGTAATATCTCAGCGTTTTATAGAGAGAAGGAGCCTCTGCCACCTGCATCCCCTAACCCAGCATAGGTGGAATCAATCACTCCCTCTACTGTCCTTTTGAAATATACAACTCTGTGTTCACATAGCTAATGTGTTGTGGAGTGGCCATTTAGACCCATAACTTTGACTTATTCCATAAAAATTATTTAACAAATACTCGGACCCAGGAACCTTACACGTCTCTTGCAGGAGCCTGTCTGTTGGTGTTGGCATGTGTTCATGTTTCAATGTGTGAGCAGGGAGGAGAGCAGAGTAAGATCTTGAAGCTTTGTAGGAAGAAGAGCTCACCCTGCCGCTGGCCTCCCAGCCCCCAACAGATTTATTCACTCTCTCTGCTGTCACTTCATCTTTCCATCCCCTGTGCACGTCCATTATCACGTGGATCTTTTACATGTCTGCCTCCCCAACTGAACCATCAACGGGCCGAGAGCAAGGATGTCTGCATCCTGCACCTAGCCCTGTGCTTGGCATGCAATGAGTGTTTAATAATGGTGTGAGACCAGACGTTCTTCATCTCTGGGCAGAGGATTATTTTTGAATCCCATGGCTTCTTTGGCCTTTTTAGTGTGAGTGATAACCTGAAGCGTAGGGATTTGAAGACTTAAGTACTTAGAGGTAACTAAGGTATATTTTAACATATATTTAAGTATTTACTTAAATATTTTCTCTTCCAACACCCTAGAAAAGTACAATAAAGGAATTAGAAAGCAGCGAACTCCTAAGGACAAAGAGAGAGGTGATGACAGCAGTTGAGAGATGTCAACAAATTTTTTGAAGATGGCACGTGGACAGATAAATGGGACTTACTTAGCAGAGGAGAGAAAACTGAAACCTACTCTGCCAGGGTGGGGGGAGAGTGAGGCAAAGTCATCAAGGAGCAGCTTATCCCACAGCAGGACCCCAGAAATGCTCAGGAATGGGAGGCATTGAGTACCCCTGACGGTCAAGTTTAGGAGCCTTGAGCGGTAAGACAGTTCAGAAGTCCATAAAGAGCAGGTAGACCCCAAGATTTCTTCTTCCTTTCCAAGCAGCGGACAATGGCTGGGCCCTCCTGCAGCAGTCCGATGGAGGTCAGCTCTGGAGAAAAGACTTAAAGAACCTCTAACCTCAAGGACACCAACACAGCATCCTTATTAAGAACTCCGGACGGAGGGCAAGTCTATATGCTGAGCAGTGAGACACCAGTCTCACGCTTCCCCTGCTGCCACTTGGACCGCCCCAGGTTCTGTGCTGCCTCAGCAGGAGGTTGGGATTGCTACCTAGGGAAACTGACCTGTTAAGGAAAGAGTTAAAGAGAATGACATTTGGGGGATGCTAATATAAAAGCTGATCCACCATTTCTTTACCTATAGCAAGGTCTTTTGTCAACATGTCTCATCCATGCTCCAACTAGCTCCCATTACCAGTGACATAAATACGATGAGCAGAAAGGACTACCAGGCATTTCAGGAAAGCTTCTATTCTGGAGGCTGGACAAAAGGAAACACAGAAACAGAGAAAAGCCACAACAAATTAATATAAGCAGAGTATATAATAGTTTGTAGTCGTGGAACAAGAACAGGAGGCTATACTCGTAAGAAAAGCACATTCGGAGAATAATAAGGAGCTCTTGGAAATTAAAAATAGGAGAATCATATTCAAAAGTTTAATCAAAAGTTTCAAACATACATTGATGAAATAGCTATGAGAGGAGAAGAAAAACACAAAGAGATGGAAATTAGGAAAAAACCAATAAGACAATTAGAGGATCAATCAGGATGTCCAACATTTTATCAATAGGCTTCCAAAAGTAAGGAACAGAGAAAATATAAGATAGGGGGGAAATTTTCAGAAAATCAGTTTTCTTAGAGGTGAAAGAAATGAGTTTCCTGGCTGTGAGCATCCATGGAGTGCCCAGCACAGACACACACACACCCTACATCCCACATCATACTACATACACACACACACATCATACACACACACACTACACACAAATAGCCCATACCAGACACTTACAAACATAACACAAACACACCCCACACACATATGTACCACACACACATACTAAACACACACACACCCGACAATACACACAGACCCCCCCACCAGACTCAATACCACATACTGTATAACACACACACTACACAAACCACATTCACAAACATAGCACACACACAGCGCACACACCACACAGAACACAGCAGATATCATGCACGCACGTATACCACATCACACGTACACTCAAACCAAGACGTGAATTATCACAACACTGAATATCAAGATGGGATCCTAAAATTTTCCAGTGTAGGAGAACAAATTAAAAACAGGACGCAGACAGCCAGTCATGGGGTAAAAAACCCTGTGATTATTCTCCAAGGTGTGGCCTCCTGGCGATTCCAGCCCTCATGAATGAGAAAGGATGTGCCCTACAGATTTTTCAATGAAAAGAAAACTGGCTAATTATAAATACTTTTTAATGGACTCTCTTTGAAACCCTGCTCAGAGTGAAGATGCTACAAGGAGCCCCTACAAGTCGTTCGGTGTCTTCAGTGTGTCACCAGATGAGGCAAATCAGAGTCTGGCGTTTGAGGCTCTCGTGCTGTCCCAGCCCTCACCTGCAAACGTAGTCACCACTTCATCACGACGAAGTTTGGAGGTCAGACATCTTTTCTCTGAGGAGGGTTTATGATTGGGTCTCTGGCCCTGTGCCTTGCAGTGCTCCATCAGCATGAGAAGGGGTGGCTCGGCCTTGCCCTGACAAGCTGGGCTCTCCCTGGTGACAGTGGACACATTCCCAGCAGCTGCCTGCACGCCCCCCCCACAGAGACGGCACATGGATGCCTGCAGCTGCTGTTGTCCCAGCTGCTTCACCCGTGGAGCTGTGGGAACCCTGTGGAGAGCAGTACAGACTGTTCTGAAGGTGTCACTCCGCAGCAGTGCAGGATTGTGTTCACCCCAAAGTTCACTAACTCCCAGCTTTTGGGGCTGTTCAGTTTCGGTACTAACTTTGTCCCACTCGCCTCCCTACAGAAGATAAGGACGGGCCTCCCAGGTGGTGGACTTATCAACACGCCTTTGAATCCCAGCACTGCCTCTTGTCATGAGCATATTCTACAGCTTCACGGAGCCTCGGTTTCTCCACTAGCAAACCTAGGGGATGGAACTTTTTCCAAGGCCTTTTTTAAAATCCAGGCCTCTGTCAGCCTTGTGGATTTATGGTAAACAAAACATAGGTCTTCTCCTCAAGGGACTCCTAGGCTTGCAGCCCAGTCAATCAAATGCACAGAAAGTTACAGCACTTCCAGCATGAAGGGCCAGAAGGGAGAAGTCTGCGGGAATGTAGGCCCCCAGGATAGAGGTAGGGGGGACAAGGCGGGCGTGCCAAAAAAGGGGGCCCTGGTCTGAATCTCAAGGAAAGGGGAGGACTTTGCCAGACGGCTGTAGCATGTTTCTTGCTGGCTCTCAGGTCCACTGTGATAGGTCAGGAGTGCGTTGCTTAGAGAGGTGCAATGCACCATGCTTGTCAACAGGCAGCCTTCAGCTGCATCAGAGAGATTTATCCTGTTGAGACAATAAAACTTCCAGTTCTATCTTGTTCTCTGGGCCTTTTACATGCTGTTCTCTGGCTCTGGAATGCCCTTCCCGCTAAGCTCTCAATTATCCTCTACAATTCTACTCCTGCAAAATGTTCTTTGGGAAGGCTATTTTTGACCCGTCTCATAATCTGGTAGATATGTTTTGACTAAATGAAGGAATGAATCAATGTGTGACATACGGGCCTCTGAAAATTTGTATTTTTAGCCAGTCATGCACACTGCCACATACAGGCTCAAGATAATCTTTACTTTCTTGGTTAAAGCTCTCTGCAGTTATCCTTTCCGGGCCCTCACCCTCACTCAGAAAACCAAAAAGCTTGGTTCCCTAGCTCCTTCCCTGCAGCTCTGCAACCACGGGCCCAAGAGAGCTGTACCAGCTGTGAGATGACTTGTTAGATCAGTGACTGTAAGGGACAGAAACATCTGTTGGTGCCTCTGTGTCACTAATCATTGTCATGGTTTCATCTTGGCTGCTGACACCTGCAGCTGAGCCCAGAGTTCTGTGATCTGAGGCTGGCAATTGGTAAAATGCCACTTCAAGTGCACACTTGTCAGAACAGTCAACATGGGCTGCTTGGCCTGGCCCCAGGGCAGGTGAGCAGGGAGGCAGCTGACATGGTGATGGTGGTAGAAACGGGGTCCAGCACGATGATTTGGGCACCCCACTGTCTAAGTTTTGAGTGATGCATGAGGCTGTCTCCTGACACGGTGTCCTTGTTGATAGCTTATACCCTGACAGAATGTGTAAAGTGACAAGGTTTAAGTGTAGTTACAACTGTCTCATGGACAATCAGAGAAAAGAGTTAAGAAGTAAAGACAGGAGATTCTGCCAATCAAAAGCAAATTTCAGTGAAACGTATCTGACAAAAGATTGATAACTTTCATATATGAAAAGCACTTATAAGTCAATAGGAAAACAGTAATCTACAATACGAAAATGAACTGACAGAAATACATCTTGGAGGAAGAACTATAAATGAGGGATGATCCCAAAACCATGGTTCATTTGTGAATAATAAATATGTATATAGAAATGAGAAGATCTTAATTTTTACCTATCAAATTGGCAAAAATGTTTTTAAAAATTAATTCTCAATTTGAATGAGAATGAAATTAGATGGCTACACATTATTTTGGGAATGCAAACTGGCTTTATCTTTCTGGAAAACAATTTTGTTTTATGAATCCAGAGACTTAAAAATGTTCCTGATTCTTGACCTGTAATTCCTCTTCTAGAAATGTCTGCCAAGGAAATAGAAACTGGGACACAGGTTTATATGCACAAAAATGTTTATTGCAGTTATTTGGAACCAACTCAAATGTCCAACCGTAGCTGAATGGTTAAATAAACTGTAATATAACAATGCAGTAAAATATCATGTAATCATTAAAACAGTGCTTTTGAAGAATTTTAAATGACATAGAAAAATACTCATGATAAATTTTTAAGTGAAAGAAGCGGTATAGAACACTCAATGTACGTCATAAATTCAATTATATACATACTGCTTCCCTTTAAATACTATCTATTTTCACGAAAAAAGGTTGGAAAAAAAAATAGAAAAACACAGCGGTTATCTCCAGATCATGAGATTATAGATAATTTAAATCTTCTATTAGGTTGGTGAAAAAGTAATTGTGGTTTAAAAGGTTAAAAATAATTGCAAAAACCACAATTATTTTTGCACTAATACAAATTTTCTGAATTTTCAGATTTTCTACAATGAATGTATTTGTAATTTATCCACATATTCATTCATCAAACAGGCTTATTGGGTGTATCTTATGTCCCTGGCACTGTTCTACGCACCAATTTAAAAAACCTACAAACATTCTGCCTACGGTTGCAGGTGTTGGAAGCAGATCAGCGGGGCTTAATCCAGGTTCTATTGCTCAGATCTCTACTCTCTCTGTGCTTCATTGTCCTCAGGAATAAAGTGAACGATGATATTGGTATCTATCTCATCATATGCTTGTAAAGATTACACAAGATACATCGAAAGGGCTCAGGGCCCAGCACGTTCTAAGTGTGTCTACCACTGGGAAAACCACACATAAGAATTCCTCCCCCACCTTGCTACCAATCCAAATCCCGTCCAAACTATACAGAAGTAAAGAGTGAAAAGGATATTCCTTTTTCCACCAGCATCCTTCTGCTGCACATATTTCTGCTTCTATCTCCAGAAGTGCCACATAAAACAGTTGTTGATCGTTTCCCACAATGCGTTCTCTGCATTTGCGTGTACAAGTAGATATGGAGAACTATAACACTATGTGACAAATCTGATCATGCCCACTTTTCAAATAGGAGGCAGAGGCTCAAGGAGAGTAAGCAGAGTGAGCACTCTCATATAGGTGGTTAGAGCAAAATCAGGAAGGCAGACTCGGGCCCATCCAATGCCTATGTCCAGGCCTTCTGGACTGTTGTTCCTTCATCTCTGAGCCCAGTCCTGCATGGGGTTCTTTTCCTGGTAAACAGCATCATCCCAAGGAAAAACCCAGACACTGGAAACTCAGGGTTCAATAGTACAAACATTAGAGCCACTGTATTTTTATTTCCTATTGTCACTTGAATCATATTCAATAGGAGTAGCTCTCTCCTTTGCCCTTGAATTCAACTTGGGCAGACCCATGACCTTTGTTCTCAACTTTGGTTGACCAAGTCCTATGTCACTGTGACCCAGTTGTAGTACAAAGAAGGCATTCAGTCTTCATTTCCAAGCTGGTCTGATTCTAGCACAGCCTGTGGATAGGAGAGGAGTGGAGCTTCTTCTCTCCTTCACCTCTACTTCCCCATGCACTAGCTGCTGTCTCCATTGATCCTGGGTGTGCAGAGCAGGGAAGAGTGGAAGAAGGCTAAGAAATTTCTTTCTTGCCTGAAACCTGAAGATTTCAGGTTGCCTGCATCTAGCAGATGTTTATAGCTGTCTCTTGGTTTGGGGGACACTGTTGGGAGTTCCAAGAGACTTCCTTGCTGGGCCCCTCAAAGCACTCCCTCTCAGTAGATAAGGCTTTTTCAGGTGGCCAGTCCTGACAACCCTATATTCTACAACCTCTTACTGGTGAATTCCACTTACCATGTTAAGCTACACTCTTGGAGAGGATTCATTTCAATATAATCTCAACATTATATATTAATTTAAGATCTGGCCCAAAGGAGGAGAGGGTAGTGCATATCTAAACCAGTCACAAAGGGAATGGAGCCACCATGATTGTGTCGGGGTATGTGTATGTACACATATGTGTGTGCATGTGCACTGGGTCTCTGATTATAGATGAAAAAATTGAAACTCAGAAAGATAGAGTGTTTTGGGTAAAACCTAGTGGCTACTTGCTGTGAAGTCAGAACTCAAACCCAGGTCTTCTGACTCTTGCAGCCAGAGCTCCTCTTAAACATCTTCATTGTCTATAAAAAGCAGAACTAGATCGATCATCTCAAAGGACCACTCAAGCATTCCAGGACTCTGAGATTATGTACATCTCCTGGCTCCAGAACAACAATAGTTCTCTATCACATTGCATGGATAAGACTTGAAATCATCTATTCTGAGTGACCTTCTTCAGCATGACTCAGGAGCATGGATGGCCTCCATTAAGAATCAACACCATTTCTAGTCAAGATGGCAGAGTAGGTAAATACTGTGCTTGCCTTCTTTCACAACCACATCAAACTTACAAAAATAAACTACAGAACAACCATCATAGTGAATCACCTGAAGTCTAGCTGAACAGAAGTTCTACAACTAAGGACACACAGAAGAAGCCACCTCAAGACTGGTAGAAGAGACACAGAATGGGCTACTTTCACACTCATGTGTGACCATTAAAAATTGGGAGAAATATCTCAGCTGCAGAGGAGCGAGCCCCACAACAGCCCACACCAGGGTCCCCAGCCGAGGGTTTCAGTGCCAGGGAGAGAAGTCCCCACAACTTCTGGCTGTGAAAAGCAGAGGAGATTGTGGCTGAGTGAGATGGAGGGTGGCTGGAGTCCCAAGCATTTCTCTTAAGGGGCCAGTGCATGGACTTACTTGCTGACAGACTCTCTCAGCCCCAGCACTGGGGCAGGACCTTAAAAGGTGCCAGGGACATATTGGGAGGGACTGAGTTGTCTGGCTTCAGGATGAGGGCAAGAGGGGCAGCTTTACTAGAGCTGCATTTTTCTGGACCTTTGCTCTGTTCTTTCATTTGGGACATATTTCTTTCTCTCCCCATTTTGACTGTCTCTCTGTGTTTGTTTCTATGTACTTGGTAGGGTCACTATGTCTTCCAGTCTTAGTAGAGTGGCCTCATGCAGCTGGTGTTCTATGGGGCAGTCTCTTAACCAGGTGCTCCAGATACATCCCTTGTGTGGGTTGTGTGTGCCCTCCTGTTGTAGTTGAGCCTTGGTTGCTGTTTGTTAGTCAATGGGAGGGATTGACCCTTGTAATGATTTGTTGTGAGGACTGGCCATGACTACAGCAAAGTTATTGTGCAGGGACTAACCCTACCAAGCAGGATTCACTTTAGCAGGGCTCTAGTGCCTGCCCAGTCTGCCCTTTAGGGGTGTTGTTTTTAAAAGCAGCCAGATGATGCTCCAGCTGGGTCAGAAGCCCACCAAAAGGCTTGCCAGCCCTGGGGCCTCCTGGGAGGGGCCTTGCCACAGGCTAAGTTCAGCTGTAGCCTGTGACATGCCTAGGGCCACCTGGAATGAGACATAAAACAATCTGCAGATGGCCACCACCTATGCTGGAGTTGCCTGGGTGAGGCTAAGCTGTGACCCAAGTCCAGCTTCAGGTAGTGTCAGGTTTGGGGCTGCTTAGCAGGAGGTACAGTGCATACTGAGGCCAAATGCTGCTTTTTTGGGGTTTGTGAACCTTTCAGAGATTTTAGGGAAGTCTGAAGCATGAGCCAAGAGAGGCCATTTGTACAGAAAAGCCACAGGACTCAACTTGGGTGTGCCTGAAAGTTGGGTGGGGCAGGGTTTTCAAGAATCACCAGGGCAGGGCAGACAAATGGTGTCAGTCAGGTTGATGGAGACTCAGATATGGCAGCTGCCTGGTGTTTTGTTGGGTTTTGTTTTGGCTTGGTTTTGTTTTGCTTTTTGTGGTATGAATATGAGATTTACCCTCTTACATTTTTAAGTACACAACACCATATTGTTAACTATAGGCACTCTGTTGTACAGCAGATCTCTAGAATTTAGTCATCGTGTATCACCAAAACTTTCTACCCATTGATAGCAACTCCCCATGTCCCCCTCCTCCTGGCCCCTGGCAACCACTATTACACCGTCTACTTCTATGAGTTTGACTATTTTAGATACCTCATACTCGTATAAGTGAAATTATGCAGTACTTGTCTTTCTGTGCCTGGCTTATTACACTTAGCATGATGTTCTCTAGGTGCATCTGTTATCGCAAATGGTAGAATTTCCTTCTTTTTTAAGGCTGAATAATGTTCCATTGTATGTATATACCACATTTTCTTTATCCGTTCATCTGTTGATGGACATTTGCATTGTTCTCATATTTTGGCTATTGTGAATAACACTGCAGTGAACATGGGAGTGCAGATATCTCTTTAAGATCTTTTGACTATAACCCAGAAGTGGGATTTCTGGATCACATGGTAGTTCTCTTTTTAATGTTTTTGAGGAAACTCCATACTATTGTGACTGTACTATTTTACATTCCAACCAACTAGAATTAGAATCCCAGTGTACAAGTGTTCCAATTTCTCCACATCATCCTCACCAACACTTAACTTTTTGTTGTTGCTGTTGTTTTTATAATAACCATCCTAACAGATGTGAGCTGATGTCTTATTTTATCATGATTTGCATTTCCCTGATGATTAGTGATGTTGAGTAACTTTTCATATGCCTGTTGGAATGTATGTCTTCTTTGGAGAAATGTCTATTCAAGTCCTTTGCCCAGTTTTAACCAGGTTATTTGTTATTTTGTGATTGAGTTGTAGGAATTTCTTATATATATTGGATCTTAACTCTTTATCAGATAAATGGTTTGCAAATATTTTCTCTTAATCCATAGATTGCAAGACAGATATATAGACCAATGAAACAGAATAGAAAGGCCAGAAATAAACCTACACACACATGATCAATTGCTCTTCAACAAGAGTGCCAAGAATACTGGGACAAGGACAGTCTCTTCAACAAATGGTGTTGATAAAACTGGGTATCCACATCAAAAAGAATGACATTGGATTCCTATTTTATGCCATCCACAAAAATCAACTCAAAATGGATTAAAGATTTAAATGTAAGACCTGAAGCTGTAAAACTCCTAGAAGAAAACATGGGGGGAAATCTCTTTGACATTAGTCTTGACAATGATTTTTTGGCTATGACACCAACAGCACAGGCAACAAAAGCAAAAATAGAGAAGTAGGTGGGACTATGGCAAATGAAAAAGCTTCTGCAAAGCAAAGGAAACAATCAACAGAATGAAAAGGTCTTTTCTACTGATAAAACCCAGTCATATGAAGTGCCTTAGCTAAGTTCAGACAAGACTTGGTGGCGGAATCAGGCTAATATTCCGGAATCCTGTTTCCAAGTCTAGCATGTTTCCCTGAAAATAAGACCTAGCCAGACAATCAGCTCTAATGTGTCTTTTGGAGCAAAAATTAATATAAGACCCGGTCTTATTTTAACATAAGACCGGGTCTTATGTAATATAATATAATACAATATAATATAATACCAGGTCTTATATTAATTTTTGTTCCAAAAGATGCATTAGAGCTGATTGTCCGGCTAGGTCTTAATTTCAGGGAAACACGGTAGTATCCTCTCCCCTGAATCCCATTGCCACGGTCTCATAGGACCCAACATTCCAACATTTAAACTTATCAAAACAATGGCCTTGTCTCTCAAATCAAAACGTCTCAGACCCCAGTTCACCTTGTAATGAAATCATTGATATTGGGATCAGATCATATGACAGATTGGAAAGTGTTTTAGGTGTGATTCAAAGGGCTGTGAAGACTTTGTGCCCCCAACCTGCCCTCTTCTCCTTCTCAACAGGCCTTTGCAAGTGAGTATCCAACAGATGGAAAGAAGGAAGGCAGAGGAATTACCAAAACAGACCCAGCCCCTCCACTTTCATGCCCCATACCTATCTTAGAACCCCATAGATTTAACCCACCATCAAAATGTGAGCCCTGGCTTCAGGATCCCAAAGACATCAGTTCTCATCGTGTCTCTGCTCACGTGATGTTGATCACACTGGAGCCACAGTTTTCTCATCTGGAAAATGGAGAGTGGTCTTGGACACCCATAGAGGGAAGCCTTTACAGCTTGAAAAATGATAGGATTATTTTTTGCTCCAAACCACTTGGTCAAATGGATTCCGAAAGTATATATGCAAAGTGTCTCCACGCTTCCTGAAGCCAACAGCCCCTGTTCTTTGGGCGTCTTCTCAAAGAGCCCACTTCCACTCACTGTCCTTACCTGCTCTCACAATTCCCACTCCTGTTTCCACATGGAAGGCACCTTCCCCGATTACAAATTTCAAGCCCCAGGTTGGGGACCAGCTCAGAGAAGCCTTTTGCCCTCCGCCCCTCTGCTCCTAGCAAAGCACTGTGTGCAAACCACATCCATACCACCCGACGTGTGAGTCTGGGGGCTCTTCCCCTTCAGAGTGCAGGGAGAGGGGTGCAGGCAGGAGAAGGAAGGAGAAGGTAAGGGCCAGCCAGCTCACACCTCACTTATTTGTAAGTAGCCCATGTGGTTTCACTTTGCACCCACTTCTCCAGTGGGAGTCTGCATGTTAGCACCTGGGGACACCTGTCTCCAATTAGCCCAACGATTTCCCTAAGAAATGATACTCCCAAGAAGATGGGCCTCCAGCAGTCTGCCCCAGCCCACAGAGAGAGTCGTGGCTTTGTCCATGCTCTCAAGCCCACAGCGGAGCAGAAATGGGAGAAGGATAGAGTTGGGAGGTTTGGGGAGGGCTTGCATGAGGCTCGGGGAGAAAGAGCAGAAACACCTCCCCAGCCCTGAACCTTCACCCTGGCCCAAGGACACCTGGTGGTCTTGTGGCTGCCAGGTGTGGAGATATTTGACATTCCTCAGTGGCCACGCTGGACCAGAAATGGAACCCAGCCTACCCAGAGGGCTTCAGAGGGCGCTGGGGCTCGGGGTCACCTTTTGGGGGTCTGGCTGGATTTCATGGTCCTGGCTGTCTGGATGATTTGCTGAGGATTCCAGCCCACAGTGCCCCATGCTGCGAGGCTTTACCCAGCTGCAGAAAGGCTGCCCCTTCGCTCTACCAGTCCTGCAATAACATTAGAAAAACAAAACCTCTCCTCCCCTGGGCTACCTTGAGAGTTTCCCCTTAACACGTGTGATCCACTGAAAAGAAAATGACTTCTCACATCTTCAGCAGGAGATTAGACTTCCAATGTGGAGCTAAAGGCCTGAGTCCTGATGAGGACACTGAGAAGGGATGGATTACTGGAAACCCAAGCACACGCTGTACTTCTATTTGAAAGGGAAGGCATTGATTAATTCTTACGATTGCATTTCTAGGTCCCTCAGCAAACAAACCAGGTAAAGTCCACATCGTTTGGCCGTTGGGGTTTTTTATTTTTTGTTTTAATTCATGTACCGTAAAATTGAGATATAATTTGCAAACCAAAAAATCCACCCCATTTAAACTGCACAATTTAATGGTTTTGAGTATACTCACAAAGCTGTACATCTACTACCACCAGCTAATTTTAGAATGTTTCCATCACCCCAAAGAGAAAACTGGTAGCGGTCATGCCTTAGTCTCCTCTCCCTCCTGTCCCTGACAACCATTCATCATCTACTTTCTTTATATATATATATCTGCCTATGCTGGACATTTCATAGAGAAGAAATATAATATTTGTCTTCTTGTGACTTTTCTTTCACTTAGCTTAATGTTTTAAAGATTCTTCCATGTTGCAGCATGTGTCAATACTTTATTCTATTTTATGGCTGAATAATATTCCATTGTATGGATATACTACGTTTTGTTTATCCATTCATCAATTGATAGACATTTGGATTGTTTCCACTTTTTTAATGATCATAAATAATGCTTATATTCAGGTATGGGTTTTCAAAAATAATTTGTATTTAGGTTCTTTTCTTTGACCTCTCTTTGGAAAATAATAAGTCTAAAAAATCCACCAGTGTTTCTTACCTGCTACTCATAATTTGTTCTCCATTGTTGTTCAGAGATCACATGCACAAAATGCCAAGTCCTGGGCTTGGCACCAAGGTGGACCTCAATCAAAAGGAACTGGTGTTGATTCTTTTTTCAATATTGTTTATTTTTCAATTACATTTCACATACAATATTAGTTATGTTAGCTTTAGGTGTACAGCATAGTGATTAGACTTTTATATAACTTATGAAATGATCACCCTGAAAAATCTAGCACCCCTCTGACACCATACATTGTTATTGCAATATTATTGACTATATTTCTTATGCTATACTTTACATCCCCATGACTACTGTGTAACAACCATTTTGTACTTCTTAATCTTTTCCCCCTTTTCACCTACCCCACTAACTACCCTGCCTCCCAGCTGGTAACCACTAAAATATTCTCTGTATCTATGAGTTTGTTTCTGTTTTGTTTGTTTGTTTTGTTCTTTAGATCTCACATATAAATGAAATCATATGGCATTTGTCTTTCTTTGTCTGATTTACTCCACTCAATAAAATACCCTCTAGGTCCATCCATGTTGTTGCAGATGTCAAGATTTTATTCTTTTTATGGTGGAGTAATATTCCATTGTATATATGTACCACCTCTTCTTTATCCTTTCATCCATGAATGGACACCCAGGTCAGCTCCATATTTTGGCCATTATAAATGATTTTGCTATGAACATATGGATACAAATGTCACCTCAAAGTAGCATTTTGGGTTTCTTCAGATAAATACCCAGAAGTGGGATTACTAGGTTCTTTTTTGTTTCTTGTTTTAGCCTTTGCTTTAAAGTCTATTTTGTCTGGTATAAGTATTGCTACTCCAGCTTTTTTGTTGTTGTTGTTGGTGGTGGTGGTGGTTTCATTTCCATTTTCATTAAATATCTTTTTCCATCCCTTTACTTTCCATCTTTGTGCATCTTTCAATCCGAAGTGAGTTCCCTGTCGGCACCATATGTAAGGGTCTTGTTTTCTTATCCATTCAGTCACCTTATGTATTTTGATTGGAGTATTTCATCCATTTACATTTAAAGTAATTGTTGATACATATGTAGTTATTGCCATTTTATTATTCATATTTTTGATATATTTCTTCTTCTTCTCCTTCTCCTTCTTCCTCCTCCTCCTCTTCTTCTTCTTCTTCTTCTTCTTCTTCTTCTTCTTCTTCTTCTTCTTCTTCTTCTCCTCCTCCTCCTCCTCCTCTTCCTCCTCCTCCTCATTCTTCTTTTTCTCTTCTTCATTTTCTTCAAGAAGTCCCTTTAACATTTCTTGTAATACTGGTTTAGTGGTGATGAATGCCTTTAGCTTTTTCTTGCCTTGGAAGCTCTTTATCTGTCCTTCGATTCTAAATGATACTTTGCTGGATAGAGTAATCTTGGTTGTAGATCCTTATTTTTCATCATTTTGACTATTTTCTGCCAATTCTTTCTGGCCTGCAAAGTTTCTGTTGAGAAATCAGCTGATAGTCTTATGAGAGTTCTCTTGTTGATAACTAACTGCTTTTCTCTTGCTGTTTTTCAAATTCTCTCTTTGCCTTTAACCTTTACCATTTTAATTATGATGTGTCTAGGTGTGGGCCTCTTTGGGTTCATCTTGTTTGGGACTCTGCACTTCCTGAGCTTGTATGACTATTTCTTTGGCCAGGTTAGGGAAGTTTTCAGTAATTATTTCATCAAATTGGTTTTCAATTCCTTGCTCTGTTTCTTCTCCTTCTGGTACTCCTACAATATGAATGTTGATATGTTTGATGTTGTCTCAGAGGTTCCTTAAA
The DNA here is from genome assembly GCF_004115265.2 of Rhinolophus ferrumequinum. Classification (NCBI taxonomy): domain Eukaryota; kingdom Metazoa; phylum Chordata; class Mammalia; order Chiroptera; family Rhinolophidae; genus Rhinolophus; species Rhinolophus ferrumequinum. The sequence goes on along the minus strand of NC_046291.1, from coordinate 89,760,067 downwards.
CTGTTCATTTTGGGGGGGTTCATTTTTCTTTTTGCAGTTCTGATTGGGTGTTTTCTGCTAGCTTTTCTTCCGCATTTCTAGTTTGATCCTCTGCTTCATCTAATATACTGTCGTATCCCTCCAATATATTGTTTATTTTAGTTATTGTATTCCTTATTTCTGACTGGTTCTTTTTTATATCTTCTATCTCCATTTTAGTTTCCTATCTGTTTGTTTAAGTTCTCACTGAGATCATTGAGTATCCTATAAACCAGTGTTTGGAACTCTGCATTTCTTCAGATGTGGACACTGAGACTCAGAGAAGTAACTTGCCCCAGCTATTGTGGCTAGGAATTAGCAAAGGCAGAGCTTGAGCCTGCCAGGTTTTCTCAGACTGCCCCGCTCTTCCCATGATGTTACCCTGTAAGACTGAGGGTGTGAAGAGGAAAAAGGGGGCAGATGGTAAAGGAAAAGTAAGGTAAAATCTGAATTGAGGAGGAAAGAGGAGGGGGGAGGGGAAGTGAAGGGGAAGGGGAAAAGAACCACAGAGGAAAGGGGGAGAATCGGGGAGCTTCCACAGGCATGTCCTATGCCCTTCTGAACAGTAAGCACCCTTGGCCCTCTTCCCCCCAGATGCCACCCCCTCAGGGCTGGGGGAAGAAGGGATTTGTGGTCTCTGAGGTTGAGCTCTGGTTTCCTTCCCCATGGCAGCTACAGGTATACGTCTGCATAACTGCTTGCTGGGTCTGAGCAGCTGGGTTCTGGGGGAGGTGCAGGGAGGGGGACTGTCAGCAGTCTCTGAGCAACACCCTCCATGGGCCTGGGTTAGCACGCTCCATTGGAGGCTGGCTGACTTTTTGCCTTGGTCAACGGATCATCTATCTGAGTGACAGCTGGAAGAGGATTCTGGTGTTTTCTTTCCCAACTGCTCTTGGAGAATGAAGACCTCATCCTGTTAGCCTCATCATATGATTAGTGCAAAAAAGAAAACAGACAGCAGCCCCAGAGTCCCCACTGACATCTCAAGTTCCGCATATCAGAACTCTCCCTCCATATGTTTTAGGTGGGGGTGCCCTCTCCATAGGCATGAGAAGTAGCCTATCTATAGGGATGGGGAATATCCTGGAAAACTCTCTCCAGTGGGTGTTTAGAGAAAGCTCCCACATAATCCAGCATGGCACCAGTCCATGGACCTAGGGACCCCTCCACCACCCACCCACCCACCGGAAGAGTGGATCCTAAATAAGGCACCACATAGGAATCACCCAGGGTTCTTGAAACCTAACCTTGTCACCATGAGGAGGCTCTTGTTTATTGATGGTTAGCCTAAATCTGTATGGCTGGCCTTTATACCAAATTTCCTTTTTCTTTTCCCTGGTCTTGGGGAGAATTATTTTGTAAATCTCACCATAAATTAGATTTTTTACATAAATATGATTATCATTTTGATCCTTGGGTTGGTATATAAACCAAAAGTGCTCATTGCCTTGGTAAGGGAACAGCCAGCAAATCAGCTGGGAAGCCATAAAGAGCAGTGACCTGTGGAAAGGCTGCATGGGAGGAGCGAGTTGGAGCATTTTGTAGGGTTGTCCCCTTCAGAAAGGACTGGAGAGGCCTTCTGCCACATTGCTCCTTCCCTCACCCCAAGTGCAGAAGTGGCTGCCACATTGCTCAGCAAACCAATTGAGACCCCTGCCCTGTGCTGGTGGTGTTGTAGCACCTGCTGCTCATGGTTTCCTTCATGCCTCTCTCCAGTGTTAGAATTCTGGGCATGGAGAAAACTGTTGTGTGGGCTGCATAGACCAAGATGAAGGTTAAGGCTCTTGGCAGGGAGATACAAGGAAAAGTCTAGGAAGAAAACTCAACATGAAGGACTTAGAAGGACTTCAGAGGTGGGATGGACTCTGACGATATAAGGGGGTCCCGTGCGTGAGTCCTCCAGCATTCCCCCACCAACCCTGCTTGCCTGGGTTTTGGAGGGAACATCACCCATGTACTATTAGTCCTCTATCAGTTTTCTGCTATGGGAAAAACTTTCTCTGCTTTAGGCTCTGATGAGCGAGGGTGGGGTGGCAGTAAATGAGATCGAACCATTACCCATTCATTCATTCATCTGCTAACGCCACATCACTTATTGACACTGGCCTTACCAAGCTGGCTCAGGTGCTGGGGTCTCTGCGATGAACAGTATTCTAGTCCTCGACTCTCGGGGCAGAACTAGACAAGTCAACAGACGGTTACAGCATAGTGGGAGAACAACAGTGGAGGAAGTAACTGGGTACAAGCATGAGCTGAAGGAAGGAAGATAGGGTCGGTAGGAAGGAGAAGAGGGAGCTAGAGGAAGACAGCTCCCCACAAGAGGTGCTGTTTGAGTTGAGTCTTGAAGACAAAGCTAAGAGTAAATGAGGAGTGTTTTAGGCAGTGTGAAAAGCATGGGCTGGACTCTTGAGCCCCACTGCTTGATTTGAATCCTGGATCCAGCACATTCTCTCTGTGTGACTTTGGGCAAGAGACTCCTTTGTGCCTTAGTTTCCTCAATGATCAAATGGGCATAATATTGATGTCCACATTTTAGGGTTATGTAAGCATTAAATGAGTCAGTCAAGTGTTGTGTTTGGACCCACGGTATGCTATTTTGCTTACTATTTTTGGTCATGGAATGGTGTGGTCAGTTTGGGGAACCAAAGCTATTCCCTATGGAAACAGTATGGATTGGGACAGGATTGCAGTGACAGATGGATCTGCAGAATGAGCAGTCTGATGGAGCTGCCCTTTATTTGTAGAGAGTATGTGGGACCAGCAAAGAGTTTTATTTGAAGAGCATGGCAGTAAGATTTATAAACAAGATAAGGACTTTCTCCTTATGGAAATTATAAATCTAGAAGACAAAGACCCACCGTACAAGACATCAGATGATACATGGTAAGTAATTCAGGTCCAAGGAGTTGTATAGCTCTGAGGCAGGCAAGATCAGATGCCATGTAGAGCAGGAGGCTTCATAGCAGGGGGTGTTTGAGCTGGGAGTAGAGGCCAAGTTGGATTATTCAACAGTAAGAATACCCTTGTCAGGAAAACACATTTTGCTTTATGAATCACTTTCATTTAGCTGATCTCAGAGCAGTGCAGCAGGCGACCCAGGGAAGGGTTAGTATCCCCATCATACAGATGGGAGAACAAAGGCATCCTGGTCCAAGGTGACTGGCTAGGCACTGAGAGAAGTAGAACTGAGGTCAAGTGTCACCCTGGCCTTCTCACTCCTTACCTCCTCCTGAGAAATGGCGACTGGTCCATAGGGTAGGCAGGCACTGTCTCTCGAGGGGAACAGAGAGACAGCCACAACACACAGTACAGGGTGACCCTGGGGCTGAAGCCACTTCTGGGGCCAGAGGAAACTTAAACCTGGAGAATCCCGATTACAGTGGTTGTGCATGGGGAGTAGGGCCTGGGAGGGAAGCAGGAATCGGCAGAGAGGAGTGAATTCCAGAGAAGTATTTATTATTAGGATGGATTGGTCACATGACTTGGAGAAGAGCATTAAGGAGGAAAAATTGAGAAGCAGCTGGAAGAGGGAATCTAGTGCACCAAGACATTGTCTGCCCCAGTCTGAGTTCTTCCTTCTTGGGAGAAATGGAGAGAGAGTGGAGGATAGTCTACTGAGACAGGAAGGTGTGGGCCAGACCTACTCAGTGTGGCCTGTAGACTCGGACCATGCACCATGAGCTAAATGCAGAAATGGAGAACAAGAGTCTGGAAACACAGTAATTTCACACTACCGTGGCATCCACACTTACAGACAGGGCTCATCTATTGAATGGAGTATTGGCCAGTTTGGCTGTTGTTGAATTCTGTGTTAAGTCACTGTCTTAGTTCGTTTTGGGCTACTATAACACAATGCCGTAGATAAGGTGGTTTATAAGCATAGACATTAAGTTCTCACAGGTCTGGAGGCTGGGAAGTCCAAGATTAAGGCATCAGCAGATTTGACATCTTGTGAGAGCCCACCTTCCTGGTTCATAGATGGCTGTCTTCTCTCTGTGTCTTCATGTGGTGAACGGGCGAGGGAGCTCTCTGGGGTCTCTTTTATAAGGGCACTAATTCCACTCATGAAGGCTTTACCCTCCCAACCTAGGGAGTTGGGTCTAATCAACTCCCCAAAAACTCTAAATATCATCACTTTGGATATTAGGATCTCACGTATGAATTTTGAGGGGATACAAACTTCAGTGTATTGTGGTTACTGAGTTGCCTGCGGCATGAGCTGTGTGCCTGTTACACCCAGTAGGGGCATGGTGGCCCGTCCCCACAGGTGGCTGGGAGGGTTTGGGGCCTGTAGGACTACCGGGGGGCTGGGCTGAATCTGATTGTTCCAATATGCTGCTGGGATAATTGATGTGGATGTGATTGGAAATCTTTGTGTTTATTTTCATTTGTTGTAATAAAGGATGAATGAGTGAATTGGTAAGTTGTATGTTGTAAACTGGGGACCCACCGGCCAGCTGTGACCCTTGGACTTTTTTGCTTGGCCTGCACATGTTAGTTCTCACAGTGTTTGGAAAAACTTGAATCAGACGTCAACTAACTTCACATAAAAACTGGATGCTGGCTCTCTTGAAAAAGTCAGTTTACCTGACAAAACTGGGCCACCCTCCTGCTCATCCATGATTGACTGACAGTAAGTAGTGGCTGCCCCTCTAGATGGGGTCACATGCCCTTCAATTTGCCTCTGTTCCTCCTGCGCTCAGTCCTGACCTGTTGCACTAATTTGCATGGCCAGCCTGGCCTCCATAGACTTTTGGACGTGCCAGATTTAAGCCAATGCAGATTTATCAAAAAACATTTAGTCAAGTGTCTATTATGGGCCTGGTGCTGAGTTGTTTTCATTTTAAAATCCGTTACCTATTATGTTCTGTGGAGGGTGGAAAAAAAGAGACATTTTTAAAAACATGGCGTCTCTTGCAAAGAGCACGCGACCTCATCAGGAGGCAAGCAGAAGACATGGTATGCAGCAAGAGTCCCAAGCAAGAACTTATAGGGTGATAAGAAACAGATACTTTAGAGAAAGGAGCAATTAACAGTACACATTATTTATACTCGTATAACCCTACAGCCTTTCAAAGCCTTTTCATATACAATGTTTGCTTTGACAAACCCTGGTGTGATAGGTGGGACGACAATTAGTCCTTCTGCTTTGTTAAGGATGGTACCGAGGCTAAACAGTGACTTGGCCAGGTCTTCCATCCAGGATGGAGTGTGAGCCAGGCCTCTGCATTCAATCCAGTGGTCTGTAAGGCAAGCTCTGCAAGGACAAGCCAGGTGTCTGGGGGTACATTCTACTGCAGGCAAGGAGGGCTCACGTGGCCTGGAGACACTGGTTGAATGATGATTTCAATATGGAAGAATTATCCTGCCAAGAATAATTCATCAAAGAGTGAATCTGTTCAGAAATAGGCGCACCTAAACTGTGTCATCACCTGGGGAATGAGTTCACATTTTTCAATGCAGGGCACGCCTTACAGTTTGAGAGAAGCCATTTGGCCTGGCCCATTTCCTGCGATGTGAGGTCGTAAGTATATTTGTTGATTGGGCTGGAGTCTTTGCTGGAGATGTCTCAGGTTCCTAAAGTACAGAAAAGTGGAGTTGATGCAGTGTTTGCTGCGTACCTAAGAAAATACAGAAGGACTCGACAGCAAGCCAAGTCTCCAAGGCAGCCATCTTCTCTCTGTTAGCCTCAGTTTTCCAACTTAACTTCCGAGCTGCTCACTTTGCCTCTCTGAATCCAGGCTGGGATATATCCACCAGGCTGCTCCTTCCCCTTGGGAAGACAGGATGGAGTGAGGGGAGTAAATTCCCAAGACACTGCTCCCAGCTTAGAGGCAGAGAGGTTTAAGGGCTAGGTAGTCAAAATGCGAAAACATGAATGGAAAGGCGTAGAGGACATGTCTTAAGAGCCTACTTGCATGACTGCAGCCAGATACTATGCTAGTGTGTGTGTGTGTGTGTGTGTGTGTGTGTGTGAATTAAATTTCAAATAAATCCATCGAAGATGGTGTTAATATCCCCATTTTATAGTTGAGGAAATAAAACCTCAGAAACATTAAATATCTTGCCCAAGGATAGGTACCAGGGTATGAATACAGAGGTAGCTGACTCCAAAATCTGTTATTTCCTACCCAGCACTCTTCAAACCATGCTGTGCCCCATGATTGACAATGGAGGTTCAAGGACATGTGTCCCTTGATCACTGCTGTCTTCCACTCAGGTGACGCTTGGCAGGAGAGGTGGGTGTAAGTCACTGGCCAATAAATAGATAGGCATTGTATGAAGCAAATTACAGTAATTAGATTGTAATATTTGTCCATCTTCACATCTGTAGCCCTTATGTTTGTGTTTGAAATGGCCTGTAGGATTGAAGATGAGCACAGAAAGGAAATAATTACAAGTTATCGGAATAAAATCTGCAACAAATTACCTATAAAACTATAACTACCCAAATAGGATGACACTTACTTTATCAGGTCATGACTTCCTTTCTTTAAAGTTTGCTAAACAGAGAGCAAAGTAATTACAATCCTTCTCTGATTGATTAAACATGACATATATGCTAATATGAAAGTAACTCTCATCCTTTGTTACTCCATCGTCTGGTTTACAGTAATTCGAAAGGTAGCAGATACAATCATTTCAGAGCTGCTAGTCTGAACTTTTCTAAGCTAAAAATAGAAACCTGGGTCACCTTTGCTTCAATAAAAAATTTGTATTTCCTCTCTGTGTTTCAACTTTCATATAGACCTGAAATAATGTTGCAGCTATTAAAGCCTCATTTTCTTTCTCTTTTACATCAGAAAACACATGTTGCCACAATTCAGAAAAAAAAAATAAACATAAAAAACACACACCTGCTAAGTTTTTCTTTAAAGCAATTATATAGTTAGTAGTCTGTCAGATGGAGTATTTTTCACCCTCTAAATAAAATAATATTAGATATGACTTAGAAAAAACCGCAAAATTTAGAACACCAATAAAATATGCCACTTGTCAAGTTTTAAGGACTGTTCAATTTAAAGCAGCAATTGTTGGAAAAATAGGTTATAACACATCTATCAAAATTAGTCTGTATTTTAAGATTATAATTCCTAATGCAACAATTAATTATTTTTAAAATCCACATAAATGAAAGAAGTAGAAACAAAATATAATAATTACAGCACACATATATCATGTGTACTATGTGGTAAGCATTATTCCAAATACTGTGCAGGTATTAACCAGAGTAATTCTTGCAACAACCCTGTGAGATACATACCATCATAAGCCCGTTTTTATGGATGTGGGAAGAGAGGCACCAACGGCTCAAGAAACTTCCCCAAGATTAAATAACAGTTATGAACTTCTAGATATCCATTTATATTCAGATCATGCTGCTGGAATATTCTATAGAAGTAATCAAATCAAAGAAATCATCAAATTCTTGGTTAAAGGAGATAAAGAGTAGATTCTCCACAATAATGTGGTATAGGGAGCCTCGCCCTGGAACCCTGCCTCATCCTAGAACAGAACGGTCTGTGGGTCTCTGACACCCTCTGTCTCTGGTAAACCCCATGAACCCAGACATCCCTGTGCCTGAAAAGCACATAGACACAGGGCAGTGGGTCATGAGACTGGGTGGACCACCAAAGCTGTTGGACCCTTCCCTGTGTCTACGAAGCTACCAATAGCTGTGGCAGTCCACTCAGTCTCACAGCCTGGCCCTGGTCCCCGGGCTTCTCTCACTAAGCTAAAGTGCTACCCGATCTCCATCTTTTCTGACTCTTCAGCTTCTTGCTCATATGTTGCCTTCTCTGGAAAGATAATGTGACTCTGTGCTTCAAAAATACCCTGAAGAACGCACACCAGAGTCTAAGTCCAAGCCCTATCACTTACTAGCCTCTGGGTGACTTTGGAAACGTGATTTCAGGGCTTTGTGCTTCAACTGGCTCATTTGCAAAATGGGGATTTTCAGGGTGTTGACAAGATCACGTGATATGATGTATGTCATGCATGGGACACAGGGCGTGTGCTGGAGGTCTAGTTCTCCTTCCTCCGTTTTTCTTCAAAAGTCACTTTTCTCTGAGCCGCAGATTCACATTGAAGAAAAGAGGGTCTAGATTGTTGATATCCCTTTATTTTTATATTCTGTGGTTCAAATCCATGGTAACTAAATCATCAAGATACCTACAGGTCAGTTTGTATTCCAAAGACCCAATTGTTGTCAGAGTGATGTTTCTTGCTAGGTAGCTGAATAATTAATTAATTTAACACACATATACTGAGTATGTCCAAAGATGAGACAGACAAAATTATTTTGCCCATTTGGAACTTACAGTCCAATCAGGAAGAGAGATAGACAGGGAGCAAGTTTAGGTTAACCCACGACCTGCCAGAATAGAGGTCTGTCTTGAGTGCAACCTGCACACAGGAGGAACGAACAATCAGAGGACTCATTTGAGTCCCTGTCCCGCTGTGATACCCACGTGCCAGGAGGCTCACACTCAGTGTGGACACTCAGTCTCGTCTCAAACTGCAGCATCTCCAACCCCAGCGCACTTAGTACTGGGAACAACTGGCCACGGACCACTCCATGAGGGCAAAAAGCTGAGTGAGCTTGGAAGGATTTCCTCAAAGAGTGTGAAACAACACCTGAGTACAAAAGGCAATTAGCAGGAAATTAATTAAGTCCCCAAAGTTGATAGTGTAGAATGACACCATGTCTGGAGATGCCAGATAGCCAACAGCCTGATCACAGCTTCCAGCGGGAAAGGTAAGGCCATGTTCGTGCCCTGAGCAGGTCCGGCCAAATCGGCTTCCTGAACTTAGCACGTGGTGTAGCCAGCCCTCTGCTCCCCCTTTCTTGGCTTCCATTTTCTCCTCCTTCCTGCCTGAGTCTCAGGAATGCATGCAATACTCAAGGCCTTCTTAGAATTAGGGGCTTCCTACTCCATGCTTCCCAACTTTCTAAGCTACAGAGTCACTGACACACACAGTTGTTGGTAAATAGGGCTGAGGTAATAATGATAGCTGCTACCACCTACACTCTGTCATCTCCACCTGGATGGGACCAGGGAGGTTAAGGAATTTGCCTAAAGGTCACAGAGTTGGGAGGATGGAGTTTGAAGTTCTATATTCATTAATTTATTAAACAAATACAAAGTAAGAGCGACTATATTCCAGTCCAGGCGAGGAACAAAGATGCTTTAGTGGTCATAGGCTCATAGAGAAGATGGATAGATGGTAAGTATTACAACAGGACAAGCACAGGTTCAGCAGCAGCAGTAGTACAGAAGCTGGGAGTTCCAAGAAGGCTGCCTGGAGGAGTTGCCACAGGAGTTTACTTTTGGAGAATGAACAGGAGTTTTTCAGGTTGAGTGCAGGGGGTAGAGGAAAGAAAACTGCAGGTAGCAAAGGTTGACGCAGTGTGAGGTGGACTGGGGCTGGAGAGGTGGGTAAGGCCAGCTGTCAAACAGGATGTGTGAGGACATAGAAGGAGCTTGAACAGAAAAAAAGACCCATCCGAGGCTTTTAAAACACCTTCTTCATCCTTTTCTTCATCAATACATCTCTTTCTTTTTCAAGTGCTCCAGTGATCTATTTCTATATAGCCAACCATGCCAAAACTTAGTAGAGGAAAAGAGCCATCCTTTTATGCATGTGTCCTGATATTGTGGGTCAGGAATTTAGTAAAGGCACAGTGGGAATAGCTTAGCTCTTTGCAATGCCTTGGCTGGAGCTGCTGGGGCTGGAGGAGGCACATGGAGGTGGGTTCTTCACTCCTGAGCCAGATACCTGGCCAGGATGGCTGAAGGACGGGCACACCCGGACTGCTGATCAGTATGCCCACTTGCGGCCCTCCCACCTGGGGATCTCCGAGTCATTCGGTGGCTTACATGGCAGCTCCCATTTTTAACAAGGAGTGGTCTAGTGAACAAAGAAGATGCTGGGAGGCCTTTTCTGACAGCCTTGAAAATCAGTGTCTTTTGTCATATACCATCAGTCCAGCCAGTCACAGGCTCAGCAGGGTTCAAGGGGAGGCCATGCCTAACAATACCCCTAAGTCCTGAGACCTAATCTCCTACCTTTAATGTAGACTCTTATAAACTTACTAATCCTAGATCCTAATGGTATTTTTTTTTTTAATTTAAATCAACGATTTCCAAAACTCTTTACCTCTAGTGAAACAGATGAAAGAAGAGCTGGTGCCGTGGTGGGAGAGGGACCTCTGCCCACCAGCCAACCTCTCTTAGCTTCCTGTACCCCTAAAGGCATTTTCTAGGTCCCATTCTCAGAATTCTGCAGAATCCAGGGAGAAAGATTTCCAGTTCACTCTCTTAAAGTGTTATTTACCTTAAAGAAAGACTTGCATGGGGCAGGGGTATAAATCCAGACATCTTGAGAAGCCTGAGGGAGTCCATCAGGAGTGTCCTCTCAATTCATGCCACTCAGGCCAGGGCACATTCTGCCCACAGATGGGGTAACCAATGGCTTTCTGTACCACCTGCTTTCCAACACTTTTTAAGTTTCTGATTTCAGTTTTTAATTTTTTTCCCTTTAATGTTGTAGTCTCTTCCCCTCTTATTTCAGTCTCTTTTTTTTTCCCTTCCTCCCTTGTGCTAATATAGCCACGTGACCATATAGAAATGAAGTTTCCCTGGGAGCCAGACCTTAGCGCTGCCAAGGGGGAAGGGTTGTTTTGGGAATGGAGGTGTGGTCACTCCAGCCATGGCCAGAAGGCCAGAGTGGGCAGAGAGTGAGATGTGGGAGGTGTGTCTTTAGTACCACTTTCTCTCCCTCCCAGAGCCTCTCCTCCCCCTGTGAGCTACCTCAGGCTTCCCCTTTCCCTTTCATTCCCCAGGCTTTGAGGTGGGGGGCTGCTCCTGGTAGTTCTGTGGGCACAAGGCCCTGGGGTGGAGGGAGTGGCCTTGGCTGGCCTCACTGGCCCAGATGTGACTGCTGGTGACAGCTCTTTCTAGCCTAGGTCTCTTCTACCAGCCTGCTCTGTGAGAAGAAAACTTGCAGTTAGTCAGAGTCCCTGCAGACAGCAAATAGCACCCCCAGATTCGGGTCATTTGGGGAGAATTTAATGAAGGAATTATTTGAAAGGCAAGAGGAAGGAGTCCTTACCAGAACGTGGAGAGAGAGGGCTGTGTGCAAAGGGTGGCCCAGCAGGAACTGTGACATCCTCCGTGGGGTGCAGTTAATCTGCAGCGTTCCCAGAGGGAGGAACCTCAGGGAAATGGGTATCTCAGCCCTACTCTCTTTCCTTTGCCCTGCTGGTGCTTGCCTTTGGCCCACCCAACTGGGAACCATGCACAGGGGAAGCCGGTGTATAACAGGTCAGCCTCTGGAGCATAGCACAGTGTCAAAGGTGGGAGAGCGTAGATCTGGGGGGCAAAATGGCGACACCCAGTCTACTCACATGTATGGAGTACCTGCGATGCACCAGGCAGGGCCTTCTGCATTCGCCAGGTCAGGACACTCCCACCAGTTAAGGACGGGCCTCCATTTGCAGGCAGCATCCTCGGGCCCTAATGCACATCGGCCAGCTACGGAGAGGTGAATGGCAGCAGGCTCTCAGCGCCAAGCCCTCTGGCTCCCAGCCCAGAGGATGCCCCACAATTGCCCCACAGCGGCCTCCCCGAAACATTTCCGACACTCATCAGTCATAACAAGCTTCCTGCACCAACTTGCTTTCCCAAACGCACGATTTCTTATTGCCAAGTGTAATTAACATGATACATTGACTTAGGGCACAGCTAACAAGCACATATTAATTTTGAAAAGTCAGTTCTTTTGCTGGAAATGAGCTGCTGATGTGCACCTACCACAGGAGTTTAAAAGTGCAGGAAAGGGAGTGGGTAATTATGGGCTGGCACCGCCCGCAGGTCTGCGTTTCTGCCCCCCAGAAACGCCTTGACAGTGAGTGATTGGCCCCGCCTCAGGGAGGGGGCCCCTCAGGGTTGCCCCAGCTCTGCCTCCCCGATGCCCAGCCTCCCCCTTCCCCAGGGAGCATATTGGTTCAGGCTGTCTCTCAAGGCAGTTATCTCTGACCAGAATTTGTACCTGAGCTGTCGTTTGCCTCATTGCTTCCCCTGACGTGGCTACACGGCCCCTCCCCCCACAAAACCATCCTTCCGCGCAGTAGGTCACTGGGCAGCCCTGGGCAAATGAAGGGAAACAAAACAAAGATGCTCAGATCCTTGTCTGCCTTTCATTCAGGGCCCCACTGACAGTTGGAATTTCCTTTAGAACTCTGGTTTCATGAGCCAGATGTTTCAGCGAATTCCCCTCTGTCTCCTCTCCCTATGGGGAGGGTAACTGCTCCACACACCTTTGTGTAGTAGGGTTAGGCACCGGGCAGACAGCGTTTTCCCGTCATTCCTGGTAAGGGGGTGGCTCTGTTGCTGTAGGGGAACAACCTTGCTCTGGTTTAGGCACCCCTTCCCACGTAGCTGCCTCCTCTCTGGACTGGAAAGTCCACAGGAGAGTCAGGACTAGGTGAGCAGCCCTTTTACGTTGGGTGACAGTGGGGAGGCCTGGCTCCAAATTGCACTCTGCTGCTTTTCAGCTGTGGACAGCTGGACGTGTCACTGCATCTTGTCAGACCCCAGTTTTCTCATGGGCACCTTCGGGAGAGGATGCCCGTCTCGTCTCACAGGTGGCTGTGTGCTCCAGGGGAGCTTCGCATGGCGCCTGCTCTGGGGAAGGTCCTGGGGAAATGCTGTTTTCCTTCCCGACGCGGCCTGCTCCTTGTGCTCGCAAACATGCCAGGAGCTGCTGGGGCGGTCGTAAAGTTTGTATTTCTTGGGGGACGTGAGGAAACCACCACATACCTCTGTTTAAAAACTTATTTTGTGGTTTCCTCCGTTATTTATAGAACGCTGACTTTCTCTTCCTCGTTGCTTTCCTCTTCACTTCATTCCCAATCCATTTCCCCATTTTTTCCATCTCTCCTTACAGACAGGCCTCCCTAAAGGATCTCTGATGCTTGTGAGGGGCCTTGTTTCAATACCTGTGGTTTTGTGATGATCCTCTTTATGTTGACGGGGTCTCCTGGCTGAATTCCTGTCAGGCCTTTTCTCCACTGAAGCAAGTCCACCACCACCACCCCCCCCTCCCGTCTCCCCCAGCGGTAGGGAAGGCTGTCTCTAGTACACCTCTCCTCTTACCCTCACTCCCCCACCCCCGTCCCCAAATTGCTTAGTGCCTTGTGCTTCATGAGGCCAGATCTGATGACTGAGCCTTGCCTCTTCTCAGCAAGATTTCCAATTCTGAGTCTCTGGATGGAATTTTTTCTTGTTACCAAAGTTGACTCCCTCCCCACGTCCTTCACCTTCCTGCTACCTAACTTGTTCCACTCTGCTGGACTGACAGCCCCTCTTCATTTAGTGCCTCCTAATGGAATTAGTTAACAGCTTCGCCTCATCTTCTAAGGACTTTAAGGACACGGTCCTCTACCTGGCCCTCCGCTAAGGCCTCCCTCCCTAGGCGGAATCTCCACGAAAGCTGGATTTCAATTCAACACACAATTCTCCAGCCTCTCAAGCAGGGTTTTGGACATGTTTTCTCCAAATAAACAGCCCTAGATTATTGACAACCTCGTCCTAGCTGAAGCCGGAGAGTAACCTCCCTCAGAGCAGCCTCTGGACAGGAGAGAGGAGAACGGAGGCTTCTCAGACTCCAGGGGCCTGGTCTTCATCTCAGAGAATCCAGGGCTAACACTCATTCCAGTTTTCATTCTTGCACCGATCCTAGGGACACGTGGAATTCAAATACGACCAATAATTCTTTTGAACTCCCTTGCTTTAATAGCTATCAGATGGAAACTTTGTTTCTTTTATTAAACTAGGTTGGATGTCACCCAGAGAACTACTGTGTGGTGGAATTTCTATCCTGGATTCACTTTCACTGGGTCAACTCCTACTCCCCATGTCTGACCCAGTTTCAGTGGGGGCATTCCCAGGAAAAGCGGACTCTTCCAGGCTTGCTCTCGAATCCTCCAGCTCTTATTCAGATACAGAAGCACCTTTAGTGTTAAGTCAAATTTGGAGAGAGGAGTTTGGAGCAAACCTTTGTGACACTGCCTCTTAGCTGAACCAAATCAAATGGCTTATTTTTAAAAGTGAGCAGCGATCAGGCTAAACTCAGTGGATTGAGTTTCAAACAGGTTTCTTTGCAGCTTTTGTGGAAGAGGCTTCTGTGTTTCTGGATCTTGATTAAATACATGGGTCTGTCTTTCTTGGAAAGACCTGCCTTCTCATCTCCTAGCCGAGGTGATGGCAGCAGGGTGGTGATGCCAAAGTGGTGCCATCTGTCCCTTTGCTAATGTCCAGGAAGCATCAGTGGGCTGGGGACAGCCTAAGTGCTATGATGTTTCTCCCCCACAACATCCAAAGCTTTCAGAAAGAGAAAGGAAAGGGAAACTGATTTAATAAGCATGCCCCATGTGCCAGCCATGCTGCCGGAAGCTCTACAGCTGCCATCTCATTTTCTCTCTACCAACAGCTGTTGATAAACCACTGCTACTCTGACTCCATGAGGGGGGTGTGGGTGGGTTTTCCAGAAGCAGATGCTGGAGTTCGGGGTGCGGATGTTTATTAGAGATCAACACCTGTAAAAGGAGGACGTAAGAAACAGGCTTGGGCAGAGGGAGCAGGTGACTTGCGAGGTAGGTCCAGCAAAGCCTCGTCCAAAATGAAATGAAATGGCCCATTCTTGATACTTATACTTGGACCAATCTCCAGGAGTGATTGTCCCAAGAAGGATGTGACCCCTAAAATCTTTCTGTGAAGTGGGATCTGGGCAGTGCACTTACACGTCTCGTGAAGGCAGCTCAACCAAACTTAAATGATGGGCCTGGGATTCGTACTAAGGTCTGACTCTTTGCAAAAGTCTCTCCATGACACCATCACGTTGAGTGTTGTCTGCAGATAGAGGGTGAGATTTCATTGGGTTGGGAGTTGTCTGACAACATAGATTGTAGCTCTTCCTTCCTTTGTTCCCTGATGGAGAGACACACAAACTCGTTACGCGACCTCCTGACAGAATGGTCAGCAAGAGCCTTACAAAGCACCCAGAGCTATCTGTTAGCTAAGGCACCACCCTGAGGCGTGGCCAGCCATTTCCAGCTTATAATCCTGGTGCCTGGCTCTGTTTCCAGGACTAGCATCTGCACCCACATGGGGCATGCCAGGGAATGCCCGCTGGTCATCTCTGTCTTCCTGCATGTCCAATCCATAACGCTGTGTTTCCCCTATTTTGGTGTTCACATCGATCTTTAGCACAGATTGACTTTTTCATTTTTAAAGGTCAGCCATTTCTTCAGTGGACTGGGGAATGGGGCATGAGCAACAGTTTGGGGAGGGAGTTGGAGACAATCTGAGGGAGAGACCTAGGGATACTGCTTTTCAGATGCTCCCGTTCTGTCCTATCTAGAGGACATCATTGGGCAAATATCTGTCCTTCAAAGGGAAAATGGGAAAAAAGATCTCACATGGGCTTTCATTTGCCAACATTATGGCACACTGTGCCCAGGCTGAGCTCAGCAGGTTGGAGAACATAGAGAGGGCGCCCGTGGACCAGCCCCACGGCTCACCCGCTCCACAGACAAGGAAGGCTTCTGCTTGTTCTGTCATTAACTTGCACTGTGACCTCTGGCAAGTCACTTCTCATTTTCTGGGCCTCTCTTTCCCCCATTTACTTCAACTGGAAAATGGGGACACGATAGTGCATTAGTGTTCTAGGGATGTTGTAACAAAGTTCCCCAAACTGGGTAGCTTAGAATAACAGAAATTTATTTTCTCACCATTCTGGAGGCCAGAAATCTGAGTTTGAGATTAAGGCGTGAGCAGTCTGGTTCCCTCTGAGGGCTCTGCCAGAGAATCTGCTCTGTGCCTCTCTCCTCGCTTCTGGTGGCTTGCTGGCAACTGTGGCATTCCTTGGCTTATAGATGTGTCACCTTGATCTCTGTCTTCATCTTCACATGACATTCACTGTGTCCAAATTTCTTTTTTTAATAAGGATGCCAGTCCCATTGGATTAGAGCCCTACCATAATGACCTCATTGTAACTTAGTACCTGAGAAAAGACTCTATCTCCAGAGAAGGGCACATTCTGAGGTACCGGGGTGGGAGGGGTAGGCCTCCAAAATATCTGTTTTGGGGGGACTACAATTCAACTCGTATTAGGTAGTCAGTCCACCTGGTGTCTTTAAAGTCCCTATTAATGTGAACTCTGGGTTTGTGTCTGATTGAGGCACCCAAGGGAGGTGTTGGGGAGGGTGCAATGGTCCTCCCTGGATGTGCTTCTGGGAGTGAGGGATCTGTTCCAATTAGCCAATCGTGTGGCTCAGTCATTCCAGAACCCAAAGAAATCTTTGTGAAGGACTCACGCCCTCATCGACACATTGGGGATCACACATTTGCCTTGCTTTCCCATTCCTATTAACTAGTTTTTTGAATCCCTAGGTCATTAGAGGGGGGGAGACCATAGCAACCAGCTGGTCCTCGGTTATGAAATATTTCTGACCTTTTCTCTCATACCTAATTGCTCAGAGAATCCTAATCTCTGAAGCAAATCAAACCCAACCATCTCTTATTAAGGCCAAGGAGAAGGTACTTTGGAGGCTGAGGAATAAGCTAGAGAGATTCTGCTAGGGGAGCTCCTGGGAATTAAACTCAGGACCTTGGTTAGGGTAAAAGCTGTTTGATGATTTACTTTTCTTTGGAGGACATTGGTGAGAGCAGTTATGCCAACCATTTTGAACTTTAGCACCTTCTAGGATTTATGTGATGTCAAAGTCTTGGTTATCAGAACTGTTATTTAAAAAAACAAACAAAACCAAAAACAACTGTAAAAGTAAAGAATAGGGCGAGACAAAACTATTTGTATAGAATATTGTATTTGTTACTTAATGGCTTTGCCTTTCCATTGCCAAGGCATGAAATTAATAATTTGATACTTACGTGTTTTATTTATTCAGCCAGCATTTACTTGGTACTTACTGAATACATGTGTATGATCGACAGAGAAAGAACTCTGTGGTGTTTTTGAACTTTATCTCTGTGAAATCTCTCCCCCGTTCTCTCTCTCTCTCTGGAATCTCTCTCTCTCTCTCTCTCTCTCTCTCTCTCTCTCTCTATATATATATATATATATATATATATATGAAATATTTCTGACCTTTTCCATATATATATATATATGGAGAGAAAGAGAGAGAGATTCCAGAGGGGGTGGGGAGAGATTTCACAGAGATAAAGTATATATATATATGCAATTTATATTAATCTATGTACTGGAAGATGAGGCTAAAGGAGTGAATTTATTTCTCAAAACATATCAGGTACTTCTGATGGCCTCTTGGCCTCACCTGCTGCTTGTTCCAGCTTTGTAAGGACTCAATTCAACAGTACCTTACCTCCAACAGGTGGCACCTTTGACAGGTGGGTCCTACCTCTTGACTTCAGTCCCAGAGCTTCTCTATTGATGACATCTTGGGATTTTGCTTAAGTGCTCATGCTCACAAGTGCACAACCCAGAGTGGTAGAGGATTTACTGCCTGTGAGGCAAACCTTTGACTTAAGGGAGATGGGGTCCAGTGGGATACACTTGTCTTCTGTTCTCCCACCAGAGATGGTCTGGAGAGCAGTTTACATGGCCTCTGGGATTGCAATCCCCTGGGTAAAGTCTCAATTTTCTCCTTCATCTTGGCAACAGACTCTCATGTGGGCGGCCCTTCCTTTCCTCATTTAATCTCTGTATCTCTGCACCCTGCATTCTTTGTAAAAGAAGAGCCCGTAAGGCTTTCCCAAAGGCTCACCTTTCTGGTAAGTCAGGCAGACCAAAGGAGAGAAAGCTTGACTCTGCCCCATGTTGGCTCCAGATATGGGATTCCATTATTCTCATCCATGGGCTCTGGTCAGGTGGTGGGGCTTTGTTTGAGTTTCTCTGGCTTGGGAGGTGGTAAGAAAGAGGATTTGTAGACCAAATATGTGTAAAGCTGCGTTGGTAATCTGTGGACTTCCTTTCATGATGTAGCATGGAAATGCCCGTCCCTTCTTTCCGTGGTGTCTTGGGGGAAACAGGACTCCTAGAGATGTAGGGGAAGGTTGCCTCATGTGGTGGGTTGAGGACTGGCCAGAAGAACATCAGGAGCCCTGGATTCTGGACTTGGCTCTTCCACTGATGAGCTCTGTGACCTGGGCTAAGTCACGGTGCCTCCCTGGAAGTCAGACTTCTTATCTGAACAGTTAGGGCTTAGGCTAGATCATTTCTACAATCACTTCCAATTCTAAAAGCTTATGATAAACTCTAATCCCTGCCACTTTGGTTGCATTAGCATGGAAGATGTTTTTATTCCTATCCAAAAGGTCAAATCAATGCCCCTGTGAGATTTTTCAATATGGGAGCTAAAGAAAAAAAAAGCGCATTCATGTCTTGTCCATCACAAGGGAAAAATATAGACACTAACAACCCAAAACTAAGACTTTCAATTCCAATTGTGGGTGTTTATCTCTTGAAATTTAGTACATGACTGGCAGGGGCTGGTTCGGGGAAGGGAGCTCCCAGACAGCTCCAGATAGAGGAGCAAGATGGACCTTCCCCTTCAACACATGCACTATGCACCTCTTCCTGCATGTCCCACCTTCCATTCGCCCTTGTGCAGGGAGAGAAAGTTCTCTGTATGTGAGGTCAAGGCCATGACCACGCCCAGCACACTGACCATGCCAGAAGGGACTGGGGGAATGGGGGACCCCACATTCTCTTTAGGAACTCACAGAGGCCAACGCAAATTGCTTTTGGTCATTGCCCAAACTTGGAAAGAACATTTTTTCCCCAGATCATTATTAAGAATTTTATACAATCACATGTTCTCTTCTCTCTTACATATAGACATACACTCCCAAAGAGAAAAACTCATCTCTGAGTATTGGGTCATAAATTATATGAGGTATATTTCATTATAAAGTACATTTCTTTTGTCCTTTATGAATGTTCTCCATTTACCCCAGAGGGGTTGTAATGTACACTGACATCTTACTTTCTTCCAAGAAGCATTCTCTCATATTGTTTAGTATGTGGGGCCTAGCTGGGCAAACAAATCCTATACTGGAAAATGAAGACAGTCAACTCATATATAAGTAGGAATACAATCATGCATCTATGCCTGGGCTCCAGGGAGGCCACATATAATCTTTAGAAAAACCGGGTAAGTAAACATGGCTGAAAGAAATGTCTGGTGGAGGGAAGGGGGCTGCATAAACAGTGCAAATGCATAATTGCTATGGCCCAGGAAAATAGGAAGCCAAGTGATTCTGAAGCCAGCAAGACGGGAACGAGTAATTTATAACAAGTCATTCCTCATTACGTTTGATTTTTAGTTTTGCTCCTGCACCATGTCCATCCATCTCGCTTCCCAGCCTGCACCCGATCTTTCCTACGGCACTTGGTTTTTCCTAAAGTGGAGACCCGGGAAAAGGTAAAAAGTCAAGAGAATTACAGACAACGTTGCGGCCTCTCCATTTTCTTCAATTAACAGAGTCAGCAGCAGCCTCGGCAGCAGGATCTTTGAGCACTCAAGGTTTTAAATGCTTTAGTTTTACCTTGCAGAACATCAGACACCGAAGCTCATAAAATTGAACTCAGATGAGGCGCACTCCTGTCTTTGGAGTGCTACTAAACAATCTGCAAATTATTTAAATTAAACCAACCCGGCCTTCAACATCTGCACACAAAATGTTTAAATTCCAAGTGCAACTTTACTGGCATAAGAAAATAATAAGGGGAGTTCAATTTGTGTCAGCATGGCTCAGGAAAATAAGATATCATGTCTTGCTGTCTGCTTGATGTCAGCTTCTCAGATGCGAGCCCTAATGCCTCATCCTAGACTGTCCGCACCAGAGCCTGCCAAACAGAGAAGTTCAGCCAAAGTTCACCAAGCTACTACCAAATAGCTTCCCCCCTCCTTTTTCAATCATTAGAAACCTTCTGTTTTATATTGTGCACACGTGATCGTATCTACCTCTTAAAACATATATAACTCTATTAGCTTCTCCTATTCTTTGGGAATACTGTCACTTCTTTTCCCTGATGAGTTTGTTTATGGCTTGGAGTTATTTAGCTTTTAAACGTTCACTAGATAGACTACAGTCTATCTAAAATGCTTTATCACAGCGAAAATCTGCAATATTTGAGATGATTTGAAAATTATTCTTTTAAAAAAGAAAAGTGAAAAAACAAAAACAGAAAACTCAGACCTCAATCAATTACTGTCCGAAGTGGCTTTAGAAATGCTTTTCAGCCCTCTCTCCCCTCTTTTCACCCAAATCACAGGCTTGGTCAGGGTGTGTCAGAGAACCCGCCCTAGGACTAGCACTGGGCCCTTGGACAAGTCCTCAGTGCAGCCCTCAGTTCTAATCTTCCCTTCAGCTGGGATATTGAGACGACCAACAGGGCAATTACACAGGCCATTTTTCTCATTTGCGTTGTTTAGTCTTGATTTACTTTAAATGACTACAACTTTCATTCCTCCAGTGAAATTGTGCACCCACACTTTTAATCACGCAAAACCAACATTTTAATGCTGCTGGATGATGTATCAATTCAGGGTCCTGGGATTGCCAAAGAGCTAGAATTTCACTCATCAGCAGAAATGCAGGTTTAGTAGGTGTGTGAAGACAAAAATAAGCACAGTGAAGTCTTTGATCTACTGTGTGCATGTTCTATAAAAATACCTTTCCTATAGTGTAACATGTCACATTTAATCTATGTTTCACCTTTAGCATCTTTCTTCCAACCATCATCGGTCTTTTTCAGAGTCCTAAGCACCAGTGCTCACAGCAGCCTTGTGGAAGGAAAGTCTTCTTTGTTTTTATTCGGTGGTGGTGCTTGGGGTACAGTAGGTGTGGAAAATCCCCACCAACAAAAGAAAGAATAGATCCATGGCCTCTAACCTTTAAACTCATTGCTAGGCCACTGTCTTCTTACTGTTTCAAAGACAATTAAAATAATGCTGAAATTCACATTTCAGATAAGTCACAGCTGGTTATAATTACTATAAAAAAAGCTTCCTTTACATTTAGGGTTGATTCAGATACCTTTCAAACTCATGCTAAATATTTCGCCACCAATAACTGAGTATGGTTTAATTAAGCAATTTGATAAACTATTACAAATAAATATGGTCTGAATACAAACATTAAAATAAAATACAATGATACTGAAAACAGTAACCTTGTCACATACTGTTCATTATTATCTTGATTTCTTTTCATCTTTCCTATCATGAAATAATTCAGCTTAAATGCTGCATTTAAAGGAACTTGTCTACTGATTCATAATTCACTTAATCTGGCATCAATTACTGGCCTAGATTTGGAAAATTCAACGTCTGTGCTTTAATACCTTAGATAGTAGCTGGTTTCTGGATTCAGCCTGAAATGGCATGGTTAGAAAAATTTTAAATATTTTTGCTAGATTCAAAGACGAGCAAGATTAAAAATTCCCAAATGTGTATTCTGGAATCCCTCCAAAAACATTCCATCTTTATTCATTATTGGATATTGTCTTGATTAAAATTCCTGTTGGTTTGTTCTATGGTTAAGTAGTAATCTTGTATCTTAGCATTTGGAATGTATTGGTATCATGTGACAGAGCCCAAATGAATATAGAGAGATCTCTTTCACAAGTCAACAAGGAGGACGTAGAGCGTTCAGATTTCAGCAGAGCTGTTTGGGGGGAGGGGGAGTAGTTTATCTGTTCAGCACTTTCTTTCCAAAAAGTGAGTCAGAAAGAGAGCTGTTCAAAGCAAAACGATTTTTCCTATACCGATGTCCTGAATCAAGGCAGATTTCTCCAGAGGAAATAAGATATTTTTTTCTTCTCTTTTTCTTTATCTCGTTTTGTTCTATTTCTAGCATTTGGCGCCTTTTAGTGCTAGTTTCACCCAGTAACATGTGAAAAATGTACTCAACAATGCAAAGCAGATGACTCGGTCACCATCTTCTGAGTCACCGTTCTTTTCTCTGCATTCCTGAAGATGCCTTTCAAAACCAGAGAACAATCCTGTTAGGAGCCACTGAGAGAGGGAATGAAAAAAAAAAAAATGGACCTACTTATGCAGCCACACGGATACTTTTGTGGCTTGTCCCCCACTGGCAACCTGCTTGGCACTGGGTATTCCCAGGAACCCTAGGCCAGGGCTTAACGCCTGGAGAAGGTCTAAGAGAGTGTGGGAGGCCATGAGACTCTGGCAGACTGGTCTGGCCTTTTGTTCTGTTTTACAACAAAATGGCCACTTGGAAGTGCGCTCTGTGGCAGAGAGGAAAGGAGAGGATGTTAGTGAAGATCTGGCCCCTTGAGGTGATGTAAGCTGTTACCACCTCTTGTGCACTAGAAATGCATTTATCAGTTAGAAAAAGGTCAGAGCCAAGCTTTTAGGGATGAAACTCAACTTTTAGGCAAGTTGTCAGGTACACCAAGTTCTCCAAGACCTCCCTAGGATGGTGGGTGGGGGTATCTCATGGAAAGGATATGATCCCACTGACTATGATTCTGGAGCAAAGAATCAACTGACTGTTTTGGTGGCTGCAAAGGGGCGCAGAGTAGATGCTCAACACCTTTCTGTGCAGCAGGGAGCATGCCTCCCAGGGAGCTGATCTTTTTGCCTTGGGGAAAGTGAGTGGATCAGATTGTGTTTGGTGAGGTCAATTCACAGTGTGCGTCGTCTCAGTTGAGGGTTTTACCAGCGAACTTGCTCCCTAAGCATCCCACATTCCACATGCAGAAATACCAAAACCAAGAAGATGTCCAGTGTGTTGAACATGACCTCTAAGAAGAAGAAGGCTTGACTATTTTATTCACTACCCTAAAACCAGTGCCTACAACAATGGTTACACATCAACATTGGTCAATGAATGGATGGTATCATACAAAGATTCTGAGTAAAAAAATCAATCAGTGCAATGCTCAAGTGGCTTTTGAGCACAATAAGCCTAGAAGCAGACTCATTATTTCAACAAGTTAAACTTTAAGAAGACTGGAGTAAGGAAAGGGAGAGGACTAATCATTGTGGATACTTACTACTGTGTTTCCCCGAAAATAAGACCTAGCCAGATCATTAATTCTAATGTGTCTTTTGGAGCAAAAATTAATATAAGACTCAGTCTATAATATAATATAATATAATATAATATAATATAATATAATATAATATAATATAATATAACATAATATAATATAATATAGACCGGGTCTTATATTAATTTTTGCTCCAAAAGACACATTAGAGCTGATGGTCCGGCTAGGTCTTATTTTCGGGGAAACACCGTATGCGTCAGGAAATTGCCCATGTTCTTCATGAGTAGGTCTTACCTCATTTTCCAGATTAGGAAACTGAGGCTTGGAAAGGTTAAATCATTTGCCTCAGGTCACACAGCTAGTGGATGGAGGATGCATGGTCCCGACTCAGGACCCCCATGTTGGCGTGGTTTCAAAGATCCAACTCTGGCAGCACTGCATGGTTAGACTCACGGCACCAGTACTTAAGGATGTATTGTACCACTTTCACTTGATGCTGGAGAAAACCTTTAAGTTCTTTCTTTGGGAAGTTTTTAGAATTTGAGATTCAAATAAGATTAACTAGGTAAAAGTACTTTTGAAAACTGCTTGGCTCAACACTAAAAAATTTGTTCTGAATCCAAATCCAGTATAAATGTATTAGCTTTTCTAGCCAAGAGTTTACAGAAGCAAGAAACAAATCACATGCCTCCAACCCCAGAGGGTGACATGGAAGAGAGAAACGGACATTTGGTTGGGTCTCAGCCACTCAGGCTTTCACTGCAGCTCTGCTGGTGAGCAACTGTGTGATCTTGGATAAGTCACTTCACCTCTCAAGATGGCAGGTTTACCAGTGGTCAAATAATAACCCTTGCTTTGCTTACTGTACAGATATTATTGGAATCAAGGCAACTAATGGAATTAAAATACTTTTAAAATTTATAGCATCCAATTGAGCAAACTTTCATGCATGTGATGAAAATGCTGTGCACTCTGTAGTAATAGGGTGTGAGCTTTTCCCCATCTACTTACCTAATTTTACTAAGTCAATTTAATTCCCATCTTAGATGATAACATACTTTTCTCATTTAGTATTTCACTTAGCTTTATCACTAAGTTAAATGGGCTGTTTTTTCCCTTTGTTTGGCATTTGTAAATATTTTCCTGATTAAAAAAAAATTAGCCCAATCAAAACTTAGTGTTCTTGCGAAGGCGACAAGTCAATTACCTGAATTCACCTCAGAGGGCATGGAGAGTTGAGACGCTGGGTCCTGCTGTACATACGTTTTGTGGGTTGGCCCCAGATATGAAATATAATTATGGTGTTTTCTTGCCTGATATTAGACAAGTCTGAGGAGGCCTGGCTTACATTCCTTGAGCTCATGAGTAATTATGGTGTTGGTGATGATCAGCTACTTTATAAGGTCTTGGGCTGCTGGCATTCTGGGTTTTCTGTAATGCACATACCCCGTGAATTCAATTACCACCATTTTGGTGCCTGACAAATATGCTTCACTTGTAAACCTCGTCTTTATGTTCAGATAGGACTGGAAGGTGCGTGTTTGTTTGTGCTACAACCACGGCATCCGAGACAGTCACAGAAACAGTTCCCCAAACTCAGATCCGCATTTGGTTCCATTGGCCCATGCATTCAGAATTCGGTTTTTGTTTGGAAAAACTATTTTTCAAGTTCTCTTTTTCTCCACCCCCTTTCTTCTCCTTTCCTGCCGCTCTCTAAACTTTATAATGCTGTGTTTTTGTTTTTGTTTTTTTTTGAAAGATTAGGTAAGAGGGAACACGTGTGTGAAAGTCCTGGGCAACTCCCATGTGCTGGGGGCCAGCGAGATTAAGGCCAAAGGCCAAATGACTTCAGCACCCGACAAGTGTGTGGATCTCATTATGGCCCTGGGTTCTGGGGGGGCCTGGATTTGCAGGATGCATGTCAACATTTGGTGATAAAGCGTCTTCAATGATTTTGTTTCTAATCCATGGCACAGTTATGGCCCTCCAAAAAAGGTAATTTTTGTCTCTCAGCAGAAAAGTTCTCATCTACCCCATATATTTAGGGATTCACAGAGCCTAAAGAAGTATTTAAGATTATCTTTCTAATCTCTATTTTATAAATGAGTGGCCTGAGTTCAGGAAGGGCACGGCGAGTTTCCCGAGGTCACATAACTGCCTGGATTTCCTGACTCCCAGCTCAGTGTCCCATCTTTTATACCTGCTGTTATGGTGCCCATTCATGTATCCACTCGTCAGTGAGGAACTTTGGAGCATCTACCCTGCGCTTGGCGGTAAGCTTGGGCCTTACCTTGGCTTGGGGCTTAGAAAGAAGTCATTAAGGCATAGTTTTGGCCTTCAAGGAAGTTGTTAGCAAATTCGAAAGTTAAGACTAACACGACACAACAGCCTTCTCATAGTAAATGGCATGTTATAGGTCAGAGCTGTTATATATATAAGTGGAGCAATAGACCAGTTTCTTAGGACGTCAGAGTGCAGAAGTTGGGGAAGGCTGGTCTACTGAGAGGAAACTTCGAGGAAGAACTTGAAGCAGGTTTTGGAGGTTTGAAGTTTTGCAATTCCAGGGAGGGAGCAGGGCTTGGGAAAGGCTCAGAAGCCTTTAGGAACGTCACGTGAGTGAGGGTTCAGAGTGAAGGCAGGCCAACTTCTCAGTTCCTGCCTGGGAGGCATGGGGACGCGGCTGGCATCACAGAGGAGGGGTACAATGCACACAGCCTTTCGTCTAAGCTAAGGTGTCTACTTCCTTGTACAGAGGATGGAGCTCTACTGAGGTTTTAAATAGGGCAGTGAGGAGAAAATATGAAGGTAATTGGTTAGAAGAAAGATTGGAGGGAGGTAAGATCAGAAACAGGAAGCCAGTGGGATGTTTTGGAAAAAGTCCCAGTCTGAGATGATGAACCCTCTGAGCAGGGAGCTGGGGAATGCAACCCAGCAGGTACCCAGGGAACCCCATAACTCTGCAGGGGCTGCCTGGGTGACAGTGAGACCCATAATGCTAACTCCTGAATAACTGACTTCTTTGCCTTCCAAGGTTTTGAGAAGTTTGCTCTGGTTGTCCATATGGCTTTTCCAGGAGGATTAGTGGGAGGTACAATTCTTCACCATTTAGTGGGCAAAGCTGGAGGCGGGGAAAGATGGACAGTTGCCCCCACGAGACCAGGACGTCTCAGGCTAACGGAAGTGCCCCCTGGCTGGGTAGTGTGATGGGTGTGCATCCAGACTCGGCCTCTTACTAATTCTGAGGTATGGCCAAGTCACTAACACTTTCCAAACCTCGGGGTTCTTGTGTACACTTTATAATATAATAATGTCTGCTTTAGCTACCTCACACAGTGCTGTAAGAATCCATCGAGAGTAACTACAAATAGACTATTATCGTGGTCACGTCACAGAGCTCTTGCAGCTGACATGGTGGTGAATGTGATGCCGGGAGAAACTACACGAGAGGAATGACATGTTTCCCTCTAAGGAAGTCACCTTCTTTTGCCTTGCCACTTGGAGCATTCTTTGACATTGTCTTTTCAACTTTTTTTCCTTTTTTCCATTTAAGAAGGAATAGAAATGGGAACTAGCTTGAGAATTCTGTTCAAACTGATTACCGTGAGCTGCTCTAAACCAGAACTGATCAGATTCTGCTGGCAGAGCCTTCAGAACTTGGGTGGCCCCATCCAAAGCTGAAAAATCAGCTAAAGGATGAGGGGGTGGGGTGGGGGGGGGTAAGATGCTCAGCCCTGAAAAAAGCAGAGATGCTTTTCAAACTATATTTTTAATGTAGTTTCTATAGTTTAATGACAACTCTGTCTGAAACGATTAGCAGCTTCTAGGGTTCCCTGAGCAAAGCTTTCCTCGGAGATTGGCTTGATTATAGGTTTATGTCCTGACTCCTTTCTAAACGTAAAGAGCCAGTTCTAGAACTCCGTGAATGTTCCCTCCCAAAGGAAGAGGCTTATGTTGCAAGCCGTGGCAGGCGGGAGAAAGAGACAGAATGGGGACCCTGTGATAAGGGGACTTCTAGGCTAACTGGAGAAAGGAAAACATTCAAAGCATAATTATTGAGCACCAATTGGTCTAGAGAGTCAGGGGCATGAAAATGTGTGTGGAAGGGGCATTTATTGAGTGCTTGCTGTGTGCTAGAACTTGCTCTTGATTCTGATTTTATAGTGTCAGGAACTCTGGATTTTTTCCTAAAAGACAACGGGAATTCAGTGAAGGGTTCTTCTTAGAGAGCTCTGTCAGGTTGCTGTGCAGAGGATGGATTTGGGACAGGGAGAGTGGAAGCTAAGAGCAGGAGTAGGGGGTGGGAGTTGGGGGAAACAGCAGGAGTCCCCTGAGCTAGGGCGGCGGTGGCGGAGAAGGACAGATTTGGAAAACAGTTTGGCAGCAGAAGTAAAAAGAGTTGGCCTTTGAGAAAATAGGTTTTGTTCCCTTTATCCCCAGGCTCCAGCACTTAGGAGATGCTGAAGCTCACAGTCTCGGAATGCTTGTGGATTAATTGCATGGTTCGCTGGATATCCTATAGAAAATGTTCACTGCTTAACCTATTTAGAGATGTCGGCCAAAATTCAGCCATAAGGATGTTTATCACAGTGTCATTTTTAATCACAAAATTATGTGCAAATAGGGGCAGCCTCTAATGTTGGGTAGAATGTTTGCAATTATTAAAAATCATGTTTTCAATAAACACATAATGATGCAGGTATGTCTAACATAATGTGAAGTATAAACATAATACAAATATATATATAAATAGGAAGCTCCTGAATCAGTATAAAAAATACACACAGAGAAAAAAGAAGGGAAGAAAATATATCCACCTAGTCATCTTGAGTTATAAGGCTAAGACTGTCATTTATTGTTTTCCTTCTACATTTAATATTTTTCCAATTCTATACTATAAAACAGAAGCTTTTATTCTTCTGATTTGAAAATAGAAGTTTCTTCTGATTTGAAAACAGAATAAAAATCACTGTGGAATCAAAAAACAACCAAGAGGATACCACTTACAGATTCAGTAGATCGTATTCAAGTATCAGTGCTGCCTTATGACTTGGGCAAGTCACTTAACCTCCATGGTTTACAGTTTTCTCATCTGTAAAATGGGCATAATAGCATCTGCTTGCTAATTATAGGGCTATTGTAAATATTGAATAAAATAAGGGACGTGGGAGTGTTTTGTTACTAATAAATTGCTTCAGGAACATAAAAGGTTCTGGTTATTGCTATGTTCCCACTCCACATGGGGACCCATAAGTAGCTGGGCCCCCCGGTGGGCGTGGGTAGCTGGCAACCCAGTCTGGAGAAGGTGAGGAGGAGATTATTACAGCCGGAAGCCATGTTGCCTGAAAAGAGACTAGACTATCAAGTCTAGCCAAAGACAATTCATTTTGTTGAAAAAGGAGAGAGTAGGGACACTTCAGGAGAGTTAGAGAAAGAGGAAGATGATGGGCAAAGAGGACCTCAGTCCTAGCCAGCCTGTTGGGATTCTACTTCCTGTTGTTGCTCAGCATATTGGATTCTCCTTCCAGGGCTGCCACTCCAGTCTTGAGTAACATTGGGCCAGCCCTTCCTCCCTCTGGGCCTCGGATTCCTCTCTGATAAATGAAGGCTTGTAAGGGCTGGTCCCTACTCTCTTCCATTCCCAGCACCTGTTCCTATATTCTGTGAGCCTCATGTGAAATTATTCCTTTCACCAGTGCTGTAATAGTCATCATGAATGATCCTAGTAAAAGGAACGAAGGGCACAAAAGGAACACACACCAAGACGGACGGGGGGTGGGCAAGCCAAGAGATGATATTGTATCATAACCAACAAACATATATTGAGTCTGTGTGAAGGGTAGGCCCTTGTGTTTCATACTGAGGGTCCCCTACTTGGGGAGAGATGACGAAGACATGATCACTTTTGGATTGCCGAGAACGCATCACGGGGAGCGATGGCCCGGGAGACCAGAGGAGACAGGTGATAACTGGGCGATGAGAGAACGGCTTGGACAACAGGTGGCTGGGTGAGGTCTCCCAAGCTGAGAGTGAGCAGGAAACACAGGTATAAGATGGTTTAGAAAGCTTCTAGTTGAGTTATCTTGGAAAACTTACTCAACGTAAATGAATCTGTTTCTTCAGTTGTGACAATGAGGCAAATAACATTTCATAAGCTGTTGGGATGATTAAATGAGGGGAAAGAAAGGCAGTACCAGGCATATGGGTATGTTAAGTGTTAAAAACATCCTCCCCCCTCCCTTTTCTCCTTCTCCTCCTCCTTCTCCTTCTTCTTCTCTCTCCCCCCCACCCCACACACACACCCCTTCTACAAGGCAGATACTGTCTAGCCCCAGATCAGTGATTGAAACCTGGTGGCCTATGAGCCAGACCTAGTCTGTGCATATTGTTTTGTTTGGATCATAGAATTCTGGCTTACACTATGTTTTAAAACCATTTGAATTAGTTGGCGACACTTGAAAATTTGGAGATTTTACAAAACTGTTTATATTTCCAGCATCTCTTGAGAAATCAGATGTGGCCACAGGGGGCCCATGTTACCACTAGACACCTATTGGCAGGGGCTGATTCAGGGCTGCTCCTGTGGGGAGGGCCACGTCCCCCACTTCTCCACAGTCCCCACAACTCCACACTGAGCCCCAGCCCTGAGGCAAGTGTCAGCTGCAATCTGTCATTGTGTTTGCACTATTTTTTTATTCTTAAATTGAGTTAATAGTTGAGTGAAAATTCTTTACAGCAAAAGAAATTTTATAGCAAAAGCAGGAAAATGAAAGATTGGCCAAGAATAGCATATGTTTTAAAAACAAAAACAAAAAAAGAGCAGAAAGGGAGCATATTTCTTTGGGGAAGTGAAGGAAATTCCTACATGTTTAATATGAAGACAAAGCATGACTGTATTGAAAGAATACACTTGGCTTGCTTCACGTGTTTATGTTACCTGCCTGGCCTTGGTAGACATTTGAATTTATTGCCCTTAACCTGGGCCACTTGCTGTTATCAGTATGTGCTTATGGAAAATATCAATTCCTCTTTATAATTCCTCTTGCCGTGAAAGGGAAATTCAGCCAGAACTGAGGGAAGCCACACAGGCACCAATGATGGTTGACATGAAGTCCACTGAGTTGACATACATTCATATTTGCAAGACCTCTTGCAAATATGAATGGTTGTCACTTTACCCTGAGGGCATACGCTTCTTGGTCTTGGAGATATTTGATGCTTAGAGTGCTTCCTGGTTAACATCCCCAAGACCAAAGGTAACTCTAAGCAGATGAGATGATGGCTGGGACTAACGGGAAAACAATGGTTTAGAAAGGCAGTGTCCAATAGAAATGTGATGTGAGCCACAAATGTGAGCCACATTTGTAACTTAAAATTTTCTAGTAGCCACATTGTACAATGTTAAAAGACACAAGTGAATTTAATTTAAATTATATATTTACCTCATTAATCCAAAATACGGTCATTTCAACATTTTTAACGTGGAGTCAATATAAAAATAATTAAACGAGATATTTTAACATTGTTTTTCTTCTCAATTAAGTCTTTGAAATTTCTTGTGTTTTTTTTGCATTTACGGCACATCCTACTTTGGGCTGGCCGTGTTTCACGTGCTCACTAGCCGCCCGTGGCCAGTGGTCACTGTGTTGAGCAGCACACATTTAGAAGATGGGTGGGCACATCAGCAACTCTAGAATCTTTACTGGCTCCTTGACTGCGCTGCTACCTGGTCCTGATCATCCATCGCACCTTCGTCATGCCCTTCTCGGGTATTCCTTATCTTCTGTATCATGGGCCTGTAATGTCTCCCCAGCTTTCACAGTAAGCAAGCAGTTTGAGGGCACCCTCCCTGCACTATGTTTTCTTTTCCTTCTAAACTCTTCTGGATGCAGGATGGTGTGGGACCCTGCAGCAGGTGTTCACTGTTTTTCTTGACCTGGGAGACTTTTTTTTCTCTTCTTTCCAAATAGAGTTTGAATTATTCCACGATGGAAAATTCACAGAGCTGAGGTCTCTGTTCTGAAACAGGGCATTGACTTTGGCTGCTCCTGTTAAACCTGCAGGTTTAAGATGCAACTGAATCTCAGGCTTTCAGTGTCAACAGACCTTTATTCATTAATTCACGAATTCATGAACAGACATGCCAGGCACTAGGAATTCCAAAGATCACAAAGCACATGTATTATTCAATAATTATGCAATATGAAAAACAAACAAATACTGTTTAGCATGACAGGTACAATAATAAATGGAGAGGAAGAGAGAGAGAGAAAGAGTAAGGAACGTAAACAGAGACATAGACCATTTGTTTGGAGAGATTAGGGAAGGCTTCACAGAGGAGGTGACGTCTAACCCGGGTCCTGAGGAGAGAGTAGAAATCCAGCAGGCAGCAAGAAGGGCATGAACTTACACTTGTGTGGTCAGCACATGCAGAACTCTGGAAGAGGCCCCGAATTGGGGCTGATGGCCAAAGCAGATGGACCAGCTGGGTCTTCCCATTGTGAGTTTATAGGTGAAACTGTTGTCCCCTAATGTGAGACAACTAGTCTGATATTCACTTAATCTTCTGTTTTACTGTGATTTTATCAAAACACTGCAACTTGTGAAATGCCTAACTCTATGTCCAACTTCAGAAGACTTCTACTTCTGGGCACCTCACAGAAATTTAGACTTTACTTGTTTTTACAGAAGGACCTCTTGGACCCCCGTCTCTTTAGTCATTTCTACAGGAGTACCTTAAACAGATTTTTGAATAACCTTCAAAATTAAGAACCATTAAACCGTAACCAAAATGTACATGTGGATTTGAGATGTGTCAACATGTGTTTTGCATCTTTCGCTTGTGAAATTTATGTATCTTGCGTGGCCTTTGGACAGACTCCATGTGTTTCACATATGGTTGGTACATTTCTTATTAGGAATGGTATAAAAAGGGTCAGGAGAATCTGACTACTGTATTGATAAACATAAGGTTTGAGATCCACTGATAAAAAATGGCTTCCGAGACACCCACTTTAATAGGCAGAACATTTATCTTGGGAACATAAAATTTTATGGCTGGAAGGAATCTTGGAAAGAATCTGGTCCAACTTATTTATTTTACACTTAGGAAACTGAGATCTCGTGGGTTAAATGACTCACACAAGGCCCTCAGATATCAGTGCGAAAGCAAGGACAAGAACTTAAGCTGTCTGATTTCCAGCACCCCCTGCCCCCCTTTTTTGGGTCTATTTTCCACACTGCTTTGCTCATGATTTTCATTAAAAGGCCATTATAATTTTCCAGTTTAAAATGATTTCTGCATAGCATTTGTAGAGAGCTTTCCAGATTTCAACTTTGAAGACATGGGAAAAGATGGAAATAAGTGGGAGTAGAGTCGTGCATTTGTGACTTCGTAGTGTAGCCCCAGGATCTAGCAAAGTGCTTAGCACATAGCAGTTTCCTGGTCAGTACTTGAGGAATGAAGAACCCACACCAACAACCGAGACTGTGGCCAACGTGCGACCAGAATCTGTGGGAGTGCCCACAAAGATGACAAGACTTATAAAACTAAAACGAGAACCACAATTGGGGGCCAGCATGTGCTTTGACAATGAAACAGGGCAAGCTTGATGTCCTGTAAATGTGTCTGTACCCAGAGGTGATATTCAAAATACTCAATGACCATAACCACGGGACACCAGCCATTAGAGCGGCGGCTGCTGTGAAAAATCGGAACTGGAGCCAATCACTTAAATGCCAGCCCTGTCTCTTCTCACATTTTACTGTTCTTTGCGATACTCGGAATGTGATTCTCCTCCCCACCCACCCAATAATTCTCTGTTCCATGTCCCCGGAGAGAATGAAATCTGCAGAGAAGGAAAGAAATAAGGATAACAGATGTGGATGTCATTGCATGGAAGATATAGTCTCGGTGAGTGAAGTTCTGCAGGTAGGAAGAACCCTAGTAGCATTGCACACTGGAGTTTACTTCGGGGGTACTTCTTCACTTTTGAGTCTCCATGAGCCAGGGAGTTGAAGGAGGCCATTTAGGCAGTAGGGCTGAGCTAGATGAGCATCTGCTATGTACCAGAGCTCTGGATCCCTACGTATTAGGTTGGTGCAAAAGCAACTGCAGGTTTAAAAGGTTAAAAACAATTGCAGAAACCGTAATTACTTTTGCACCAACCTAATACATCCTTCTACCTTCTAGCTATATACCTGGGAAGGGGTTTTACCAAAACCCAAGTGGTTAACAAATGGGGTGAAAATAATCTCTATAAGCCTGCTGGTGAACACCAAGTTTGGATGCATCTCTGCTAATTTTAATATTGGAAAGCAGGAAAACTCAACATGGAACATATTAGAAAGATTGTGTAACAAGTGGTGGGAAATAAAACACGAAGAGACTTCATGAAATACTCTGAAGGATGCATGAAGTCTTGGCTTTCATGAAACAGACACAAAACATGATGAGGGAGAAATAGTCTGAAACGAGATAATGAGAACTGCTAAGAAATTAAACATGCAATTGAGAATTTAAATCGTCACTAAAGGCAAGATAGCAAAATTGATAACGCAGAAGACTGAAGCAGCAATCTTAAAGACAAACTACATAGCCACCCCCCACGATGGAGAAAAAATGGACACAGTGAGGAATGGAGAGGAAACAGAATCAAGAATGTGGACCCTGAAGGTGTACGTCCTTCATTTTGGCTATTATGAGTAATGCTATTATGAACATTCACGTATAACTTTCTATGAGGACCTATTTTTCATTTCTCTTGGATCTATTCCCAAGAGTGGAATTGTTTGGTCATATGGTAGTTCAATGTTTAAATTTTTGAGGAAATGTCAAACTGTATTTAACAATGGCTGCACTACTTCACATTTGACCAGCAACTTACAAGGGTTACAAATTCTTCACATTCTTACCAACACTTGTTATTTTTGTTTCCATTTTTAAAAAATTATAGCTATCCTAATAGGTGTGAAGTGCTAGCTCATCATGGGGTTTATTTGCATTTTCCTGATGTCCGGTAAAGTTGAACATCTTTTCATGTGCTTGTTGGCCCATTTGGAGAAATAACTAAATCTTTTGCCTATTTTAAAATTTTGTTGTTTTTGTTGAATTGTAAGAGTTCTTTATATAAAAGTTGTCTTTTCACTTTCTTGATAATGTCCTTTGATGCACAAAAGTTTAAAATTTTTATCAAGTCAGTTATCTATTTTTGTTGTTGCTTGTGCTTTTGGTGTTGAATCTAAGAATCCATTGCCAAATTGGAGGTCATAAAATTTACTCCTATATTTTCTTCTAATAGTTTAATAATTTTAGCTCACATATTTAGGCCATTAATTCATTTTGAGTTGTATATAGAGTGAGATAGGGGTCCAACTTCATTCTTTTGCATGTGGCTATCCTGATATTCCATTACCATTTGCTGAAGAGACTAGTCTTTTCTCATTGAATGATCTTGGCATCCCTGTCAAAAATCATTTGGCCATAGATGTTTGGGTTTATTTCTGAACTCTCAATTCTATTCCGTTGGTCTACGTGTCTTTCCTTATGCCACATGGTTTTGATTTGTTCAGCTTTGTAGTAACTTTGAAATAGGGAAGTGTGAATCCTTCAACTTTTCTTTTTCAATATTGTTTGACTATTTTGGTTTCCTCACAATTACACATAAATTTTTTTATTTGTTTCAGGTGTACAAAACAATGTAATAGTTAGAGATTTATACCCCTCACAAAGTGATCGTATTAGGGAGACCACTTCATGGACGGTGTAGATGCCTGACCACTGCAGTGTACACCTGAAGCTGAAGCTGAATAATACTGAATGTCAACTATAATTTTATAGTTGTATAGTTGTATAATTTTATGTATGTGTATATATATATATATATATATATATTCACAGGGTGTGCAGTACAGCATAGGGAATAGAGTCAATGGAATTGTAACAGCTGGATACAATGTCAGAGGGGTAGAAGATTGGGGGAAGGGGGTTATCACAATTACACATAAATTTGAGCATAAACTTTTCTACTTCTGCAAAAAAGACCATTAAATTTTTGATAGGGGTTGCATTAAATCTGTAGTTAACTTTAGGAAATATTGTCATCATAACAATATTAAGTCTTCTAATCCATGAAATCAGGATTATTTACATTTAATTAGGCCTTTAATTTCTTTAATCACTGTTTTGCAGTTTTCAATGCACAAGTCTTTCATCCTTGGTTACATTTATTCTTGGTATGTTATTGTTTTGGATGCTATTATAAATTGAATTATTTGCTTAATTTCCTTTTTGGATTGTTCACTGCTGTTGTATAGAAACACAACCGATTTTTGCAACTTTGCTGATTTTGTTTGTTAGCTCTATTTGTGTGTGTGTGTGTGTGTGCATTCTTTATCTACATACAGAATCTTGCCCTCTGTAAACAGCAATAGCTTTGCAACTTCCTTTTCAATTTGGACGTCCTTTCTTGACTACTTTCTTTGGCTAGGACTTCCAGGGCAACGTTGGATAGTAATGCTGTAATGAGTATCCTAGTCTTGTTACTGATTTTAGGAAAGCTTTCAGTCTTTCACTGTTGAGTATGATGATAGCTGTGGGTTTTTGCTATATACCCTTTATCGTGTTGAGGAAGTTCTCTTCTATTCCTAGTTTGCTAAGTGTTTTGTTTTTCTTTTAAATCATAAAAAGGTCTTCAATCTTGTCACATGCTTTTTCTAAGTCTATTGAGTTAGTTATATGGTGTTTTCTTTTATTTATTAATATGGTGTATTACATTGATTGATTTTCTTATGGTGTAACTCCCTTGCATTCCTTGGAAAAAATCCCACTTGGTCATGGTGCATATTATTTTAATAGGCTGTTGGATGTGGTTTGCTAGTGTTTTATTCAGGATTTTTGCATCTACATGTATAAGGGATATTGGTCTATAGCTTTATTTTCTTATGGTGTCTTTGTCTGACTTTGGTATCCATGTAATATTGACCTCAGAATTTGTTAGGAAATGTCCTTTCCTCCTTTATCTTTTGGAAGAGCTTGAGCAGGATTGGTGTTAATTCTTTTTTTTATATTTGGTATAATTCACCAGTGAAGCCAGCTAGTCCTGGACTTTTCTTTGTTGGGAGGTTTTGATTGCTGATTCGATATCATTACTTCTTATAAGTCCTTTGAGATTTTCTATTTCTTCTTAAATCTGTATTGGTAATTTGTATGTTTCTAAGAATTTATCCCCTTTATCTAGTTTATGGAATTTGTTGACATATAATTGTTTATAATATTCTCTTATAATCCTGTTAACTTCTATAATGTCAGTAGTAATATCCTTATTTTTGTTTTTATTTTAGTTATTTGTATCTTTTTTCCCGAGTCTAGCTAAAGGTTTGTCAACATTTTAATCTTTAAAGAACTAATGTTTTGTTTTGTTGATTATTGCTTTTCTATTCTCTGTTTTGTTTATCTCTGCTCTAATATTTATTATTTCCTCTCTTCTACTGGGTTTAGTTTGTTCTTTTTTTTTTAATTCCTTAAGGCATAAAGTTAAGTCGCTGATTAGAGATCTTCCTTATTTTTCAATGTACGCATTTACAGCTATACGTTTCCTTCTGAGCAATGCTTTCACTGCACTCCACAAGTTTCGGTATGTTGCTTTTTAATTTTTGCAAATTTAAACTTTAATTTTTTAGAGCAGTTTTAGGTTCACAGCAAACTTGAAGTGAAGATACAGAGATTTCCCATATTTACCCCATGCATGTATAGCTACCCCCATTATCAGTATCCCCCACCAGAGTGGCATATTTGTTATAAATAATGAACCTACATTGACACATCATAATCACCCAAAATCTATAGTTTACATTACAATTTACTCTTAGTGTTGTACATTGTATGGGTTTGGGCAAATCTATATCTATCCCTGTCTTGTCGTACAGAGTATTTTTCTCAGCCCTAAAACTCCTTTGGGCTTCATTTATTTATTCTTCCACCACCCACTACCCCTCAAAACCTTTGACAACCACTAAACTTTTTAATGTGTTCACAGTTTTGCCTTTTCCAGAATATCATATATTTGGAATCACACTATCTGGTATGTAGCCATTTCAGATTGGCTTCTTTCGCTTAGCAATATACATTTTAGGTTCCTCCAGGCCATTTCATGACTTGATAGCTCACTGTTTCAAATCACTGAATAATATTCCATT
The DNA here is from genome assembly GCF_004115265.2 of Rhinolophus ferrumequinum. Classification (NCBI taxonomy): domain Eukaryota; kingdom Metazoa; phylum Chordata; class Mammalia; order Chiroptera; family Rhinolophidae; genus Rhinolophus; species Rhinolophus ferrumequinum. The sequence goes on along the minus strand of NC_046291.1, from coordinate 89,722,786 downwards.
GTCTGGGTGTACCACAGTTTATTTATCTGTTTACCTACCAAAGGACATCTTGATTGCTTCCAAGTTTCGGCAATTATGAAAAAAGCTGCTATAAATATTCATGTGCAGGTGTTTGCGTGGACATACATTTTCACCTCCTTTCGGTAAATACTAAGGAGCACAATTGCTGGATCATATGGTAAAAGTATACTTATTTTTGTAAGAAATTGCCAGATAATCTTCCAAAATATCTTTACCATTTTGCATTCCCACCAGAAATGAATGAAAGTTCCTGAGTTCCATATCCTAACAAGTATTTGGTGTTGTCAGGGTCCCAGACTTCAACCATTCTCACAGGTGTGTAGTAGTATCTCATTTTTCTTGTAATTTGCATTTCCCTGATGAGTTAAGATATGGAGCATATTTTCAAATGCTATTTGCCGTCTTGTTTGATGAGGTGTCTGTTAAAATCTTTGGTCCATTTTTAAATCAGGTTGTTTTCTTACTGTTGAATTTTAAGAGTGCTTTCTATATTTTGGATAAAAATGCTTTATTAGTTATGTCTTTTGCGAATCTGTTCTCCCAGTCTGTGGCTATTCTTTTCATTGTCTTGATATTGTATTTTGCAGAGCAATTTTTAATTTTAATGAAGTCTAGCTTATCAGTTATTTCTTTCGTGGATTGTGCCTTTGCTGTTGTATCTAAAAACTTATTGCCATACCCAAGATCATCTAGGTTTTCTCCCATGCTGTCTTGGAGGAGTTTTATAGTTTTGTGTTTTACATTTAGGTCTGTAATCTGTTTTGTGTTAATTTATTGTGAAGGGTGTAAGGTCTTGGTCTAGATTCATTGTTTTGCACGTAAATGTCCATGCCTTGTCATTTTAATTCATCTCAAGATATTTTCTAATTTCCCTAGTCATTTCTTCTTCGACCCATTGATTTTTTTTTTTTTAGTGTACTGTTTAATTTTCATGTATTTGTGGATTTTCCAGTTTTCCTTCTGTTTTTGATTTCTGGCCTCATTCCACTGTTGTCAGTGGAAGTGCTCTTGACGATTTCAGTCTTTTAAAATTAATTGAGAATTGTTTTATGACCTAATAATGGTCTATCCTGGAAAATGTTCCTTGTACACTTACAGGAATGTGTATTCTGCTGTTATTGAATGAAGTGTTCTCTGTGTTAGATCTGTTGGTTTATAATGTTCAAGTCCTTTATTTCTTTACTGATCTTCTGTCTAGATATTCTATCCATTATTAAAAGTGGAGTATTAAGGTCTTTAAAATCCTATCGGACACAGAAAGAAGAGTTACAAACCAAAACGTTAATAATACTAGCTATGGTATTTATCTATGGATTTCTTTACCAGAGATCTTTATTTCTTTATATGACTTTGATTTACTGTCTAGGGTCCTTTAATTTCATCTCGAAAAACTTCTTTTAGCATTTCTTGTAGGGAAGGTCTATTAGTGATGAATTCCCTTAGCTTTTGTGTATCTGGGAATGCCTTGATTTCACCTTCATTCTTTTTGTTTGTTTTACTTTTTTAAATTTGAGATATAATTGACATACCTGTATGTATATATGTATATATGTTTATAGGAGTATACGAGGTCTGACAATTGCATTTGTGAACTCGTTGCAATGATGTTGCTAACCTCTTTTGATATCAGAGGGATTATTCATTATGAATTTGCACCAACTGGACAAATTGTTAACCAAATTTACTATTTGGAAGTGTTGAAAAGGTTGCGGGAAAAAGTTAGATGACCTGAACTTTTCACCAATATTTATTGTCTATATTCTCCACAAGAATTCAAGCTTCATGAGTTTAGGAATATTGTCTATCTTGTCCACTATTTTATCCCTAGTACTTGGTCTTTGGTATGGACTCAGTGTGGATTTATTGAATGAATAGATGAATGAATACAATCAGGTTTCAATACCTTTCATAAACCTATTTGCAATATTAGAAGAAAATATTAAGAATTATTGTGTCTAACCCAAAACTGCATTTAAAAAAATGGCAAGCTGGGGACAATTTGAAGCATTAAATGCATAAGAAATTTTTCATCTCTGAATCGGGGAGTCGAAGGAGTCCAAGTATCAATAATTAGAAAAATATGGAAGTAAAAAATCATCTAGAGAAAAGGAAAAGGTAACCTTTGATAAAAATAAAAACAGTGTGTATATCATTTAAGTGAAGGAAAAGACTAAAGCAAATAAAGTACATTCTTGGTAACAAAAGACAGAAAAGAATAAAGATTTAAAAACATAAGCCAAAATGTACATAAAAACAGAAGACCAAACATATCATTTATGACTAAAACATAAATGATTTACCTCCTATTAAAAATAAAAAACCTTCAAATATGTTTAAAATATCCGACTATGTATTGAGTACAACAGAGTGATGCAGAATTCCCAACAATAAAAAGTGAAAAAGACTCATCACTGAAACGTAAACCTAAGGAAATCAAAGTAGCAATATAAATTTCACACAAAGTAGATTGGAAGGCAACTGTAATACATGGGATAAAAAGAGTCCTTTTATAATGATGAAAGGTGAAATCGACAATGAAAATATTAAAGTAATATACACCACATGACTGTCATGAACTATGAAAAGCAAAAATGGGAGACAGAGTCAAGGAACAACAGTTTCTAACTGTGAGAAATTCCCCTTCTAGTATTTAACAGTTATTCAACAGGACAAATAAATACATAGAAAATTTGAATAATAAAATTTAAAAGACAATAGGTATACTAAATGTTTTATACCCTACCAGTGGAAATTGCATCTTCGTTTCAAACATATATGAAACATACATAAAATTAATCATATAATAGACCCTTCAAGAACAAAACTAAATCAAAACCTTCTCAAAGGCAAACATTTCTCAGCTATAGTAAAACTAATCTATGTAAAACTAAATATAAATACTAAAAAATATAGTAAAACTAAAAATGAAAGAGGGGACACAAAGAGAAAAGATATATAAGTAAAAAAATCTTAAATTAGTTAGCAATTAAAAAAACCATGCACTTCTAAATGATTATTTAGTCAAAATGAAATAAAAACTATGATTACAGTCTATTTAGAAGATAATGAAGATGAGAATATTATATGTCAAAATGAATGTGACATGGCCAGTCCCCATCATAGGTTTAATTTTTTTGCCTTAAATAATATAAAATTGAAGCATAATAACATGGTAAAATAAAAACTGAGGGAACTTATCAATAGTCAGTGTGAGAAGTTATTTAAAAATATAACAAGTAAAACAAGCAGAAGCAAGAAAGAAAGATGAAAGGATTAACAATAAATAGAAAAAATACAGAAAGTTAATACAATAATTTGATTCTTTGGGAAAAAAGGCAAGTCTCTCATAAATGTAAAAAAGAGAAAAGAATGTAAAATTAAAAATTTCAAAGAGATACATTAAGTGATACAAACATTTCTTTAAAAATTAAACATATATTATGTACATTTCTTTGCCAACAAATCAAAATATCTCAAAGGAAATGATACTTTTCCCAAAAATATGAAGTATCCACTTGAATCAAGAAGAAATGGAAAACCAGAAGAGGTTGATGAAAACCATGAAATAATTAAAACCATTTTCAAACCATGAAAATAAAGAATTTATTAAAATATGACTTAAAGATAAGTCTGAGACAAAAAGCTTTTACTTGATGTACTTAAATCTTTCAAGGAACATAAGTCTTGTGCTATATTAACAATTCCTGAGCAAAATGAAAATGGGGACTCTAATCAATTTGAAACTAGAATTGATTGTGAAACTAGAGACACCCCAATATAAAACCTAATAAATGCACATTTTAAAAAGCTATAAAATAATATCGTATATGAATGTTTTAAAATTCATAATTAAAGTTGAGCAAATCAAAATCAACAATATAATGAAAAACACATTTCTCCATGAAATAGTGGGGTTCACCCTTATAGTTTAATATTAGGACATCTATCTCAGTTCTCAGGTGCGCCTTTGTTTTCCTTGTTTTAACATCTCTGAAATTACAATGTATTTTATAATCTACGAAATATAGTAATATAAAATAACTCCTGCTACTCCTATTAGATACTAGAAGGGCATTAGACATAATTAAATACCCGTTCTGCTTTTTAAATATTCAGGAAGCCAGGAATAGTAGGATTCTTTTTACTATAAAGAAAACCTAACTCATACCAACATTGTACGTTATAGTTAATAGTAAAGTACAGCAAGTATTCCTGTAAATTAACATCAGGAACAAAACAAGCATGCCTACCGTCACTATGAGAACAACAGAACATAAAACAGAAAGCAGTGGAATTACAATTGAAAGGAAGAGGCACATTTTTCAATATTTCAAATGCTTAGAAAACCCTAGATAATTGACAGAAAGTCTCTTAAAGTTGATAACAAAAGTTAGGCAAAATTACACGATACAGGATAAACAGGCAACATTACTAGATTTCCCAAATGACAGCAATATCCAGTTAAAAGATACAATGGATTAACAAACAATCCCCTAGCAGCAGAAAACAATGCGTAGTTAAGCGTAACAGTAACAAGGCATGCCTGGGGTCTACAGGAAGAACAGAACACGGTTTCACAGAGACATGTGAAGGTTTGAATGAACTCTGTGCTTTGAAATGGGAACTTTGAACATTGTAAAGATTTTCGTTACTTTCAAATTAGCTCTGAGTTTTAAAATAAATCCCTTTGAGCAAGACAGAACAATCTAAAGTTCACCTGGAACATTGATGTGGCAAAAATAGATAAAAGTAAGGAGAAAGAGCTTACTCTACTAAATATTAATATATATTAAAGCTGTAATTCAAACTTACATATTAAACCTTCAAAGTAATCAGCTTTGAAAGCTCCCTGGCTGTCTGAGCAAGGCTGCACTGCCAAGCAAACTTGCCATCACACAGCAGACTGAATTCTGATTGGATTAAAGAATGCAGCTTAGATGTAGAAGATCATAAAATGGGAAAAAATATGAACAGACTTTTAATGGATTGGAGGGTCAGGAAAACCTTTTTTAAAGTAGAAGAAAACAGAAAAAGATGAATGTGATTACATAAAAAACTTAAAAAGCAAATGACAACTTGAGAAAAACATTTATGAGAATATTGAAGAAAAGTATGAATATCTTATGTATAAGAAAAGCTCTTAAAATTAATAAGTAAAACAAAAAATATTTTAAAATCCTTAGGTATAGGACATGACTACATAATTAGTGAACAAAATTGAAGAAACTAAATACACTTGTGGAAAACTGTTCTTACTGCTTAGTAAATGAGAAAAAAATTAACATGAGAGCCAGATAGCACTTTATTCTTTTCATGTTGGAAAGAATAAATAATCTGTTATTGCAAGTAAACATGTACCCATATATACTGCTAGTTGGAATAGAATTTAGTATAATTTTTCTGAAGCGCAATTTCTCAGTGTGTATCATGAACCTCAAAATCTTATTATATACTCAGTAATTCCATTGTTTAGGAATATTGCCTCGTGAAATAATGAGATACAAAGGTTTATGCTCAGATATTTGTGGTAGACATATAAAATAGCAGAAATATACAAATGATATAGGGAAAGGGACAAGTGCAGAGAGGATATTATATAGTCCATCTAATCAAGTTCTTTCAGCGAAAAAGGCAAGACACAAAATTGCACACTCGTATACAGCATGTTCTCAATTTTGTGTGTATGTATATGTATGTATATAGTTAATACAGTATACACACACATATATACAGAAGTGTTTTTAACAAAATTGAAAACATGCTGCTCTCTACAATATTATATATGTATATATACAATAAAATTCTGAAAGAAATTATACCCAACGATGAACAACATTATTTTGGGATGATGGGATTACAAGCAAGTTTCGTTTTCTTTCTATTTCTTTGTGTTTTCCAAAGATCCTAAAACAAAAGTAGATGGTCACAGAGAACCCACAAAACACAGATAATGAAACTCTATGTACCATATTGCCTTCTTGGAGACTCATAATGATCATGAGTATTTTGAAAGCTGTAAGAATTCTTGCCGGTAAAACAAATACAAACGCACATCTTTTTTACTTTGTTTAATCTATTTTCTCAATTTCTTTGATTGCTCTGATAGAAATGGGTATCAACCATTCTTCCCTGTCTCTTGTAAACACAGAGGTAGTCTATTTCCTCTACACTTAAATCTGGGCTGGCTCTGAGCCTGGCGCAGTGTGGAAAGAGTGCCACTGAGTCCGTCCTAGGCCAGCCCTTCAGAGGGCTGACAGCTTCTGCCTCTGCTCTCCTAGAAGGCAGCTGCTGCGCTATAAGGAAGTGGGAGGAGGATTTGCTCTCCGGCAGTGTAACTCTAGCAGTGGTGCCCTCATCCCCAACACCACATCTCCTCACAGAGGGAGCAGAGGCTGGAGCAATGTGGCAAGGTACCTGGTGGTCTGAGGTTCAGAAAATCCAGCAGGAAACTCTCTAGGGTAGTAATGGCTCAGGGACTTCCAGGAACTGGACGCACTTTTGATTTGTGGTGGTTTGCTGGGATGCAGCGTAAATCCCCTCCATTCCTTCTTCAGTACGACTCAGCTATACAAGTATGCATAGACTTGTACGCTGGGGAATCTAAGAAAAGGGGCTGTGCTCCAGGTTGAGTCTAGGTCAGAAGGCAATGGAGAAAGGGACTAGATGCAGGAGGTGGCTGTAGCGAGAGACAATTTGGTGGAAGCAGGAAAATGGAGTAGGATATTACCACAGAAAAGTAAGACTTGTCCCAGGTGTGCGAGTCCCTGGACATACTGGAAGCAGAAAATGCTGAATTTTCCATCCTCCATGGGATGGGGGTATTGAGTCATCTTAATTTTAATAGTGGTGTAAGAGCAATTCCTTCAATTTAGAGATTTCTGGAGATTGCAAATGCTTGAGTTACAAATTAGTGCTAATTCTGCCTATCCTCCTGCTTAGTTTAGACTAGGAATTTAAAGTGAGTCAGGAGGAATTTTTGTGTTATTTAGTAGACAGCCACGGGGTTCAGGGGATTGGGTAAAGGAAGGGGGCTGTTAGAGAAAGCTGTAATTAGAGCAATAGCTGTGAACGGGTCTCCTGTGTGGTTCAGACTGAGTAGAGTGGTCAGGGAGACTGCGAGGTCCCAGAGAGAAGCCATGCCGTCCTGCCTGCTCTGCGGAAATGCCATCTCCATACCATGAGCCTCTTGAGGCCTTGGAGTCTTCATGGCACCTGAAGTCCTGCGGCTGCCATTTTGCAGATCCCAGGCAATGTGTGGTGGCAGGAGCACTGAGCCTTCTGGACAAACAATAAACCCCTGCCAGATTCACTCAGGCTGAGACCTGAGTGACTTTCTCTACTTTGGTGTTCCTGCTTTTGCATGGATGTGGGGTCCAGCTGTTGCACTCCCTCCCACTTTTGAAGAGTGAATTACAGGTTACCAACTGCTCCACACTTAGCACTTTATTTTATTGGCATGGTGACCCTCTAATGCAGGCCAAACAGGTATTCTCATTTCCGTTTTGCAGGTGGAGAGATGAGGCTTAGAGAGGATGAATAACTTGCTCAGGACATAAGCTGCAGTATATGCAGGTTAGCAGTTGTGTTGCGCTGAAAGTGAGTTTTCTTGTTTCCGGGTGACATCTTTTATTTTATGGATCTCAGTTCAGTTCTCATTCGAGAACTTTAAGCTTTTCTAGGGCAAGAAATGTGTCTTCTGTGCCATTAGAATCACCCAGGAAGTCTTTTGAGTCGCACACAGCGGTGTTCAGCTTACACTGTTCACTGAATTTCCGCCTTTCAAGAGTCCCGTCTCCCAGTGCCATCTGCTCACTTGACATGTCCCCAAAGTTGAATCTAACATTTGCTGGGTTATGAGTTGGATATCTTGTCAGACTCCATCATTGGTGTCTGAGCCTTTCTTTTAAAGGGACACCAAGAAGAAAAGCAGGAAAAGCAGCTTGCTTTTAGACCTGCATCCAGCCATCACCTCACTCAGTTTTTCAGAACGCTTGTTGAGCACCTACTAAGTACATGCCATGCTCTGTGCTCAGCCCTGGGGCTCAGGAACCAACTAGGCAGACATGACCCTGTCCTCCTGGACTCACGGTCTAGAGAGGGTGCGGCACACATCACATAAGTCATTTTAGATCCGTGTGGTGACATGATGATAAAGGAGAAGAGTGCAATGAGAGCAAGCAGCCAGGAGAAGTGGCCTCTTTGGGGTCCAAGGAGGCTGCCCAGAGGATGTCGTTTCTAAACTGGACCCTGGGGGGTGAATAGGAGGCTGGAATAGAGAGAAGATGGAGGGTCAGGAGGCAGGAAAGATTTGGGTTAAATTCAAAGAACTAAAAGTATCTGGAGCAAGTTGTTTGTGTGTGTATTGGAGGGGAGAGGGAAAAGGAAAAGGAAAGGTGTTTCAATATTAGACTGAAGAGGTTACAGGGACCAGGCCATGCAGGGGCTTTTATGCTCAGGACAAAGGGATACAATTAATTGAAGGAGCTTAAATGAGGAGTGGCAGGCTCTGATTTTCACTTTAAAAAGATCTTTCTGACTATCATAGAGGGTGACTTGCAGCACGGGAGGAATGCGGGCAGCGGTGGAAGCAGGCTGGTGCAGGGGTCTGGGTGGGAGATGGTGGTGGGCGAGGCCACGGTGTTGGCCGTGCAGATGGAAAGAAGTAGGCTGATTTGAGAGATGCATAGGAGGCAGCACGGACATGACTTTGGAGACGCAGATGGTGTCAAGCATGATGCCCAACGTTCTGGTTTGAGTACAGGAGAATTATGACGTCACTCCTGATATTGGGGAGAATGGAAAGAAGTGTGTGTGTGTGTGTGTTCAGGTTGGACTGTGTCAACTTCACGATTCCTGTAGGATGTCTGAGGAACTGGGGATCTGGGATCTGGGATGGGGATATCGATTTGGGAATTCTGACACTGTAGTAGAAGATATGATTCCCCAAGGAGAAACCAAGGGGTGAAAAGACAAGATGGGCTGGGACTGAACCTTGAGAATGTCTCTGCCAAAGATATCTGAGAAGAAGCCGCTGGAGAAGCACGAGGAAAACTAGAGACTGGGATGATGGTAGCTAGAGGAGGGGTGTTTCAAGAGAAAGGGAGCAGCAGTTAAATACGCCACATGTTTCCTAGATAGCAAGAAGAGGTCGCTGCAGAGGAAGCTTGAGGGGCGTGCCTGGGTTTGCCAGGGAATGGGAAGAGAAGAAGTGAAGTTTGTGATTGGAGTCAGGTTCAGTTTTAACTCTGGTTCAGCAAAGGTGATTTCCCTTTTCTGAGTCCCAGTGTTCTTGCCTGAAAAATGAATGGCTTGAGCTTTTAGGTTTAAAGGACATTCTCTAATCCCAGCAAAGTGGGATTATCCCAATTAGCAGTGTACAACTGCAAGAACGTTTTAATGACCCGAGCTTCCACCGGCTCCTAGGGGCTGCCAAGCCTGGTGGAACAGGCCAACTGGGAAATTTCCTGCTCAGCTCCACACTTCCTCTGCTTGATTTCAGGTCGTTGCCCCTAGCGTTGTTCCTCTCTAGACTATCTCAATTTTCTGATTTCTACACCTCGGGAACACTGATACATAATATAAATGACATACTATTTTCCATTGTTTCTTGTGTGATTCTTTTGTTCCATCTCTTTCCTCCTACGACCTTGTTAAGTACATATATGTAAAAGCCCATCTTGAACATTTATTAAACAACAATTGTGTTCTAGGTAATAGTGCAAGAGGTGTGTGTGTGTGTGTGTGTGTGTGTGTGTGTGTGTGTCTTGAGGACGACAGTGGGGCACTAGGATTCAACTGCAAGTATAGGTGGTCCTTAGAATCTGATGGACTTTTGAGGGCCAGTATTTAGAGGGGACCATTTAGAGAAAATTCTGGAAAGGACTGTAAGAGGGTTTTGTGATTAAAAATCAGTTTTAGATTATGTCCCTGCCAGTGCAGTCTAGTAGCAAGTTGTTTATGCCCTGGTATCAGGGCATTCAGAGACAGAAGAGACATGAAAGATCATCCTTTTCGTTTTTATCTCTCCATTTTGCATTGTATATAGTGGGGTAAACTGGGTCCCAGATAGCTAAGCAATTACACAGCTAATTGGTAACATTACAGACAATATCAGACTTGTGCATAGGACTCTAAAAGTCTCCTCTCAGCACAAAAGAGTACCCACTATGTGCTAAACATTGGGCTGTGGATAATCTTGACCTTCATTTGGGAGCCAAAATGAAATCCTTGTAGTATAATCTAGAGCTACCTTTATATTCATTGTATATACGCACAAAAGTACTGCAGAGGAGAGAGACATACTGTGGACCTTGAAGCCCTTATATTTTCAAATAGGTACAGAGGGTGAGGAAAGGGGCAGGAAGATCTTAAGGAAAGAGGTGTGAATAGGGTGGGGTGGGGTGAGTGGCTGGGAAAACTTCGCTGGACCAGAGACAATGTGCGAGGAGAAATCTGGGGTGGGGGTGGGTGGGTGATGGATTGACTAGAAATGTGGGATTGGGTTAGAGGAGATCCGGTGTGGCAGACAAACCAAGATAAATTATAGAAATATAGTACAGTTATCAATTTTCTATATATACATAGATAAACAAAATAGCAACCTGAGGGGTTCATGGTTTTTTCCCTCTCCCTCTTGGCAACAGAGTATTTGGGTATTGTCTGCTTTGCCGCTCCCTTTCCCCTGGGGAGAGAATTGGAATCAAAGACAGTCAGCTGGGTGGGATGGAAGAGATGGGGCCAAATGTGGTCAAGATCGTATGACAAAGTGACCCTGGATGAAAGTTTTCCTGGGGAAGTGCAAGAGGTTCCCAGGGAGTGGGGACTATATATTTGAATTCCCTTAGAGTTGGGAGAGACAAATAAAATCAGAATTCTAGTTTGGAGAGTACATTTTAATTTGAATGAGGCCACATTGTATACCTACTCTCATCTTACCTTTTTTTTTTTTTTTTTTTTTTTTTTTTTTTTAAGATTTTATTGGGGCAGGGGAACAGGACTTTATTAGGGAACAGTTTGTACTTCCAGGTCTTTTTTCCAAGTCAAGTTGTTGTCCTTTCAGTCTTAGTTGTGGAGGCGCAGCTCAGCTCCAGGTCCAGTTGCCGTTTCTAGTTGAAGGGGGCACAGCCCACCATCCCTTGCGGGAGTTGAACCGGCTACCCAGTTGGTTGAGAGGATGCATTTCAACCAACTGAGCCATCCGGGAGCTCAGCGGCAGCTCAGCTCAAGGTACCGTCTTCAATCTTAGTTGCAGGGGGCGGAGCCCACCATCCCTTGCGGGACTCAGAGGAGTCGAACCGGCAACCTTGTGGTTGAGAGCCCACTGGCCCATGTGGGAATCGAACCGGCAGAGTTAGGAGCATGGAGCTCTAACCGCCTGAGCCACGGGGCCGGCCCCTCGTCTGAGCATCTTTAATTTGTTCCCCAAAACTCTGTCTCTAAGAGAAAAGCTGTTGAATGAAGGAAATATTTCCATTAATTTAGTAGGAAAAATTATAATACATTTCATTGCAATAATTTTCACCAATAGAAAAATATATCAACTGGACAATGAAAATAAGTTTATGTAAGTAATAAGAACAATTGAAAGTGAATAAACATGCTTTACTCATAAGTAAAGTGAAGAATTATTGTAGTTACCAAAGGGAGAATAGAAAACTTGACAGTAGGTGGTGGCAGGTGGAGGCCAAGTCATTTTTTAGAAAATAATTGCTTTTCTCTGTACCATTTCTCTAGACATTTTATAACTTTTGGGGAACTTGTGATTATCTTGCAGTTAAGGTGCACTTAAAAAAAACTAATATCACAGAAAATCACCTTTAACCAAAATAAAGGCTAATTATACTACAGCAAATATATCATTAAATTTAAAGCGTCTGCTTCGGCATGAGTGGGGAAGTGCACTCTGCAGACGGGTACACTGCACAAGTCACATCTTGTTAAGTCAACAGAGAAAGAAAGTGTATTTTTGAAGAAATGGTGCTGTAAGAACTGGACATTCATAAAGGAAAACGAACAAACAAACAAACAAAACCAAAAACGACTTCAACCTCTATCTCTGCCATACAAACAGATAAACTTGAACCATAGACTTAACTATAAAAGATAAAACTATGAAACTTCTAGGAGAAAACATGGGAGAAAAATCTTTGCAACTTTAGAAGGAAATATGCACAATGCTTATGTCAAAGGACTTGTGTCTAGAATATATAAAGGATTTTTAGAATTTAATATTGAGACAATAAACAACCCAATAAAGATGGGCAGATGGGCATAATATTTGAACATTTAACAAAAGAAGATACAAAATAATCAATAAGCATATGAACAAATGCTCAACATTGTTAGTCATCAGAGAAATGCAAATTAAAATCACGAGATGCCAGTATAAACCCACTAGAATTGCTAAAATTTAAAAGACTGATGATAAGAACCAAAGTTTGGGAGAGGTGAGGAATATCTAGAACTCTCATACAATGCTAGTGGGAGTGTGAAATGGTATACCACTTTGAAATCAGTTTCTCAGTGTGCCATAAAGTTAAATATACATTTAATACACAACCCAGCAATTCCATCCCTAGGTATTTACCCAAGAGATACAAAAATGTATGTCCACACTAAGACATATACAAGACTGGTCACAGCAGCTTTGTCATAATAGCCTCAAACTGAAAACAATCAAAATGTCCATAAATAATGTAATGGAGGAACAAATAAAGGTGCATCAATACAAGGGAACACTGCTCACTAATAAAAAGGGAACAGCCTGCTGAATGCTTTCTGTTGACTAGTATTCAACCTAAGAAGTATATGGAACCATTGCGCCATTAAGGAATTCCTCTTCAACTCACCTCACCTAGCATTAAGGTCTGAGAACAAATTGACTATAGTTATTAGCCAGAACTCTTTAGAGGTTAGATTGCCAGAGTAGGAAACCTCAGTCTATTCTAGAGGCATAGCGAGCACTGGATCCAATGCAAAAATGTTGTTCAGAATTTAGAAATCTATCTTTTGTGTCTGAAGAGTACTACGAAACTTAAGAAGAACTTGGAAGGAATATGTTGGAATGGTTGCTGTTGTATGTTGAAAGCTCATCTGGGAATGAGAAAATTTACAAAACTCTCCAAGATTATGATTGATCTCCTTACTGGATTGAATAGTGTCTCCCAAAAATGCATGTCTTCCTGGAACCTCAGAATGTGACCTTATTTGGAAATAGGGTCTTTACAGGTTTTTGTAATTAGTTAGGATGAGGTCATACTAGATTAGGGTGAGCCCTAAACCCAATGACTGGTGTCCTTATATGGAGAGACACAGAGACCAGGATTGTCGGCATCCACCGGAAGCTGGAAGGAGCAAGGACGGATCTTCCCCTCCAGCCTTCAGAGGGGACATGGCCTGCTGACACCTTGGTGTTGGATTTCTAGCTTCCAGAACTGTGAGGGAATACATTTCTGTTTTAAGCCACTCAATTTGTGGTCATTTATAATGGCAGCCCAAGGAAACTAATCCAGTCTCCAACATTTCAAATTACCTTTGCTTTGTTTCTGTGGCATTTCTCACCCACTTTTGCCTCAGCTTGGATTTTTTTGTTTGTTTGTTCACACTCAGTTTCTTGAATCAGGCAGTGTCCTAAATTCTGCTTTTTAAAAATCTCCATTTCACTCTGCTACATAAAAATTACTGCAGAACTCTATCTTTTGCCAAATGAATGTGTAATCTGAATCTTCTCGTTTTACCAAAGCATGCTGAATCTGTTCTGTCATCTGGGTAAGTGAACAAGGCTTGAAGTGTCTTCTCTTTGTCAGTATGATGCGGGAGGAGCAAGGTCTTGTGGAACTCGTGTTTAAGATGATGTTGGAGCCTTACGCTGCTCTGGTTGCTGTCTGGCTTTGTTGAAATGACACTTGCCAGTCCAGCAAATCTGTTATGCTTCATACAACTCTAATTGACAACATTGCAACAGAGATTTGTAAGCATTTCTCCAAAAGCCTTCAAATTTCCTGCACTGTAAATCCCTTCAGCTTAGTAAAGCTATGGTAGAAGTGAAGACATCTAAATAGATGCTGAAAAAGTTCTCAGACTATCATAAGACAGGGTCAAGATGCTTTAGAAGGCCACTGGTAGTTACAAACATAGGCCTATACATAGGCCTATAGCCTATACAAACATAGGCTATCCTGTTTTTAACTAAGTGGAGTAAGCTGAAAGCTTGTTTTTTTGTGTGGTTTTTTTTTTTTTTTTTTTTTTTTTTTTTTGATATTCAGCTAGAAATTCGTTACGTTACTGACTCTGAAAGCAAGGAGACCTCTGGACCACTTTGCCCTTGAATAGGGCAACCCCATTTGTGAATCCGGACATATCCCCACATGGACTGTAGGAGAAAGCTGCTGTAGTCTACGGAATGTTTCCAGATGTTAAAATAATTGACAATATTCCAAAAATGAACACCAGTTGTTACATTTGGTTTCAACATTTTTGTTTTATTTTCTGCACTGGTTCCCTTTCCTCACTGAGTGATTTCCATTTCTCCAGGATGCCTAATGCTTACCTTTAAAGGTGTGATCTCCCAACACTTCATTCCCTGAATAGGTTTCTTTTTAACAAGCTAAAACAGACATAACTAGGGCACTGTTTCAGGCTGATATGACAAATGTGAAACTGAAGAATATTGAAAGCCATTCAAAAATTGGTTGGGTAAGAGACAGTGCTGTAGAGTGAAACCAAATGCACAGATCGGAAGTTTAAAAGAAATCCTAGTGTGAAGATAAAAGGACATGAAAGATAATAAATGTTGAAATGATACACCATCTAATGCCATCCTGTCAAGGAAGAAAGATAATATGATAACTTACAGAGCATCCCCGAGCCTCTATAGGTACTTGACCTATAGTTTGCAGGGAAACAATCTTTTTGTTTCATCTGGCTCATATTAAAAATAGGAAAAACAAAACCAGCATTTTTTTTCTCCACTCTCACACAGATGGTGGAAAAATCCATGCAATTTTTAACTGTCTGAAATTCTTTA
The DNA here is from genome assembly GCF_004115265.2 of Rhinolophus ferrumequinum. Classification (NCBI taxonomy): domain Eukaryota; kingdom Metazoa; phylum Chordata; class Mammalia; order Chiroptera; family Rhinolophidae; genus Rhinolophus; species Rhinolophus ferrumequinum. Next base: position 89,707,740 of record NC_046291.1, on the reverse strand, counting down.
AAGCAATATAGGACAGAAAGAATTATTAAATCACTTTTCCATTTCATATAATGAAAAACTGCACTACCACGGTGGGGCTGGAGCCATCAATTTTGGAGCAAGTGGAAGCTCTGATTGGTCCTGCAGGCAATCAATCATCTGGCAGTCCCGGATCCCTATCTCTGAAGTCATCTTGCTGTAGGAAGAAGAAATTTCAAAAATAATCAAGCTAAAGTCAAACTGCTCCTAAGCACTTATATAATTACATTTTTGACATTTGCTTAGTATATAATTTACATACATGACATACGTGTGGGTGTTTGGTGGTATATCTACATCCATTCCCACATGTGTTTCTTCTTTCACTTATTAATTTGTTCATTCGGTTATTCAAAAAATATTTAGCAAGTGACTACTCCAGGCATTGGGGATCCAAGCCCTCCCTGTGAGCTCATGGTCCACTGGGACAGAGAGATGGGCAAATAAATGACTACGCTGTATCCTGATAAATTGTGCAATTGATGTTATGTATATTGTTGACATTAACGTGTATATTTGACCATTTCCAGGTATTTGGACCAAATTCCGAGATTTTAGAAGGGCGACTAGAATTTGCCTCACCTCTCCTGTTTATTTAAAATTAGAGGGAGTAATAACTGTTTTGTTTTTATCTATTTCTGCATTTGGACTCACCTCAGGTACAAATGATATTTGATGTAGCTTTAGAAATACATATGGTACCAAATTTTCAATACTTGAGTGAATCTGATTAAGAGAAATCATTTGCTTTGGGAGAGAACCTGGTTAGAGAGACTTACTGAAAGTAATGGATCTGCCTGCTCTGTTGTTTCCCTTGGTGCCCGTCTCTAGGGTAGAAAGCACTGCCTACTGATAAGACCCCTCTCCTCTAGGATCTCATATCGAGGTGGCAACACTGGACAGGAACTGAGAGTTACCAAATCATAGACAAATCATCACTCTTACGTTGCCTTAGTTTCCCCGTATATAAAATGAAGTTAACAAAGCTAACAAAGGCAATTCATTGGGAACAAAGAACAAACAGTGTCTGGCATATCTCATGGCTATGAAAGTTAGTACCTATCAATATTGCTACCCAAGACTGACTTGTAAGAGCTGAACATGCTAATGGATGGACAACCAGGAAAGTGCAACCTAGATTTCTGCTGGGTTTCCCTCATGTGCACGTGCCCTGCTCCCCTGCTTGTCTTACATTGGAATTGGAGTTCTCCAGGACAGAAAGTGCTTTTCCTCTTGTCACAGTCCAAGGTCCCTGAAGGTGGCGATTGTGTTTGTACCACCAAACTAGCTGTTCCTTGATTTTATAAAGAAGAAATAGTAATCAGAAGGCAGTTGCTGACTGATTACCTTTCCTGTGGGAGAGAGAGGAAGTAGGGCTGAGTTCAATAAGAGGAGACTCTAGCAAGTGTGAACTGAGGAGGTTAAATCAAGGAAGGCTTGGGGGAAGACTTCAGAATGGGAGGGAAGTCTGTGGCGTGGCGTGGTGACGTGAGTTCAAGGTACAGGAGGCGGAAGGAGATGATCTTTCAGGTCGTTTCTCAAGCTCTGACTGAGGTTTCCTCCACCTTGTGGCTGATGGCACTAGGAAAGGTTTTCTTGGTGGACGTTGAGGATTTCTCCTTCCCTAGGTCTCACGATACAAAGCCATAGATAAAAGCTATATCAACAAACGGAAAAGTTACACTTGCTGTTTAAAGAGTTCGGAGCCATTTCTCTATCCTAAGCTGGAGGTTGATGGGGGAATATGCTGTAGAGACGTGTCCTTGGCAAAGGAAAGCTTCTAGTTTGTTTGGAAAAATACTTTTTCGGAGGCTGTTAGGTGGTGGCTTCTTCCGGAACAGTGAGAGTGAAGGTGAGAAGGAAATAAATTTTTCTGTGTGCAAAGTCAAAGAGTAGCCTGCTTGAGCAGACTGACTGCCGTTTGAATTTGAAGGGATTTTAGTGTTTTCCTCACAGACCAGGAACCTGGTGTTTGTGCTTTTTGAACTGGCATGAGCAAAGAGGAGAAAAGATGTCCAATTAGGTACATATATCCCCATGCCATGGAGGCGTGAGAGGGTCAAGAAGAGAAAGACGGCACTAAGGAGTCCTTGTGGAAAGGTATGGGAAAGAAGCTTTAGAAACAGGGCTACAATGTCTTTCCTTAACAACCAGGCCAACAGGAAAGGGTGTTAACCTCGACAACTGAGCCAGATTCTGAAGGATGAAGAGGTGTGAGAACCATATTAACTAGAGGCCATGTCCTTTGTTTTATTAGGAGAAGGGCATCTCAGACTGGCAACTTGGACACGAGGGCACATATGGCGAAGCTACTGCTAAAAGGATCTCAGTCATCCAGTTCTTTGGGTGGAGAGGAAGGAGGGTGCCAGAGGCTGGGCAAGAATTTGGCCAGGTGACCAGAGCTGTGTCCATGGCCGGGGCGCGGAGTCTGTCTGAGGCCTGGCTGCATGGCTCATGGAGGTAGGTCTCCACAGGCTGTGTCACTGACATGCATTAGAGTTGTTGACGTGATGGCTGCTTTCTAGGGTGGTGCTGGTGGGGTTGTGTCTCAGAAACAACACTGTCTTCCTGAAGGAACTCAGGGGCAGATCTCTCACAACCCCCTTTTTTTTTTTTAGAAAGTTAATCACCCAAGGAGATCCCAGGAAGGTACAAATGAGGCGCCTTTCTTTCAAAGGAACATGTACATAAAAACTGCCAAGTTTTGGGCAGTTTAAAGCATCTGGTTCATCTTTTAGCACATATTTGATGAGCGCCTACTGTGGGCTCGGCACATGCCTGGAACTGGGGGTGCAGAGACGACAAGATGCTGACGTGGCCCTCAGGAGCTCCAGTCTACAGCAGGGTGGGGTGAGGTCCAGGAGCAGGTCCAGGCAAGATGGGGCAGTGCTGGAGGCGGGGATGCTGGGGTGCAGGGAATGCTTGCTGGGTCCCCAGGGAGTGCTGGGGGCTGTAGCCTGGGTCAGGACCTTGGGAAGAGGAGAAGGGGCTGTCAGCCAGGACAGCTCTCTGTGCAAAGGGAAGAGGCGAGGTGCGCTGGAGGCCACCTACAGGAGACATTTCTCATCCTGACTTTTGTGGGTTCCCCAGCAACAACTAGGCTCTCTCTCTCAGGGACTCCTTACCTGAATCTGGCAGACCATGAAATAAACTCACTGCTACCTCCATCGTGGCATGTGGAGCTCATGGGAACAAATACCATTGAGAGCCAGGGCTGGGGTGAGCAGGCCCTGCTCATGGTGAATATTCAGACCCACAAATGGCAGTCTGCAGCACAGGCCTTCTTTCTGTGCCTATTGTCCCGGGGTGCTGAGGAGACACGGATCCATGACAATTGTGTGGGCTTTCCACCTGCCTGCATCCCTGCCGCTACTGCCCTGTGATTGTGTTCTCAGGGCCCCAAAGCACCCGCAACACAGGTTGGAGTGGAATATTTCTGCCTTTGCTTGCAGACAAAGTTAATAACCTCAAGGAGGGGATTTCACAGCTCTTTGGATTGAGTTGCGTGTTTGTTCTGGGTTATTTTTTCTGTTTCCTAATATAACACACGTTTGCTATTGAGTAAATATTGATCCTGGTGCAGTCAGCATTAGTGGCGGGGGATGCCGAAAAATAAACAGCCCGGTAATCAGGTCTGCTTTCATGGTTGACAGTGAGCATGGTGGTGACTCTGTTAGGATGGGTGTCATGTCCACGCCACCGACAAATCAATCAACACTTCTGTAATTACTAGGTTCATTTCAGCCTCTTGTAAATCTACAAATCTGCCCTAGATAACACAATTTTTTCAGTGATAACACAATAAATCAGTCTATAATTTAGATCTAGGTCATGTGTATCAGAAAGGAGAAATTTGCCTCCATAACCTTTTTTTTTTTTTTTTTTTTTTTGCTGGGGTAAGTGATGGCTGAAAGTTGAATTACAATTAATTTGGTAATGCGATAAAATCCTTATGAATGAAAATGCCACTAATGTTGAAGTAATGGTGATTTTGAATAAGGATGAGCTCTAGCTACATAAAGAATTTGCCAAACAAATTTATAGTATAATCAAGTTTACAAGGGTTATGAACCTGATACTTTCAAATTTTTCAAGCAGTGTAATAATTACATACGTTGTATTTTCCAGAATCATACAGTCTAAGTGTGTCCACTCCCATTTAACCCCCTGTATAATATCTCCTCTCCAAATGCTCCTCTATCCCTTGTATACTCTAGGGCAGAGAGGGCACTATCTTATGAGGCTCTATTTGGAAAGCTCCAACAAAAAGAGCTTCCTGGGCAGAGCTGCATTTTTTCCCTTACTGTTAGCCATGGGCCATACAAAACAAGCCTAATTATCCTTCTAGATATTCATAGATCTAAGTATTTGTGTAGACCTAAATACCAGGGTGTGCCAAAAAAATGTATACACATGACTTGTATTCATTTTTTGTTATCGGTGTATATTGAGCATTACAATTTTAGTACAGTTTTTTCCTTTCTTAAAATGTGTATACATTTTTTTTTGGCACCCTTTGTATTTTATTGACACTTAGAATCCAGGATCTTGGAATCTGAAGAAAACAAACCTTCAAAGTCCACTATTACAACCCTTCCCTTCCCCTCTTTCTCTCCAATAAAACGCCTAAATTGCTGTTTTCATATCCCATTCAATATTCATCTAGCCTGTGACTTCAAGCAATGTTGAAGAACTCACTACCAATGGTAGTGTTTCCTCAAATTTTTCTTTTAATTTGGACCAGCCTCTAATGCAGATTGATCTTCCTCCTGAATTTATCAGAATTAGTGAGATGGGTTGTGACTGGTGATTTGAAAGTGGAAAGATAAATCAATTTTATGATGTTCTGCGGTGGTGTTTGCCAGACAGTATTGAGCCTCCCTGAAGACTCTCTGGAGGAAGGTGGTGTCTAAATACTTGAGTAAATTAAAAAGTCTGTAATAAACCAGGTGGACCCATCCATCAGACCCTGTGAGTCCATGAAGGCAGGACTAAGTATCCTACTGTTGCTTTAGGAAATTGCTCTGGACTTCCCTCTCAGCCCCACCCCTTCTAACCTCTTTGTCTCATCTGCTTGACAAATTAGATTTCACTAGGTCTCAATTTCCCAATTCCAGGTTCCAGAATTTTGACTTTTCTCCTGGGATGATGCACAGATAACTAACAAAAATAAAAACAAGGTTAGTCTCATGCATTTTGATTTCTAGCAATACATAGCATTATTTATTATTTACTATTGATAAAATCTATCATTTAGATTTATAGACCAATTTACATGGCACATATAGTCTTTATGCTTTTCCATAAAATAATGGCTAGTTATATATCTATGCATTTATGCCCTACCTTGTTTCAAAAAGGTTTTGAAGTGGTTTCAAAAATACCATACGGGCATACCTCAGACAGAATGTAGTCCATTTCCATCACAATAAAGTGAATATCACAATAAAGCGAGTCACATAATTTGTTTGGTTTCCCAGTACATGTAAAAGTTATGTTTGTACTTTACTGTAGTCTATTAAGTATGAAACTGCATTATATCTAAAAAAATGTACATACCTTAATTAAAAAATACTTTATTGCTAAAAACTGCTAACCATCATCTGAGCCTGTAGGAAAAATGGTGCCAATAGACTAGCTTGCCACAAGGTTGCCACAAGCCTTCAATCTGTAAAAAAGGTAATATCTGTGAAACCCAATAAAATGAGTATGCCTTACAATACTACTTTAAAAATAAAAATAGAATAAGAAGCGAACATGGAATTTAAGGATAGAAAACGTTCAGTTCAATAAATGGTTGTTATAGAACTGATAGTGGTGGTGATGGTGGTAGAGGTGGTGGTGGAGGTGATGGTGGTGGTTGGGGTGGTGGTGATGGTGGTGATGGTGGTGGTGGTGATGGAGGTGACGGTGATGGTGGTGACGGTGGTGGTGGTGATGGTGGTGGTGGTGGTGGTGGTGGTGACGGTGATGGTGGTGATGGTGGTGGTGGTGGTGATGGTGGTGGTGGTGATGGAGGTGACGGTGATGGTGGTGACGGTGGTGGTGGTGATGGTGGTGGTGGTGGTGGTGGTGGTGACGGTGATGGTGGTGATGGTGGTGGTGGTGGTGATGGTGGTGGTGGTGATGGAGGTGACGGTGATGGTGGTGACGGTGGTGGTGGTGGTGGTGGTGGTGGTGGAGGTGGTGGTGGTGGTGGTGGTGGTGATGGTGGTGGTGGTGGTGATGGTGGTGGTGGGGGTGGTGGTGATGGTGGTGGGGGTGGTGGTACAGGTATTGGTATTGGTGATAGAGGTTGTCAGCATGGCTATTAATATTAAGTAAGGCAACCACAGCAGAAAAAAATTCTGGTCCAGTCAGAGGTAAAGTTAATAGACTGGAGGTGAAAAGGAAAATGTAGAGTTAGAATAAAAAGGAATTAGAAAATTTTTGCTTTTACCTGCTATCATAACTGAGGCATAAAGTAGGCTGAGTTCTGAGCAGTCCTGGCCGATGGGAATAGCTATAATAGCAAAAATGTTAGGTAATATTTATTGGTATTGCAAGCATCGTAAATGCAGATCTCCTATAATCTTTGCAACAACTCATGAAATAGGCTCTATTATTATTGACACTTAAATGAAGAAGTGGAGACACAGAGAAGTTTAAGTAGCTGGCTCAATATCATATTGACAGAAAGTGATAGAGCCAGGATTCTGTGTACAGCTCAGGTTCCTAACCAGAGCTTTGGGAAAACCTGACAGAAAGTGAGTTGTGTAGACAAGGCATCCAAAGGGAAGGGTAAGTGGAGAATTGTACTTGCTCTTACTCTTGGGTTAAGAAGACTCAGCTTTAAGTATTGAGGTTAAGAACCCAGGGAGGGGTCTGCAGTCATAGTTCAACTTATACACCTCTCATCTTTCAGTGCACAAAGAAACAGCTCCTCATCTGCGCACCATTTCTGGATGTCCGCTCAAGGCTGCCTGCTCGTTCCTTGTAAGTACAGAGCTGTTGCTACGTGTGGAGCTGGTGTCTGGGTGTAGATATCTGTAATAAGAATGTGGTCTGGGGAAAAGTATTAGCTGCTTTCCATTTTCACAGATTGAGCAACTGAGTGTTTTTTAAAAGTTTTGATGTTGATGTCTGTGGTCTGAGCTGTCAGTTGCTACCCACATGACTGGCCCATCGCTCTCCGGCCCGTGTTGGGGGGCCTCTGTGTGCGATTCCGTGGCTCTGCCCTGTTTTGCTACAAACACTTCCTCTGCCCCATCCGACTGGGCTTCGCGATGGTCCTGACACACTGGTTTCACGCATTCTCAATGATTATCTCCCCTTCCCCCTGCCTTGCCACGAGAACATGTGGACTCGATGTCTATTTTTGTATCTTCTGCTTTTTGTATCTTTTGGTCTTTTGCTTTCATTAATAAACTCTTTTATGGTTTTATTTTCTTTTCTCTTAGAGAAAGGGTGAAACAGCAGTCCCCTGCCTTACCATCCTCAGTATTCCTCTCTGCACCTCTGCAGACCCTTCTCCTCCAGCACGAGTGGAGCTGGAGGCCTGCGACCAGCTGAAGCTGGGTTTAGAGGAGGTTGGGTGCCCTTGGCCGGAGTTTAAACAATACCAGTAGCCGAATCTTCTACCTCACAAAGCACCTCTACAAAACCATTTTATCTCATAAACTGCCACTCCTAGCCTACCTTGGAGAGAGAAAGTAGACACATTAATAATCAATGATTTCAGAAAAATTAACATGCTCTGGTGTTTACACTAGAGCCCAAGAAAATAGGATATGTTGTCCTTTTAAAAATTTTGCACTTTTCCCCCCCTATAATGGAGGTAAAGTCACTGACTCTTAAAGGCATGGGAAGATGAGGAGCACATGGAAAATATGTTTGTACTTAGCAGGCTACATGAGTGACCATCCTTTTTTTTTTTTTTTTTTTTTAACCAATGTTTATAGGAATGTCAAGATTGAGGAATTTTTAGTATTAAAAAAAGCTTAAGACTGTAAAGTTGCTAATAAAGTTTTTATGTGGTAACAATGCCACTTGTAGAACTTGTACTGTAACCTCAAATCTAAGCTTTTCAGGGGAAATAGTTGTAGTGGAACGCTGCAAGAAGATTCCTAACGCAAACATAGGCAGTGTTTGTCAGAACCGATTACAGATTGTTGCTGCTAGCTTGGGAGTTGGTGGGTGGGGAGTGAGAAACTCACTGCTCTGAATAAAGTCCAGAATAATGGCAATGGGCTCATGTTATCAACAATGAGCTAATCTTTACATCTGCCCAAGTTTCAGATGTCAGTTCGAATGTTCAACACCACTGAATACAATTGATTTACAGCAGTTACTGTGACAACAAAAAGGAGAAGGACACCTATCAGAATTTAATAATCACTTCGCTTCTACTTTCACTAGGCACTGATAGCAGCCACAGCTTTCTGACTAATGAGGAAATCAACTGGCAATTGTGCCCATTGACTTGTGCTCAGATTTAAATTATAGAAGATGGCAATAGGTGTATGAGAAAGCATATTTACAGAAAGTTTTTGTTTGCAAATGGGTCTTGTTCAAGTTCAGAGAAATGCTTAATTCAGAATGAGCAAAGCAATAAAGCAAATGTTAAAATGACTTTTATTGAATCCAAAAATTGTGAGCTAAAAGCACTTGAGTTAAATTAAAAAGCAATTTTATTGAGTTAATGGTGAGTATAAAGAATTAAATCAATAAAACCCCACTTGCCATTAAGTTCAAAAACAGTGACAGCATTTTATTAACTGTGTTGTTTTAAATTCAACAATATGTGTTCCCTCAATTTGCAAAGCTTTTTTTTTCTTTTTCTGTTTTTGCTCCTGAATGGGGTCTTTAAAAATTGTTGGTATATATAAACACACATGTATGTAATCTAAACCATGAGTTAAACTGACCTTGGGCAGGCCATTTAACTACTCCACTAAGTTTCATCATGTATGAATGAAGGACAACTGTATGGACTTCACATGTGTTACATTTCTGGAGATACAATATGGGCTCCCGACCAGTGAGGTGAGCCTGCACTAACTGATGGCTTCCTATGCCCTTGATAATTTAGAAATCTATCATAGATCAGTGGAGGTAAATTCCCCATATGGTAACTATTAGGTCAAAACATGAAATCACTGTTTTTGTAGGTCAAAGATGGTTGAATAACAGCAAGTTCATATCGTTCAACCTGATAGAGCCCTCTGGAATTAATTAATTAAATCCATCAGTCATTCAATAAATCAAGTGGACTGCTGTCAGGGACTGAGTGTACGGTAAAAAACCAAGGACCTTCAGAGTGAGAGACAAATAGCAAACAAACTTTCAAATAAGCATATAATTAAAAATTATGGTAAACATTATCAAGGTGAAAACTCGGGGTGACAAAAGAATAATAGAGGAAACCAAGGAAGGCCCAGAGGCAGTGCCACTTAGGCTGCACCTAAGTGATGGGTCGGAGTGAGCCAGGTGCAGCCGGGGAAGAGCATATGTGAAGGACTGGAGTGAGATGGAGGGGCCCATACATCTAAATGAGTCCAGAAGGTTGTGGGGAAGGTGCTGAGTTCTGTTTCTTGGCTTCGTACCTGGATGCCCCTT